>NC_091434.1:87956688-88290981 GCF_964237555.1 Oryctolagus cuniculus
CAGCCGGGTCTTGAACCGGCACCCATATGGGATGCTGGCACTTCAGGCCAGGGAGTAAACCCACTGTGCCGCAGCGCCAGCCCCTAGATTCTTATTTTTACAAGTAGATGATTGCTTGCAGCCCTAGTCTTTTATCTTAAGGAACAGCATTTTTTTTATTCATACTATTTGTTGAACTCTTTTATTCAGTGTAGGGTTAACTATAAGATTCTTAAGTAAACTGATAATAGATCTTTGTAAAAATTGAAAGTGGGAATGTGAGAAGAAAGAGGAAAAAGGGTTGGGAGTTCAGGTGGAGGAAGGGTTGGGGGGGAGTGTAACTAAAAAGGCATTTATTCACTTCCCTCTGCATATAATTGTAATTCAGTGAGCAATACTAGTTCAATTAGGAAAAAAAAAAAAGGAAGATTTACATGTTGAAATCATGGTTCAAGAGGAAGAAACTCCTGTTGTGGATAAATCTGTCAAAGACATATCCTTTATTAGAGCGAGAACTGTTGTGTCAAAGTGATGCCTAGATGTACACATATACAAAGTAGCAAAATAAACAATGATTTGGCAAAAGTTCCTTCTCATGAAGAAAATCATATGAGCAGATAATTATGCAGCATTCAGTGAACCAGAGAATCTAAATTCTTGATTAAACCTCCACTTAACTTTGCCTAAAGAGAATAATTTGTCATACAAATGCAAAGAGTTAGGGCAAAAATTCTTTGAGCAAAATTATGTGCTACATCATATTTTAGCAATGGAAATAAGACACTGAACAAGTGCTGTAGCCCACTGGAATCATGCAGAACACTTAAAGACCATTTGTAAGGTGAGTTTCATAATTTCTAACTTGTTAGATACATTATTATGGATATGGTTTTCATGTTATATATCTTCTACGAAAAATTTCTGCCAATAATTTTGCTGTGAACTTGATTTCCCCCCCTCCTACACAGATGTTAGTCTGTTGGCTAATTGAATTCTTCAGGGGATGTTATGAACCAAAAGATAAGGCACCCATACTTTTGTCTGCCTACAAGGAATCAGTAAATAAATGTGATAAACAATTTTATGAATGTTTGCATTGGAATAGATACCTTCTGAGGGATTATGCCACTACATGCATTCATGATTTTATGTTCATCTTAAAAATGAGAAACTTATTTTCCCATATGACATAAATTCCCTCAATAAAATGCAAAATATTTCATGGATAAGTCTCTTAAATTCTAGAGTAAGTATTCAATTGGCAGAAACTTCTGTGGGGGAGGGTTATGCTTCTTTTATCACTCTTTTATCTTGGTTCCCCAGATGGGTAACAGCAGAGGCAAAGAATATCACTTCAGCATATGAAAAAAAAGATGGATTATTTGAAATTCACAACACACTTATATTCAGAAAGCGCTCCGGAAAAAAAGTAGCATAGAAAAGCATTCCAAGGGAAACAAGACAAACAAGGAACCAAGAAGAAGAACCAACCCTGTGTAAAAAATGAAACAATCATACATGGAAAACCTCCCATGGGTATAAAATAGATTCAAATGATAAATTATTAAAAGTGAATGCATTTGCACAAGACACAGCCCCATGTGAATGAATGTTTATATTTATATGCGGAAAATAAAAGCAAAAGAGAAAAATATTGGGAGCATAAAATAAAGGAAAAATAAATAAATCAGAGTTCCTGAGGCAACAAAGTGATAAAAGGAGAAACAGAAGTGTCAAGAGCCTATTATTTATTTGTAGGTACTATAATAGGAAAACCTAAGTCTGTTAAATGTGTTCATCAACACCCAAAACACAGCTGAAGAGATGCACTGTCAGTTTTTAAGTGGAAAAGTAAAATAAATAAATAATACATTTAAAAAAAAAGAAAAAATAAGAAAGAATGAATGAATTCAGCAATCATGCAGATCTATTCACTCTGCAAATGACTCAATATTGACATCTGAAACCAGTGTAAATTCATTTGAATCTCACTTCTTTAAAATCTAGGTCAAAACTTCATTCAAAAGTAGATTTGGAAGGTAAATATTTGCCACATATCTAGATAATGTTAAACAATAATGTTTCCAGAAATCATTTATTTGCTTCATCGTGGGAGTTTAAGGTCTGGTTTAATCAGTCTTCTATTTTTCTTAAAATATAAATAGATTTTTTCCATATTTCTGTATATAGAAAATCTATATTGATTTATTCTAAAATGCAGGTCATAAAATTTTTATGTCAAAAAGACTTAAAATTCTTTTATTAAAATTACTCTTTTGAACGGTGAGAGCAAGAACTGTAAGAAAAGGGTGGTGATAACAGAGAAGGGAAGCAATAACAGGAAAAGGGAAAACAAGATTTTTTTTTTTTTGAGCACCTACAAGTATTAATTGCTGCCATGCACCATAATAAGTCTTTTTTCATATGATGTTCATTACCTTAAATCATTGATGCTGATGTTAAATGTTAAGTAACTAGTTCGTAGAGGAGCTAGTTTTGAAACTCAAGATTATTTCTTCAAATTTAACGTTCTTTCTCTTTATGTATCTCAAATCTAAAGTTATTTCTTAGATAGCTTTAAGAGCGAAGTTCTGTAAAATTCCTAATCAATCTCAACAGATGTGGAAAGTTTTTGAGATACTTGTGGGGGGAGGGTGCAGGTTTGCAAATTAAACAATAATCAATGCCATAGTTAACTGTGCTCCAAGAAGTTTCTACTCATTCAACACTTTTTAAACCCCAGCACATTGGAGAGCCTGTGCTGAGCACTGCTGAAGAAACAGGAGTTAAGACCCTGACCTCCCTCTTATAGTTAATTATAGATAAAGAAGAGCATGGAAATATGAGGGCAAGCCATCTTAAAAAGAAGAAATTCAAAAAATACTCGGAGTAATTGCAAATATGTGTAGTAGCACAGGAAAAATAATCTCATTATGTTAAAATAAAGTGTGTAGAAGCAAGTTAAGAGAGAGCAGCTTCAGAGAGTAGACTAAGGTCAGATAATGAAGTTCTTTGGTAATGGCATTATTTTCCTAGCAAAAAAAAAATTTTCCTAATTACCTAGCAAAAGACAGGCATTAAATAAAGTGACTTCAAAAATTCATATAAAATAGATTTAAGAATTTATTTTAGTAAAAAAAAAAGCCTGAAGCCCAAGTATAGTTTTTGCACAATATGCATTTCCACTTACTATAAAAAGTACATCAAAATTTTTGTTCATGAACTTCTTGAAGTCCCCTCAATTCTACCACTGATGATACTAGCCACAAAGGTAATAAAGAAAATATCTGCCCCCATGGAGGTTAAAATCAAGAGTCACAAGAATTTGGATTCTATTCAAGTGATAATGAATATTTTTAAGCAGGAAGGCTGCATTTGGGAAATGAGGCGATTATAGGAACAGAAGAGTATCAATATAACTACAGAATCAAGCGACAATATTCAGACTGTTGTCCCTTGCATCTAACATTTGACTGTGAAATATAGAACAGTTTTTTACAACGGAAAATTATTTCTGAATAGTCAGGATAGAGCAGTACAATGAATGAAACATTTTGAAAAATGGGAGAAAGAAGCAGTTTACTTACAAACAACATATAGCAGATAAGCTAACATGAAATTTATATTTTTATCAAGAAAGTATTTGTAAACCTTAATGAATGCTTCTATCATATAGTAATTGTACCAAAGGCCATATGCATTCTATATAGAAGGGAAAAAACACCCTATATGAAATAGATTATTTAACTTCATTCAAACCCTGATTAATAATGAATGAAGGGTTAAACTTCAAGAAGGCATGAGCTACATTTTCACCACATTCTTCTTCCAGTAATGGAGATTTGAACAGGAGTGAAATTTAACAAGTTATACTCTACAGGACAGGACATTCTGCACATTTGATGTCTTCTTGGCATGATCTTTTGATTTCCACTAAGACAACCATTGATCTACCAGATGATAGGGTAGGTACTGTTACTGAGAGTTAGAACTGCTGCTGGCTCTGCTTTGAGGACATCCTGCAGCCTGAAAAAAATGCTCTTGAAGTTTCTGAGATGTTCTTTTTTTGAGTGTGTAATGTTCTGTGTCCTGGGAGGAGGAGGTCAGGAATTGTGTGTGAGCTACAAAGTTGACAGAAGATTCTCAGCCTTGGTTTTTTGAAACAGTATGGGATTTCTTTTAAACTCCTGAACAATGTATCCATATGCTTTCTAGCTTCGGAAAGTTCATGGAAAATGGAATTAAAAAATAAGTTTATTTTGGTGATTTTTTTTTAAAGATTTATTTTATTTATTTGAAAGACAGAGTTACAGAGAGGTAGAGACAGAGAGAGAGGTCTTCCATCCACTGGTTCATTCCCCAGCTGGCCTCATCAGTCGAAGCTGTGTGGATCAGAAGCCAGGAGCCTCCCCCAGGTCTCCCACGGGGGTACAGGGGCCCAAGGACTTGGACCTTCTGCTGCTTTCCCAGGCCATAGCAGAGAGCTGGCCTGGAAGAGGATCAGCTGGGACTAGAACCAGCACACATATGGGATGCCTGCACTTCAGGCCAGGGCTTTAACTCGTTGCGCCACAGCGCTGGCCCCCGGTGATTTATTTTATTTTATTTTTTTAAATTCAGCATATAAAAAGTCCTAGAGTTCATAGCAAAAGTATTTTATGAAAAAACCATGTGGTACATAAGGACACAGCTTGCTTTAAAGAAGATAACTAATTTAGAAGATAAATGTGTAGGAATAGGTAATAACTATTCTTGTTTTCATAAAGAAAAAAAAAACAGGTATGATGTGTGTGTGTCTGTGTACATACAAATAAGCACACACTGAGTTAAAACATAAGAGGGTTGAAAATCTCCAAGTACTCCACTGTTCTGAATACTTCACTCTTAAAATTTGGGTTTATATTCAATAGTATTTCCTCCTTAAATTGATATCTGTTTTTCAGCTCCTGATGTGGGGACCCTCAAGGCTTTATTTTAAAGAGTAATGGTGAATTGTAGTTAACCACCCTTCAAAGACCAAGGAAAACAACACATTTGGTAAGGAATCCCAAGTTCATTTTCTCAGCTACAAAAGTGAGAAAGGTTATCCAGCAGTCATTGCGATGTAGCATAGAGTATTGGGTTTGCTCACAGCATCATCTACCAAGCCTGAACCCATTCACCGGCTTGCTTTTGCCCTCTACCAAAATGGTATTGTTAGTAACATTCTACTATGAAATTTGAAAAGTTGTATGTGAGGAAATAAACAATTATTAATTATTATTACCCTTTAAAATTCCTTCTTTCTCTATTAATTTCTATTCACTTTTGATGACAATATTGATGCTAAACCAATTGGATAAAGGAGAAAAAAAAGGTGCCAAATATTGAGTCTAATATTAAATGGAATATTTTAAATAACAAGTTAACACAAAATTAACCAAGTCAATAATACAATAAAAATTTATTATAATTGCATATGTAGATATGTTTAGATAGAATTGTACTCTCATTTTAGTGACTTTTCAGTATTGATGAAATAGAAGACATCCAGCAAATAAGAGTGATATAATATTCTTACACTGACAAAACCTGTAGGAAATGGTATTCAATGCAGCAAAAGAAAACTTAGTTATAAACTGCACAATCAATAAAAAGCAACCTGCCCTGTTCCATCTTGTCACCTTGCCATTAAAGATTCTGTGAAGACTATTCTTAGCATCAAAACAAAATGCAGTAACTATCAAATTTATGAAAAATTCTATTACTCTGTCATGTTATTATTATTGCACTGTTTTTTAATAGAGAAAACCAGCAAGATATTGTATGCAGTGCACTCCCAAAATTCTGGAATTTTTCACTATAGTATGATACCCATATATGTTACACTACAATGACGTACATATATATATACATATATATATATAGTTCTTTTAAATTTATATACATGCAAATATGCACATATATGATTATAATGAACTATCAAATAAAACTTCTGTAGATCCACATGATGTAATTTTCAGTCCATACCACACAGGCTGGTGTCAGTGACGAAGCACTATAACATCTGAGCAGCAAGAGTAGTGGATAGTGACAGGTATTAATCATTATGATTGACTACAAAGAGACACCAGAGACAAGATGTGATAAATCATTATACCATAAGATTTATGCAAATGTACTGATTTTTTAAACTTAGTACTTTCTTGAGCCATAATCAACTCCACTTAAATATCCTAGTTTAGATGGATGGTGTACATCCACACGTATTTGACTGCCATTTTATTTCTCTAGCAAAATGATATCTCTTCGGTACTTTAAAAAATTCTCAACATACTTCATCTTTGCACATCTTTAACTATTAAATGTGGCAGCACACTTTGATGTTATTTAAATTTTTCTCTCCTACCCTCACTTCCACCTCAGACAAAGCTCAACAGCACCTGAGAATTATCACTAAGTAATTATTTCAAATGCTAACAGCATTTGAGGTATCTCTGATAAGCTGTCGTGTAACTTGTTTTATCCAAGACATTTTCTTTAAAAAAAAAAAAAACCTAAATGTTTTTATTTAGGCGTTCTTTTTTTTTTTCTTTCAGGCTTTCTGCAAAATTAATTAATTTTAAAATGAAAAAAAAAAAAGATTCTTGTTGTTTTTTTCTACCAGATTGAAAATGTGGGCCAGACTGCTTATGCATGTGGTACATGCTGAATATAGCTTATTCCTATGGACACTCTAAAAGATAAGGATCACCCAAAATAAGGTCTTCAATGGACTGGATCAGTGTTTCAGTAAAACTCCACCCCAAAAAACAACATGGTTTGGATTTCACAGTATGCATTCCGTGGGATCTGGGAAAAGGTAACTGGTCCCTGAGCATTGTGAGAAATTAGGAAGGACCGCACCACTTCTTCAGGGGACTGGGGGCTGCTGTTGATGCCGATAGACATTTTCATGAAGATGTATTGTTATCTATGTTTGTTAACTCAATTATACTTTCCATGGTTTTTCATTACTGCTTTGGAGAATCAGACATATCAAAACATTTGGCCTATGTCACAAAAAATTATGAGATGTACATCTCAGCTGGCCTCTTTATTACATTTTAAAACTGCAGTGCTATTGCTCAAAATAACTCAAGGATGTATATGTGTTTATGTGCTATAATTCATCTTATTTTTAGAAAGTTTTTATTTAATGAACACAAATTTCATATGTACAGCTTTTAGGAATATAGTGGTTGTTCCCCCATCCCCACCCTCCCAGCCCTACTCCATCCCACCTCCTACACCCTCCCTCATTCCTTTTTCATTAAGATTCATTTTAATTGACTTTATATGCAGAAGACCAATGTATACTAAGTAGAGATTTCAACTGTTTGCACCCACACAGATACATAAAGTACAGTTTGAAGACAAGTTTTACCATTAATTCTCATAGTACACCTCATTAAGGACAGAGGTCCAACACGTGGAGTAAGTGCACAGTGACTCATGTTGTTGATTTAAGAATTAACAGTCTTATATTTGACCTCAGTGAACACCCGAGGGTCTTGCCATGAGCTGCCAAGGCTACATGGAAGCCTTTTGAGTACACAAACTCCATCGTTATTTAGACAAGGCCATATGCGAAGTGGAAGTTCTCTCCTCCCTTCAGAGAAAAGTATATCTTTCTTTGATGGCCCCTTCTTTACACTGGGGTCTCACCCACAGAGATCTTTCATGCAAAACAGTTTTTGTGTATATCACTTATAAGGCAAATATTAGATATAATATTTTCTCAACTAATTTTTATCATGAAAATATTTCCCAGTAATTCTCAACCAGGGGTTCTTTCCCCTAGAATGTGTATGGCAATGTCTGGAGACACTTTTGGTTGTCACAATTGGGTGTGTTTGCTATTGGCCTCTGGTCAGCAGACTCTATGGGTATTGGTAAATTGTGAGAATGCTGCTAAACACAGCACATGCACAAGACATCCCTAACAACAAAGAAGTATTCAGCCCAAAATGTCAGTAGTGCCTAAGATGCTTTAAACTACTAGTACAAGAAAGTTTTAAGTGTAATTATTTTAACTCAAGGTGATTTCTTCATACCAGCAAGCAATAGGTTTCAAAAAGATAATAATCCAGACATAGGGTAAATTTACCACAAATCAGGTGTTGTTTTGTTAATTTTCTTACTCAGTCTTCATAATATCAATGAGTTGAACAAAACTTTCATCTTCCTGTTGTAAGATAAGAAAAATTAATTGAATTATCTTACTCATTATCATTTAGCTTCCAAGAAGCTGAGGCAAGATTTAAACTATGGGGCCAGGACCTGTGTTTTGGCACAACAGTTAGCAACAATAGTTAAAGACCCACTGTTCAACATCCAATCCAGCTCTCTACTGCTGTGCCTGGGAAAGCAGTGGAAGATGGGCCAAGTGCTTGGGCCCTGGCTACACACATGGGAGACACAGAGTTCCAGGCTCATGGCTTCAGCCTGGCCCAGCCCAGGATGTCGGACCTTTTTGCAGAGGGAAATAGTGGATGAAAGATCAGTCTCTGTTTTTCTCTCTTTCTCTAACTCTGCTGTTCAAATGGATAAATAAATATTGTTAAAAATTGCTTTTAAGAAGAGTTAAACTGTACACCACTAACTCAAGTAACTACATTAATATATAAGGGTACTACAAATAGTTCATGGGGTAGGGCCTTGGCATAATTGTTAAGATGCCCACCTCCTACATCCAAGTCCCTGGTTTGGATACTTGGCTCAGGCTCCTGAAGTCAGCATCCTGCTAATTCATACCCTGGAGGCAGCTGTGATGGCCGAAGCAATATGGGTTCTTTCACCCACATGGGAGATTTGCATTAGGCTTTGGGTCACATTTCCATCCAAACTATGGAAGATGTTGTGGATATCTGAGGAGTGAATCTCTCCCACTCCTTTTCTCAAATTTTTTAAAATAACAACATCTTTTCTAAAAATTCCATGGAAAAATGCAATATAAAAATAAATTCATTTTTTGAAAAAATTTTTGATAACCAAAGTGTTTTCACAATACATATTTTAAGAACTTTTGGAAGACCGCTATATTGTCCTCATGCTAATCAGAAAAAAAAGTTTTAATAGATTTGAAAAAAGCTTCATATTTAATAAGATCTATAAAACCTACAGAGACTCCTTATTATTGCTCTCTACTCGAAATTTTCATTTTTGATGATCAATAAAAGTTCAAGTACACAGTAGATGTCACTAAATCATCATTTATTCATTTATTGAGCTTCTCATTCCAGTTTTAGAAATGTTCTCAAAATGTGTAGAAAAATGAAAAATGCAACTAAGTGAAACATACCATACTAACAAGAAAATAAGAACAGGGAGCACTTAGCTGAGGTATAATACTGCAAGTGGAAAAGCAAGGGAGGGTTCAAGAAAAGTTCACTGGCCGGCGCCGTGGCTCAATAGGCTAATCCTCCACCTAGTGGCGCCGGCACACCGGGTTCTAGTCCCGGTCGGAGCCCCGGATTCTGTCCCGGTTGCCCCTCTTCCAGGCCAGCTCTCTGCTGTGGCCAGGGAGTGCAGTGGAGGATGGCCCAAGTGCTTGGGCCCTGCACCCCATGGGAGACCAGGAGAAGCACCTGTCTCCTGCCTTCGGATAGGCGCAGTGCGCTGGCCGCAGCGCTGCTGGCCGCAGCGGCCACTGGAGGTTGAACCAATGGCAAAGGAAGACTTTTCTCTCTGTCTCTCTCTCTCTCACTGTCCACTCTGCCTGTAAAAAAAAAAAAAAAAAAAAAAAAAAAAAAAAAAAAAAAAAAAAAAGGCATAAAATTTTTTAAAAAAAGAAAGGTTCACTGAATCTTCACCTGTCTCATATTTTCAGTACAGCAAAAGTGGGTTACAAACTATCAAAAATTCACTCAGAGAGATACAAACTTAACTAGAAAGCATCATCTACTGATACCACAAAATATGGCACACAGAGTACTTAAACAGTAGAAATTTATCTCTCAGTGTTCTGGATGGTAGAAGTCCAAGTTCAGCATGCCTTTGGGAATGGTTCCTTTCGAGGCCTCTTGATTTGAAGAAGGCTGCACTTTCCCTGAGGCCTCATCTGATCTCTCTTCTTCCTTCCTCCGTTTCCTTTTCTCCACCATGTCTCATCATTTTTTATAAGGACATCAGCAACACTGGATTAGGGCTTTATCCTGAGTGCCTCATTTTGAACTTAGTCACTCGTTTAAAGAATGCATCTCTAAATACGGTACCGTGTAAGGTACTGGGCATCAGAACTTCAACATAAGAATTCCGAGGTAACAGAATCATCATAACCTGTGGTGAGTTCAGTTCCTAAAACCATGTGGAGCATAACTTCTTCCAGAAGGTCTAAAAAAGCAGCTGCCAGATACTAGAACAAAAACCTATAAAGCAGTTATAGAATTTTATAGGAGAGATTACATTCAACACCTCAAAGTGAGACCTTGGGTATTACCATAGGTGGTAAACCTAAAGGGAGATGGCCTACTGAATCCAACTTCAAATTTGCTTCGGTCTACAAATGACAACCAGAATCTCACTGATAATCCTATGGCGTTTTCTCCACCAGACATGAAAGAGAAAAAAGTAGAAGACAGGAAAAATAGAGACATCCTATACAGGAAAAAGAATGCAATACCAACAGTGCAATGAGAATAAAGGATATTCAATCCTAATCTTCATTTGTGAGAAGAAGGAAGTACAGTCTTAAATTCTTTTGCCCCTCAGCTTTAAGTTAGGTTTCATTTTTGTCAGTTTGTTGTTTTCTTCTTAAACTCACAAGTACATCAGAACTGCTATGCTGACTCCAAGGTAGTTATTTTCTAGAATCTAAGGGCTGCTCCTCTGTGCTGCCTAAGAAAGCAGCACCATAACTGCAGGACATGCTTTTTTGCACCTGCTCCTGAGGCAGCAGCACTCGCCTCCAGAGCTGTCAGCCTGCTCAGCAGGTCAGCAGAAACAAAGAGACTAAGAAGAGAGTCAGGCAGCTCAGGAGGAAAAGCACCGCATGAAAAGATGACTGAAGCAAGGGTCACAAGGGTGTGTTCCCTTAGAAAACACAGCCAACTGGAAATAAGACCTAGGAAAGGAGTGAAAAAGAGAATTTCTTAAGCAAAAGTAAATCACTGATAAATTACTGATGTGTGCTTTTGTAAATAAATTCTCATTCACTCTCATTCTTCGTCTCTTATATTACAGTTTTATGTTCCTCTCCATCCTCTAAAAACTCAAAACTTCTACAACTCAGTCTGCCTGAAAAAAGGTCTTCCCTTCGATCTCTGAGTGACTAGTCATCCTACCCAGCTTTTGCGTCATGTGATTTCATTCCCCTTTTATAAATGCTGCTTTCTCCTCATGCCTTATTCTACTACTTTTATCCATTGTTTGGTCTCACTCTGCTGATCCATGATCTATCTTACCTGATAGTGCACACTGAGTTTGATAAAAACCTGTCTCTTCATTACTTAGGGATTTGCTACCAGTCAGCTCAAAATGTCTTCTGTCTCACATATTTCCCATAATAACATTCAATATTTTCAAGGCCCAGATGAAATCTAACCAGTTCCCAAGTTACTTCTTCAAAATAGATAACATAGAGCTGAACATGACTGTCTATCCTTAGGTAACTCACCTGGCAAGCTCTGGTTAAACATTACTAACATTGAATTGATCATCTTCTCCTTAAAACATGCTCCTGTTCCAAACTTTCCTTTATGATCTCAGTCAGTCAATTAAAAATCATCCTTCATTGTCCTTCCCTTTCACCTTACCCATCAAATCACTCAGTAAATTCTACTGAACTGTCTTCTTAAGTACCTCGGAAACCTGGTCCTCTCCTCCCTTCCATTGACTTTCTTATTCAGCATTCACTGCATTCCAGGTCCTAACACACATCTTGGTCACTCCATCCTATTCCAGTGCACCAAACTATGGTTCTACGGTAGCGCGATCTAGGCCATCCTAATGTAACACCATTACAGTAAGTTTCTACCACAGTCACATCCCTAAGCCAACAACATTATCAGCCACATGACTGACATCAAATACTCCCATCTTATGCACAAGGAAGACTTCCACCTGAAATGCCATTTCTTTCCTTCTCTTTCATAGAGATGCTGCTGTACATGCTCTAACGTAGTCCAGATGCCACCTGATTGTAGACGTTTTCCTTCACTTCACCAGCAGACTTGCTTATGACTTCCTGCAGTTGTTAAAATATGTTCTACAAACTATGCTCCTGTGATAATGCAGTCATTACATAACATTCCTACCAATAAGCTGTGAGCTCTTCTACCATTGGAGCCTCGGGCCTTTGTCTCTGCCATTCTGCCCATACGTTTAAACACATCTTCTTATTTTTTCAAAAACTGATTCAAATATGATTCTGTGTAAAAGCTTCTATATTTAATTAATCCCCAATATCCTACTTATCCATACATGCCCAGCAAATGCCAAAATAATGATTCCACAGAAATGTTAATAGATGCATGATATGCACATGCATGGTATCCTAACAGCTGTAAGCATTAAAGAACAGAAAATTCAATATTATGTTATAGATGTAAAAGTAATTCAGATGTTTTACTTACAAACTTGATCACTACTCAATTTCTTGGGATTCCATGAATAAATATGTTAGGACTCTGACAAAGTAATACCATTAAATCAGGGATTATTTGAAACTAACTTAATTAATTAATTAACTAACTGAATTAAATTTTTGTTTAGTCATACATTATTATATATATTCAATATTGTTTTAAATGAAAATTTAAAATGTGACAAAATGGGAAAGAGGTTTACTTTAAAAAGAGGAAGAAAACATTTAACGACATAATTCTAAAATGTCAATTTATACCTGTAGCTTATTCAAACTTTGAACTGCACATAACATTGTTTTTAAAAAGTTAGACTTGTCAGTTTCTTTAGAATATAAACAAGTTATTCAATCATTTCTCTTCTTTAAATTCATAGTCCAAAGACAAGTTCACTAAAATATCTTGACAAGGTAACTTTCAATCAACACCTCAATTTTCATATTCTTATACATGGCCTTTGCATAAAACTAATCCATTTATTAATTTCACACATTTTACTAATTCTACCAATGGGGCCTCATGACCTTGATAGTAACAGTTCTACCTTTCTACCCACAGGTCATAACACATCCTCTTATTTTTTCAAAATCCAATTCAAATATGATTCTGTATAAAACCTTCTATATTGAACCAGGCCTAGCTCTTACTCATTTATTTACTTTTATATATATAAAAGTTATTGTTCAAGTATTAAACATGTTTTAATTTCAGTTGACTTTTTGAAATTAAAGCTAATTTTAATCCCTTTCTATGAAAGACAGATACTCATTAAAATTTTTCATTTAATTTACAGTTATTATTTAACCTGAACCATGCTGTATCATATATATTAGACTTGGTTTACATTTAATTTAACATTTTTAAAAATTTTCATACACATTTGTAAGTCTAAAAAGTAGTGATCAGCAAGTGATTGCTGATATAACTGCTCTACATAAATCATTTCTATTTGCAATGTTTTCATATATATAATATCTTTACAGTAAAGATGAGGAGAGATTTTGGAAATACTGATATATCAAGATAACAGCTATAGCAAAGGAAAAGAATGTTATGTGTTACTGCTCTTTTATGATTCTCTTTCTTTGCTTACACTATTTCTTTTCTATGTACTTTTTCTAGTATCAACTATTAAAACAGTACAATGACTGACAAATTGTACATCCATCATCTCAGTCACATATCTCATATTCTATCATGTGCCCACTAGAGTTCACCCATAATAGTCCTCTCTTACTTCCTTTTAAGATCCCTCAGGGCATGGTATAGTGGATAAAGCTGCCACCTGTGATGCTAGCATCCCATCTGGGCACCAGTTTGAGTCCTAACTGCTCTAATTCTGATCTAGCTACCCACTAATGTGCCTGGGAAAACAAAGGAATTCGGCCCCATTTCTGGTCTCCTGCAACCCACATAGGAGACACAGAAGGAGTTCCTGGCTCCTGGCTTCAGCCTGGCCCACTTCTGGCTGTTCCCGACATCTGAGAGTGAACCAGCAGATTGAAGACCTCTCTCTGGCTCTCCATCCCTTTCTGTAACCCTGACTTTCAAAATAAATAAATACATCTTTAAGATACAATTTAAAAAAAAAATCCTGCTGTTACTACCAAAAGGCCTTTGCAAATAATATTCTGTTGTAGCACAATTAAATCATGGGATTTTAGATCTAATGGAACTTCCTCAAAAGTTTACTCATTTCCTACATTAGAAAGATTGTATCACATCACGCAATATTTATTAAGAGCACACTCAATCATTTCTAAATATATAGTTGGTTAATATTATCTCACCAGACTAAATTAACATATTATTTTCAAGCACAAGTTTTTACCACATTTCTAGAACAGGGTAGACACAAATAAATATCAGTTAAATGAATGAAGCCTCCTAATCTGTGCTGCAATAACAAAAGTACTCTGAAACATATATTTTCATTAATTAAATATATTAACAGCTATTTAGTGAAATCCTAATATATATCAGGCATAATTCTTTTTTTAACTTTTATTTAATGAATATAAATTTCCAAAGTACAGCTTTTGGATTACAGTGGCTTTTTACCCCTATACCCTCCCTCCCACCCGCAACCATCTCATCTCCCACTCCCTCTCCCATCCCATTCACATCAAGATTCATTTTCAATTATCTTTATATACAGAAGATCAATTTAGTATATACTAAGTAAAGATTTCAACAGTTTGTATAAAGATGTAGTTATTATATAAACAATATAACACTTGTCATTTTGCTAAATAAAGATTCCAGTTTTAAATAGTATTTCAGTCAGTAAATCCACCAAACCCTAGTTAATATAATGTAAAAAGAAACAATGGGAAAATATTAAATTATACTCACAGTGCTTATTGTCATGAGATTTACAAACTCGTCAGAAATACAAACATAAAAGCCAACTAAAACCCATACAGAAGGCATAAGTTAGATGGAAACATAGAAAAGGCAGCATTCAGATGTTTAAGGCATTGTTCAAAGCACAGAACAAAAGAAAACAGACCTGTTCCCTTGAGAGTTACAGAGGCTAACAATCCAAGAGAAAAACGCATCAATATACTGTTAAACTGAACAAATAAGGTATTTCTTTTAAACTGACAAAGTGTTTCACCTACTTTGAATTGTTCTCTCCATACTTGCTTTCAAAGGGTTGTGGGTACAAACAAATAAGGAGTAGTTTTGTGGCTGGACACAGATTGTGGCAACATAATACCAGCCTTGTAATGGGGAAAAATATCAAACCTTGGTTCAATCCCATTTTTAATTGGTGTAGCAGATCACAAAGAAACATGGAAGAAAAAACAGTAATATGCAGTAATATTAATATTTGAATTGGATATCCATCATAAATCTCACCTTAAATAAAATGATGGTTTATCATAAATCTCACCTTAAATAAAATGATTGTAAAAGGCATTGTTTGCAAAAACATATACCACTTATATCATAAGAATTTCTAGTATATAAATTCTTCTATCTGTTAAAACATACACACACACACACACACACACACACACACACTATCAACAGAAGAAGCCCAGCATGAAGAATTTGAGACTTTTCATTTGTCAACAGGCTTTATGGATCTATGGAAAATGTATACAAATTAATTCATGATATTCATGATATACATCTTTTCTTAGATATAAAAAATGTACTTAATGTGAAAAATAAGCAAACTGACATTCTGAAATGTCAGGAGCATCCCCACTTAAGATAGGATGGGTAATATTTATAATAAAACACATGAATCCATGAAAGAAGCAACCACATATTATTTTTCACAGGTCCTGAAATCTATAAAATAAAGATTTTAACCAATGGATGCATGCATTCATAATATCAATCCATCTGAATTGTATGGCAAAACTTGTAATTGGTTCCTCTTCATAATGGAGAGTCAAACTGAACCAATATAATGTCATGCCTTAGCTGCAATTCTAAACTCTATGCATGAGTTTGCATTTTTTTTTCTACTGATGAACTTTCATATCAGAACTCTGCAAAACAGATGTTCTCTTTATAATTACCATGGTATTATATAGGGGTTTGAGCATCTTGTGTATAATGATAAAAAGGTTTGAGCCAGAAATAAGAAAAAAATTTTGACAAGCTGATTTAAAAGTATTTAACTTTGTGAATTTTTCCTATATCTTACAGATGAGACCATATTTCTCTTCAGTTCAATAATTACTTTGAGTGAAATATTTCCAATTAACCTTTCTGATATAAAAAAGGCAGAAAGGATATTCCCCATGAGTAAGCAAAGTCTTTAAAGTGATTTTAAAATAATAGTCAATATTGATTAATCTCTGTGTGTCAATATCACTCAACAAATATACTGCCCAATCAAGGCAGTATATTTGGATAGTGGCAGAATCACCACTCGAGCCCACATTTTTTGACTGTGAAATTGGGTTATTTTCCACTGAATATACTCCACAAAAAGAACAGGATTCACCTTAATTCAAGCCCATTATCCTGAAGACTGGAGTAAAAAATAAACATATGGCAGAACAAATCATCTGAAGTTCCTTATAAAAATAACTTGGCATTTGTAACCATACAAGGTTAATAAAATGGTTGTTCTTGCTTCAAAACACACAAGACTTTTTTTTATTAAAAACCTGTACAAAATATGTATTCCAGACCAGTGATTATGAAATTTTGCTACCTATTAGTGTTATCTAGGTAGATTTTTGAAATTACTCATGTCTAATCTATACACATAATGGGTGTTATTTTTAATTTTAAAAACCTAATTTAAAAAATTTAAAAATATTTTTAAAATGTAAGAGATATAAAACTTACGGGGTACTATGTGATGTTTTGGTATATGTAGACATTGTGAAGTTTCCAAAGTAAATATATTTATCCTTCCAAGCATTTAACATTTAGAGAATTCATGGGTGGAACAAAGGTACCAATATTTCTTTAGAACTCCACAAGTAATACCAATGAGCAGCCAAGTTTGTGGACTATTCTTCTGTATTTTCCTAGACTCAATGGATTTTGTTTCCCACTTATTGGATTGGAGGCCAGACGAGTGTTAGGTCTTAGAGATCAATGAAACAACATGTGATGATATAAAAGAATACTTTTAAAAAATAATTAGGAATCTACATCGTGGCTCAGCAGGTTAAGCCATGGTTTAAACACCAGCATCCCATATTGAAATTCTGATTTGCGTATACACTACTCCACTCCTGATCCAGCCTCCTGCGAATGTTTCCAGTGAAGGCAGCAGAAGGTGGCTTAAATACTGGGTCCCTGCTACCTATATGGGAGACCAGAATGTATTCCTGGCTCATTTCAGACCAGAATGTATTCCTGGTCCCATTCCAACTGTTGTGACCATTAGGGGAATGAATCAGCATATCCACATCTCTTACTATCTCTATCTCACTTCTCTCTGTATCACTCTGCCTTTCAATCTTTAAAAACAATTAAAAAGAGGAACATGTGAGAAATACCTAGACACATAAATTCACACCCAAATAGCTATTAAATAACTAACTATAAATCTAAAAACTAGGTTGATTTATACTTTTGGAATGGAGACTGAGCTGTATAAACTGCTTGCAGTCAAACAATTTTTCTCTCAAGCTTTTGTTTTATCATCAACATATATTTTGCATAAATTAAACAACATTTACTTTGACGATATCTGCAATGCAGAATTTGTGGTTCACATTCTAGGCAATCAGAATATATCAGGTATATCAAGGGATGAATTTTGCTATTTTCAGAACAAAATTTAAAGAGGGTATAACATGAAATATCCTCACTCTATGATCTAAGCAGGACTTCAGGGTAATCACTGTTGCTATAACACTATTTCTTAACCTGAACACTACTAGTTAGCAAACTGCATAAATAAATGGAAAAAAATTTAATTTGTCTTAATAAATAATTCTTCATTATATATACTTCGGAATAAATACCAATCAGCTTTAATTAGGGACAAGTGAAAAGTAGTGGGACAACAAAATTAACAGAAAATCAGTACATAATAGGATTCCAGGCATACTGATAGCAACAAAACAAAACTTATTCTGTATCTACCATATTAAGCAAGGAAAGAGTTCTTCATCTTGAGTACCTGAGTATTCAATCCTATTTTTACCACATTTGTAACATAACACTAAAACCCCAAAGTATCTATATGTTATTAGAGATCTGTTTTTTGTTTTTGTTTTTGTTTTTTTTGACAGGCGGAGTGGACAGTGAGTGAGGGAGAGAGACAGAGAGAAAGGTCTTCCTTTTTCTGTTGGTTCACCCCCCAATGGCCGCTGCGGCCAATGCACCACGCTGATCAAAGCCAGGAGCCAGGTGCCTCTCCTGGTCTCCCATGTGGGTGGCAGGGGCCCAAGTACCTGGGCCATCTTCCATTGCCCTCCCGGGCCACAGCAGAGAGCTGGACAGGAAGAGGAGCGACCGGGACAGAATCCGGCGCCCACTACTCGAACCCGGTGTGCCAGCGCCGCAGGCGGAGGATAGGCCTAGTGAGCCGGGGCACCGGCCGAGATCTGCTACTTTTCTTACTACTACTACTTGTAGTTGACAGACAGAGAAATAACTTGCAATGTCATTAACAAATGTTGACAAAAATGCAACTTTTTTCCTGGGTCAATTTAAAACTTTAGTAGCCATGTGTTTGAGTCAATGGTTAAGTTTCCACTTGGATGTCCATGTCCCATATCAGAGAGATTGGTTAGAGTCCTGGCTGCTTCACTTCTTACCCAGCTTCCTTCTAATATACAACTATGCAACTTGGGAGGCAGCAAATGATTACTAAAGTACCTGTTTTCTTGCCACTCATGTGGGAGACTTAGACTGAGTTCCAGGCTCCTGGCTGCAGCCTAGCCCACATCAGGGCACTTGGTGAGTGAATCAATGGGTGAAAGTTTCTTTTTCTCTTTCTCTTTTACTTTCTCTTTCTCTATTCTCTTTTTCTCTCTCTCTTTCTCCTTCAAATAAAATAACTATTTTTAAAAATTACAGATTATATTAAATTCCCATATACATTTAACTTACTTCAGTAACACAGAAATAATTAAAACGCATGTTATTTTTGCACATCTATGGCAAATAATAATTTAATGCAAAGATCTAACAAAAAGCAAAAACCATCTCTTTCACATATACAATCGCACATATTATTGAAAAACAGGAACAGAGGTAAACAATGAGAAATCTAAATGAAACCAGTGCTATAGCTACTGATTTTAATTTTACTGCCAAAACATATTTTTGTTTTTATCAAAGTAATATATATTTTTCAAAGTGATATATATTATGGAATCAGACAATTTGCAGTGATTTTTTGCAAATATTAATAGTTCATTCCATATTAGGGCAAGGTGTCCACTATTAGGTTACACCATACATTACCCATTCACTAGTTGACTAGCATTTTAATTTTTGATGATTATGAATAAAGCTGATAAAATATTTAGGGATGAAATTTTGTGAGAACATAATTTTCCAAATTTGCTTGCTATACAACTAGTAGTGTGGTTGTTTATATATTAACTTCATAAAGCAATCATCCCATTCCTGGAAATTTACCCAAATGAAATGAAATCAGAATATGAGTTATTTGTACCCCCATTTTTATAGCATCTCAATTCACAATACCTAAGATACAGAATTAACCCAGATGTCCATCAACTGATGACTGGATAAAGAAAATGTGGTATATATTCAATATGGAACACTTATAAGCCATAATAAAGAACAAAGTCTTATCTTCTGTAACAAAATGGGTGTTATGCAAGTGTGTGTCCAGTCCTTAATGGAATCTCTCAAAGATCAAATATTGATTTTGATAAAGTTAAACATATTGATGTTTTTAATTTGGTTTGTATCTAAAAATTCTTTACGTTATACAGGTCATGAATTTTTTTTCCTTTGCTAAAGAAGGTTTATTGTTTGCTTTACATTTATGCCTAATAATCCATTTTGACTCAGTTTTTATAAAATATGTCAAATGTAGGATAATTTTCCATGTTTTAAGATAGATAATCAATGATTTCCAATATATCATTTATTAAAATGATTATCTATCTCTACTGAACTTCCTGTATGCACTTGAGAAAATTAATTGACAATATTGAGATCTCACTCTGCACTCTATTTTTGTCAGTTGAATGTGTTCATATACAACATTGATTTCTGTGTAGAAATCCAAATTAATAAAAAAAAACTCTTAGAACTAACTACAGGGGCCAGTGCTGTGGTGCAGCAGGCTAACATTCGGGCTGTTGAGGCCATTTGGGGAGTGAACCAGCAGATGGAAGACCTCTCTCTCTCTCTGCTTCTCCTTTTCTCTCTCTGTAACTCTGGCTTTCAAATAAATAAATAAAGCTTTAAAAAAAAAAAAGAACTACAAGTTCAGTGTGAAAAATAAAATGTGCACTTTAATACACTTTATTCCTAACATGAGGTGAAAATTTCAAGTCAATAATGAATACAATGCTAGTTATATTCATATATGCAACTTACATGAGGTTAAAGAATTACTCTCATATTTCTGGTATCTTGAGAAGTTTATCATGAATGAATGTTGAATTTTTGTCAAGTGTTTTCTCTGCGCCAAGAATATCATACAGTGACTTAAATTGTTTGATTAATTAGTTGATGATTTTCCACTTGACCCCACTTCATCATTATAAAATACAATTTTAATGGATTATTGGATTTGGTTTCCGAATGTTTGTTTATTTTTTGCATCTATATTCATGAGTTATTGGCCTGTTATTTGGTATTTTCTCTTCTTGGCTATGTTGTGTATGGTCTTGGTTTTGGATGAGTTGAAAGTACTTGTATTTTCTGGAAGGAACTGTGTAAACTCTATGCTATTTCATCCTCAAACGTTTAACAGGTTTCACTTGTTAATCAATCTGAGCCCTGAGATTTTCTTGTTAAATTATTTTTAATAACAAATAAAATTATTTATGGCATCTATTTTATAGTGTTTATGTCTTTCAGAAATTATTGTATGGTATAGAATAATTTGTGATATTCCTTTAATATCACAACGTTGTAGAGTGTATAGTAATATTTCCTCTTTCATTTCCTATTTTAACATTTCTGCAACTCTTGTTTTTCTTGGTCAGTCTGACAAGGGATTTTTAGTGTTTTTTTTTTTTCCAACACCAGTGTTTTACTTCATTGGTTATCTTTATCGACCCATTTTCAATTTAACTGATTGCTACTCTTACATTTATTACTTTCTGCCCTCAGCAAATTTTGGCTTAACCTCTTATTTTTAATAATATTTTGAGATGGAACATTAGACTACTGATTTAAATGTTTTTTTTTCTTTTAGAATAATAAGCATCTAATCTATAACTTTTCCTCTGTGGACTGCTGTGGTTGTATCTCACAAACCTGAACATCTGACATTTCAAATATTAAAACTATTTCAATTCTCTTGAAACTTTTGGGTTATGTATAATTTCCAAATACTTGATACTATTCAGGATATGTTTCTGTTTTATTTCAAGTTTAATTATTTATGTTCAGAGAATATACTTTCCTTGGTTTTAATTTTTTGCATTGTTAAGGTTTATTTTATTTACCAGAATAGAATTTATTCAGTGAGTATTCCACACACAATTCCAAAGAAAGTGTATTCTGCTTTTGTCAATGTATTATCTAAATATCCAAATGGTAATTAAGTCAAATTAGCTGTGTTCCTTGGGTATTCTTTATAATTACTGATTTCCTATCTAGTTGTTTTATTAATTAATGTGATAGGATGATTGCAGTCTTCAGTTATAATTGTTGATTTTTCTATTTTTTTCTTTCATTTTTATTAGTCAAATCTATGTAGTTATACACATGTAAATTTAAATTTCTTCTTTGAATTTAGGACTTATTTTTTAGAAAATTGATTGCTTTGGGGTTATTTAATGTCTCTCTTTAGTGTTGTTAGTGTACCTTATTTGAAGCCTACTCATATTAATAGTTACTTGACTTTCCTTTCTGTTGTTCCATGAGCTCTTTCTACATTCTTTTACTGTAAGTTTCTCAAATATCCATTTTTTTATAAATTTTTTAATGGCTTCACTGAAGGATGGGGGAGTGGAGGGAGAGCAGGGAGGGTGGGAAGACAAGGAGAGCAGGGAGTGAGGAGAGACAGAGAAAAGAGAGGAGAGTCAAGCAGAGAAGGGAGAGGAGAGTGAGGACTGAGGAAGAGAGGAGAGAGGCAAGTGGAGAGAGGAGAGGGGACAGAGGAGAAGTGAAGAGAGATCTCCCATCCATTGGTTCACAATAAATGCCCTCAGCAGCTCACAACAAATGTCCAACATATACCCTCAGCATTCAAAGCCAAGCCACACAGAAACCAGGAGGCAGGAAGTAGGAGCTGCAGCCAAGGCTCCCTCATGGGTAGCAGGAACTCAATTATTTGGGCCATCACCGGCTGCCTCATAGGCTCTGCATCAGCAGGAAGCTGGATTGGAAGTAGAGCAGAGATTCAAACCCAGGAACCATGATATGGGATACAAGCATCTCAACCACTGATCTAAACATCTGCCCTCAAATATTATTAAAAGATAAAAAAAAAGGTGTGCTTGCTTCATAAGCACATATGCTAAAATTGGATTTTAATTATATTTGAAAATACTTAATTCTGCATTTATTACCTAACCCATCATGTCTTTGAATTATGTGTTTATGTAATGTAAAATTAACATTGTCAAATAAAAAAATCTAACTTCTTAATGTTTGTCCTCTATTTGTTCAGTTATTTCTCTTTTAATTTTTCTTCCCTCTTTTTATTCAGGTTGAAATGAATTTTTTCATAATTCCTATTATCTCTATTATTTACTTATATTTATAACCCTTCAAAGAATATCTAATGCCCAATTCTGGGTTTGAATTATACATCTTTACTTTACAGTCTACCTCTTAACAATATTATATTGCATAACATGTTACGTTGAAACACCATAACTTAATGCTTGTTCCACTCATCATTGAGCTTTTTTGACATATATTTTACATGAAAAATAAACAAACATTTCATTGTTATTAGTTGTTGCTGTAAACAGTCATCTGCTGGAGAAATTTAAAATAAAAGGGCAGTATCCTTAATTTATTTCTGTCTATGCAGTTTTACCTCTAGTATTCTATTCTAAATCCCTAACTAGACTCCTTTAACAAACCTTACAAAACAATTCTACTACACTACAATCTCTCCATTATTTGTCAAATAACATCTTTAGTTCTTCATTGGGGTAAATTTCTGTAGATATGGAATTCTAGGTTGAAAGCTTTCATCTTTTAGCACCTGAAAGATAGCACCCTTTTTTCTTCTGACTTGTATCACTTCTGATGAGCAGCCTGCTGCATGCATTACATCTTTTTCTCTGCATACTTCAAAACTGCCTTTTTGTCTTTGGTTAATGGCAGTTTGAATATAATTTAACTTCATATGCATGTTTGTGCATAGCAATTCATTCTTTCAGCTTCTTCAAACTATTCTTTGGTATTTCTCATTAAATGTTTTTCCTCATTAAATTCCTATTAATTTTGGAAAATTTTATGTCTTCAAATATTTCTTTGGTCCTGTTCCTTTTCTTCTGTAATATAATTGCACAGATGATAAAATGTTATATCAGGGGTTGAAAGTACACTACAAAATGTTGGGCCACAGCTTTTGGTTTGCTGTAATTTTTCATGTTCTTTGGATTTTTTTTTCTTCTTTGTTTTTCAGCTTGGGTAATTTCTGCTGACCTACATGGAAGTATAATTCTTTCCTCAGCTGTATCAATCATTCAGATGAGCTCCTCAAAGGCATTCATCCATTGTATTATTATATTAGTTCCAACTTTTCCATTTAATTCTTCCTGTTGTTTTCCAGCTCCTTGATAAAATTATCCATGAAATATGTACATTGGCCACTTTTTCATTAGGTCTTTGAGTGTTAATAGATACTTTAAATTTTTTGTCTGATAATTCATTATATTGGTCCTATCCTTTGTTCTGTTGAATTCAGAGAAAGAGAGCTTCCCTCCAATGGTTCACTCCCCAAATGGCAACAACAGTTGGAGCTGGGCCAATCTGAAGCCCGGAGCTAGGAGCTTCTTCTGGGTCTCCCATGTGGGCCATCCTCCACTGCTTTCCCAGGCCATTAGCAGAGAGCTGGATCAGAAGTCTAGCAGCCTGGACTCAAAATAGTGCCCATACGGGATGTCGGCTTTGCAGGCGGCGCCTTTACCCACTATGCCACAGCACAGACCGTACTTCCTTTTTAAATTTCATTTTTTTATTTGAGAGGCAGAAAAACAAAGAGATCTTTCATTTTCTGGTTCATTCCCTAAATGCTCAAAACAGCTACAATGCATCAAGCTGAAACCAGGAACCCAGAACTCCATCCAGGTCTCCAACATGAGTGGCAGGGACACAGCAGTTCAGCCATCATCAGCTGCCTTCTCATGATGTACATTAGCAGGAAGCTGGATCAGAAGCAGAGAAGCTGGGGTTCTTACCAGGCACTCAGTGATGCAGTGACTTATCCACTGTGCCTAGTAACCACTCCTGTTGAATGCTTTTTATCTTGGCACTGTGTCCTTTTTCATCTTGCCATTTTGTATGCTTCATAAATCTTGCTTAAAACTGAACATCTTGTGTAGGACATTAAAGACTGCGCAAATGGCTTTTATGTTTTCAAATGAGACGGTCCTTCTGCTAGTGCTAGGGTTTCAATCAATCTACTCAGCTACTGAGCAAAATTTGGGATTCACTGTTACCAAGGTTACTCTATGTCACAAGATTCAAATTCCTCTAGTATGATATTGTCTTTAAGGTGAGCATAGATGGGTAAAGGTTTTCTGTTTTGTTTTGCTTTTTTCCCCCTCAACATCTGCTGCACTTTTCAACTTAAGAATTCCCTTTGTGCTGTGCCTCAGAGGTCTCTCGTCATGCTCTTTTACTTTCCTCATAGTATCCTACTGTTGCTTGTTATTTTAGGTTTGTGCAGGTATTTGATGGAGGAGTCCTCTGCTGGGTGTTGTCTGCTGTACTAAGTAACCTTCAGATGCAGTGGTTCTAGCCTCTTCAGGATTTTAGTCTCTTCTCCAATAGTAAGTCAGGGACCAAGAGATACTCCTGTCTTTTCTTTAGGACAGGAAATGATAATTTTCTGCCTTCTCTCCCACCTTCATTAGGTTTTCACAAGTATAGATTATTGTTCTCCATCTATCAGTTCAAAACTTTTCTTCCGAAGGAAATAATAAAAAGAAAAATAACTGAGTTGTTTTCTACCTTCCCTGACAATACACCTTAAAAATGTAAAAAAACAAATACCTGTAAAAAACAAATGTTTTATGAGAATTCTAACTAATTTTTATTTTTTTTTCTTCTAATGAGAATCCATCGAGGACCATGAATGAAAGCCTGGAAGTGAATACATATCCCCCACACCTTCAGCTAACATATTTAACCATATTCTCTTTCTATCTTTTTGGTGCTATCAAGTAAATAAAAAGTTCAATTTGTTCCTTTTTTGAAATATTTATTTTATTGATTTGAAAGGCAGATTTACAGAGAGACAGAGGGAAATGGAGAGAGAGAGAGAGAGAGAGAGAGAGAGAGAGAGATATCTTCTATGTGCTGGTTCACTTACCTAAACAGCTGCAATGGCTGGGGCTGGGCCAAGCCAAAGACCAGGATCCAGGAACTTCATCCAGGTCTTCCACATGGGTTCAGGGACCCAAGGATTTGGGCTATCTTCTGCTACTTTTCCAGGTGCATTAGCAGGGAGCTGGATCAGAAGTGGAACAGCTAAGACCTTAATCAGCACCCAAATGGGATACCGGCATTGCAGGTAGCAGCTTAAGCCATTATGCTACAATGCCGACCCCCTAAACTAACTCTTACTGTTCTCTGATGGCATCTGCCCTAGAAAAGTAACTAATTATGTCCTATGTTAAATTTTGGTTTAGTTGGTTACCCAACGATCCCAGCTTGCTAAAGAATGCCCTATATCAGTTTGTGTGAAATTTGTGCTTCTGGAGATTGTCCAGTTTTGGTTCTTGTTCTTGTGTGTGTTTGCCAAATTCAGGAGTGTTGTTCCTTTCAGCTTCTGTTTTCCAGCACAATCTGTCTCTGTTTTGGTATTATCCCACATGTTATATAATACATTTCTTTATGAAAACATTCAACCTCCCATAAATGCAACAGAATAGCCACGACGCAGTCATAAACAAATTCTAATAAAGATATAGGTTAGATTAAATAAATTGTATGTGCTCGTGCAAGTCATCATATACCCTAAAGAATTGGATAAAATGATCAAAAACCATCACCCATTATTTACTAAAAAAGGAATATTTTGAGATATTAAAATATCTGAAGGACAAATATATTGCATTTTCAAAAAGTCTAACTTTTATAGGTAGAAAGAAGTAGAAGCAGGAGTAATTCCCCCAATTAACAGAGATACTTATGTAAAATTTTATGTTTGGAAAAGTAGTAAAGCAAGTCATAAAACAAAAATATCTATTTGTATGCTTTAACATAATTTGGAGCTACTGTGTTAAAAATAATAATCACATACTCATAAAGAATAAAATTTTCAGACTAACCAAATTTATTTCTTAGCAAAAAGCAAAGGCAAAATAATAAGCAATAAAGTATTATGATTTTATATAGCTTCTGATTTCTCCCTCAATGAAATAACTAAAACTCCAAAAAATATTAAGATATCATCAACATTTCCTATGGTTAACATCATTGTTAGTCCCTCAAATGTCCACTATTACCTATGTTTTTTCATCTCTCTTGGCCTCAATGCCAATACAACCATGTATAGGTCAAAGGTTTTTAATGGCAAAAATATTTTAAAAAGGCCAAGTGTTATCTTTTTCTTAGGGAATGTTTACCAAAAAAAAAAGTATTCACAATTTAACACACCTGGAATATTTTTGATATATAAAATATCTGTGATATATTCTGAAACATATATTTTGTTTAATTTCTTGACATTTTAATTGTTAAATTTGTCATAAGAAATCTCTTTATATTTCAGCTGTTCAATAGAAACACATGGAGATACATTCTCAGTTTCCAATTATCTACCCCCCACCATGATTCTATATGTTACACGGAGCTTACTTTTAACTTTATCCTATCACTCTTTTCTTAAGAAATATATCTAATATCTTTGTTCCTGAAAAAAAATTTCCATCAGGAAAGGTCATGCTTGAACACTTCTATGCTTACGTCTTCAGTGTAATATATCTCACATGTCATTCAAACAACTGAAATGGAGACCCCACATGGTTAGTTCTGAACTGTGACTCAGCGGCATATTTTCTCCAATTAGATATATTCTATCTATTCAATAATCAGTAATTCCATGCAACTTTGAGTGGCAGAACATTTTATTTTAAAATTCAAACATTAAAAATACTAATCTAATGATGAAAGAGTAGAACCAAGCCATATTTCTATATGGTCTAATATGGTGCTGTTGGCATTGTCCATTACAAGTAATGTAACACCAAACAATGTTAAACAGGACAAATAGATAAACTGAAGAAAAACTAGGAACAAGGAAGAGGTAGGAAACAGTGTGAATGCCACCAATGTTATATGTTGCCAAGAACTATATATTCGGCTCTGGCTGGTTTAGATAGTAGGTTCTCTTTCATTTTCTGTGATTTTTACCATCAATTGATGCTGTTGAATCTTCCACTAAATATAAAACAATCTGCTTCCTTTCATTTAGAGGCATCCTGCTGTTTTCCAAATCTCTAATTACTCTTTTTCAGTCATTTTGTTCTCTCCTCTTCTTCTAAGACTAACATTGCTGTCTTGACCCATTTCCATTCTTTCTCTGAATGCCCAATTAGGCAGACTCATTCAGTCTCAACTAAGGCATACTGAACTCTATTTCCAGTTTCTAGATGGCACTAAGTTCCATATTTACATCTAGCTACTACGGATTCAAAAGTATTCCCCATAAACCCATATTTCGAAGCCCTGATTGCAAATATGTTTCTTGGTATTGAATCTCTAGAAGATTCAAATCTTTAAGATTTCCAAGAGCAGGGCCATAATCCAATAGAAACTTACAAGAGACTGGAGGAGGGAGGGAGGCTGGGTGAGAGACAGTGAGCGAGCAAGCTTTTTCCTACATATGAGGGAAGTCAGAAGGGATCATCAGCAAACCAAAGAAGAACCCTTATTAGATCCTGTCCACATTGGTACCCTGAAGTCAGAATCAAAGCACTCAGTCTACAGTACTTTGTTTTGGCAGCCTGAGAAGCCTAAAATACTGGCTGACTACATTCATTTTCAGCTCAATATCCACCAGCCAATCACACCAAAGTTAACTCATTATCTTCCCATTAAATCTGGCCCTCTTCTTGTATTTTGCATCTCATGTAATAGTAGCACCCAGAAGACTGGGAGTGATCTGCATTCTCCTTGCAATTCACCTTCTCACAGCCAGTTAGTTAGTAAATACCATAAATTATCTTCTCAATATAGCCATCACATAATCTTTCTCCACTAGTAATGCAGTATTGGACCTCATTTACTACATGGACTGTTTCAATAGAATTCTCGCTTCAAATAGCTTCCTCCCTTCAAGTTTTACACCTGATTAATACATCTTTTGCTGTCACATAATCAGCTTAGAATGCAAATCTACCAAGATGTGCCCTGGCATATTTGGAACTTTCAGTGATATCCATTATTCGTATGTCAAACACGACCCCTTCCCCACCTACCCCAGGATCTGAGTCCTTCTCACCTTTCTAATTTACCTCTCGCTTGTCCATACATATCCTCCTCTTCAGTGATTCATTCATGATGTCGAGACTCAGGTCAACACTCAGCTTCCCCCAAGAAACAATTGCTTACCCACTTCCCTCAAAGAACTGATGAACTCTGGAATTTAAGGAAGTTATTGTTCACCTGTCACTTTCATGTTAAGGTTCTAGTCCTATCAAAATAAAATAGCATGTCTTACTGTCCACTTAGCAAAGTGTTTGGTGCAGAATGGGCACTTAAAGAGTTATGGAATAAATGAAGAAACAGAAAAAACAGCTCCAAAATGGCTATCATTACTATTCTATATAAAAAAGATCATAAATAGAAATATGCTTAATTAAATGGCATCATCACAAATAAAAATCACTTCCCCAATAAATCATTAAGTTATAAAAAAATAACAGCATGTAAAATTATATCCTGTTGTTAAGAATTCAGTAATAATTAATGTACTGAGTGTTTGCATATGCATTTCTGTGTTAATATAAAAAGGATTATAAGAAAATATAGAAAAACATTACAAAAGTTCCTTCTAAGGGTAATATTACATATAGATTTTATGTTTCCTAAACATGTGCAGTTTAGAGATAATATAATTTTTATTCCTACAGGAAAGAAATATTGAATAGCATTAAAATGTTAAAAATGAATAATATATTAGGATTGGTAAATCTCTGATTTAATTTACACCTGGGTCAAAATTCTTAGGGTTAAAAGAGACGCAAAATAAATAATGCAGGTGGAACTGAAGAAATTCAAAAAAGCATACAGCAAAAATTCTGGGAACTAGAATCAAGGAATAAAAAGATAACTGTGACCACATTCCCTATTTCTCTAAGGACACCCAGTCTCCCAATTATGCTCTTTTCCATACATCTGATTCTTCCTCCGCAATCTTTATCTCTGTGATAATCCTGTCAGGGAGAACAGATTCTTTTCTGCTGGTATGAGTACTGTACCTTCATACTCCTGCTTATACTTTCCCACTCATTCCTTCCAGAACTTCTGATTGCATATTCTTCTATCTCAAGCCCCATCACCCCAAGAAATAAAACATTCCCCTTGACTGATCCTTTCAATAATGATCATTCACATCATAGCTTTTAGAATTTCGTTACTGATTTGTTCTTTCACATAAAAATAAAACAAAATTAGTATTGTTCTTCAGTATTCTAGTTGTTTCCTATAAGCCTTTTTTTTTTTTTTTTTGGACCATTTAAATCATCTTAACAGCTTGATCTGTTGACTCAAGATTCTAACATGATGGAAACCTGCACAGTCTCTCCTAAGAAAGTGACCAACAAACTTAAGCTTCAAAAATTCAATCTATAAAAATCATCTCCATTTTTAAATGAACAGTCTACTATTTTAATCTTATTCTCAACAAAGCCACTGAACTCCAGTTTGTTCTCTCTGTCTCGGCAGCCAGTTTTGAAAACTGAGATCAATTTCTCCTGGAAAACAGGGAGGGAGTCATCTAAAATTATTTAGAACCTATTACACTTAATTTATAGTTACAATATTAAATATTCCCACTCCACTATCATGTTTCTAAAATGATCCATGACAGTCTGTCAGGTATTTGTTCAAAGTGGGGCACATACAATTTTGCATCATTAATATAAGGCACTGAGCCAAAGAATATCGTATTTTGCTACCACGTGTGCCAGTACCTACCTAGTACATGTAGAAAAGGAGTAAGTGCCATTGTGGCTGGCACTTCTGAGACTGTACCTAAAACCTTCACATTTTCACATCAACGTTGAAATCGTTTTCAGTGACTCTTCTTTCATTATGTAAAATACTAGGGAAAATAAAAAGACTTCAAAATTTTTAAAAATTTCTTTTTCATGGAAGGACAGTATACAATCACTTAAGGTACTAACAAATACTGAAGGAAAAGACTGATTGCAACTGGGAACATTCAAAATATTTGAAATTAAAATCTTTCCTTACATAGTATTATCTATTTTAAATAAGCTTTTGTTCATTTCTTTCAAACTTTTATAATGACTTGTGCAGGAATAGGCAAAACAGTGAGGGACATGTATTTTTAAGTGACATTAAGAAAAATTATTTTAAAAATCCAGAATACAGTAAGAAAAGTTGCACAATGGCAACTGAATTTTCTCTTAGAGAAATGCTGGGGAACCTGAGATTGCTGAGCAGAGAACCTGGTAATGACACCAGTCATCCCAGTGACAGCGGCATACACAGACCTACTGATTGCAAGCAATTATGTTACCAAAGCATTCTCTGAAATGCCTCAATTATAGCTTGCCTTGGGATTTACTCAATGCCAAGAAGAAACTACTTTTGTATTCATATTTTAAAATATTTTCCTGATATTCTCCACTTATACGTTTAACTTATATATGCAGTCTAAAAGGGTGATTTCACAGAGGTTAAGAGTGTAGTGGTTGTCATCAGAGGGTGCAGAGGGGGTATAGGGAGAGAGGAATGAGAAATTCTGTGGTCCTTTACATACTAGGGTGACTACAGATAATATTAATGTACTGTGTATTTCTCTATTTAAAAAAAGAAAACTAGAGAGGGGCCGGCACCATGGCTCACTTGATTAATCCTCTGCCTGCAGCAATGGCATCCCATATGGGCACCAGGTTCTAGTCCCAGTTGCTCCTCTTCCAGTCCAGCTCTCTGCTGTGGCACAAGAGGGCAGTGGAGGATGGCCCAGGTGCTTGGGCTCCTGCACCCGCATGGGAGAGCAGGAAGAAGCACCTGGCTCCTGGCTTCGGATCGGCACAGCACCAGCCATAACGGCCATTTAAGGGGTGAACCAACGGAAGGAAGACCTTTCTTTCTGTATCTGTCTCTGTCTCTGTCTCTCTTTATCTCTACCTGTCAAATAAATATATAAAAAAAAAAAACTAGAAAATAAGATTTTGGATATTTTTATCATAAAGAAAGGTTAAATGGTTGAGGAAATACAGTTACCCAGACTGGACACTACACAAATGAATACATGCATCAGAACATCACATGATACCCCATGAAATGCATATTTTATATGCATGTTATAAACTCTTTTAAATGTGCAGGAGATTGGCCCATTGGTTAAGTCTGTACTTGAGATGTCCACATCCCATACTGGAGTGTCTGGGTCCACTTCTGGTTGCAGCTTCTTACTAATAATGTATACCCTGGGAGCCACCAGGTAATGTCTCAAATACTTGGGTTGCTGCCACCAATGTAGGAGATCCAGATTGAGTTCCAAGCTCCTGCCTTCACCTTGCGCCAGTACCAGTGGTTGTAGATATTTATATGGGAGATCTCTCTATTAGTTTGCTTTTCAAATAAAAATATAAATTAATATTACAAAAAAATTTTCAAAAAACAAATTAGAAATGTATTCACTAAGCTAGATTTCTTTTGATGGCAATCATTTCTGTTTAAGTCATTATGAATAATGTAAAGTAACATATAAATTGGAAAACATTAAACTTGGTATTAGAAAAAGTAATTTTCATTTTCCTTTAAAAATTTTTGTGCCTACAAATATGAAACTATTCTATTTGATATATTTATCTACAGAAATTGGATATATATTTTTCTGTAGATAACACATGTTTCATCTTGTTCTATTCAATATATATGTAAATAAAGGAAAATCATCTATCTATGTATTAATAAATTTGGGGTCTGATGGTTAACAAAAACTGTCAGAAAGTTAAAGTGCAGAAAAAAATTAAACCTAGAAAACTGAGCCCACATATAGTAAGGTCAGATAGGAACAGCATATTGCAAGATCATAGATAACCCAAGTAATCCTAAAGAATGGAGTGAGTAGATTTACTCTATCTTGAGAAAGAAAAATTTGAAGGCACCCTACCAACCATAAGATTCTAATTAAAACATAATGAATAGAGTAATAAACTGCAGCTGGACATCCTGAGACCAGAAATGATGAACACAGGGATAAGAAGAAGTGGGACACTTGAGAGACTCTACCTTTGTCCTGTTTATAAAATAGAATCCCTTCTGTGTCATCAATTCAAAACTAGGCTATAGTTGGTAATACTCTCATGGAAATAACTCATGGCTCTGGTGTGTTGTACTGCTGGCTCAGAGTTGATATTCTGGGGTCAAGGGAGTTTAGAGTTATGATAATCCTACAAAAAAAAGTTAAAATACAGTAGTACCTAAAGAAAACAAAGTCTCTTCTCTGTCTCCCAAACTCCCAATTCCACACCTAATATAACTATAACATCAAATATTAAGTGTCTGGTAAATACTTCTGGGCCTTTTTCTAAGTAAATAAAATTCTTTTCAATGAAACAAAGAATATATATATTCACACAAAGTCAATTCTAAGAAACTCAACTCAGACTATATAGTAATACAACTTCAGAGTATCATATTTAGAAATAAACTACACAATTGATTTAATCAAATACCTCATATTGTGCTGAGTATTCTCTCAGAAGCCCATGCACAGTTAGCTAGGTCATCTGCTCCACATCTCACAAGTCCAAGATCAATACGGTGTCCAGGCCATGGTTCTTCATAGGCTGGAAGATTCCCTCAAAAGCCTATGAGATTGTTAACAAAATGTTCCTCCTGGCCAGCGCCGTGGCTCACTAAGCTAACCCTCTGCCTGTGGCGCCAGCACTCTGGGTTCTAGTCCCAATTGCGGTGCCAGGTTCTGTCCCGGTTGCTCCTCTTCCAGTCCAGCTCTCTGCTGTGGCCCGAGAGGGCAGTGGAGGATGGCCCAAGTGCTTGGGTCCCTGCACATGGGAGACCGGGAGGAAGTACCCGGCTCCTGGCTTCGGACTGGTGCAGCGCCAGCTGTAGGGGCTATTAGGGGAGTGAACCGACGGAAGGAAGACCTTTCTCTCCGTCTCTCACTCTCTGTCTCTCTCTCTCACTGTCTAACTTACTTCTCCATGGCCAATAGGAGAATCCGTTTCATTATGAAGTTTCCAGTCACTCTTAATAGCTTATCTGATTAAGTAAGGCTCCCTCAGGATCAGATCCTTTGTTATTAACTAAAAATCAGTTGATTTGTGACCTTAATACATCTGCACAACCCTTTTACCTTGGACAGGTAACATTAACAACACGTGGGCACTTAAGTGAAAATTCCGAAACTCCTCACTCCTAGACCTATATAATCAGAACCTCTGAGGGGTATTAGGAGTCTACACTTACACCACCTCATGCACACTGAAGTCTGAGAAACATTTATCTACCTTCTCTTGATAACAACTCGAGTTTTGATTTTAATCCTAAAAATAAACCAAATATATCAAAGCACATACATGTGTGAAATTTCTCCTTTCTTTTCTTTCTTCCCAAATGTGAAATAATTGAGAAGGTATCCCACTGAGAAGAAAATGGATAATAAACTTGCTCCATGCCTGGATAGGCCTCTGGAACATAGGGTAAAGGGCCCATGCCTGAATGTATATTCAAATATTAGTTCTCATTTCCACACTATGATTTGAGGCCATAATTCTACCATAGTACTAACAACTGAAGGATAAATCAGGCACAGCATTTCAGTCTTGCTGATTATGTATTTAAGAATCTAAAGGGATTTTTTAAAATCGAACAATGGGTATGAAATGAAAGCACAAATCTAAAAATAAAGTTCACAAAAATAAAAAATATGACATAAACCAAATCTCAAAAAATACAAGTCAAGGAGTTTCTTACTTATAACACCTCTAAAATATCATATAATTATTGCTTATATACCAAAATGAATATGCATTTCATAAACTAAAAGTTAAGGGGTTGGAGCTGTGGCATAGTGAGCTAAGCCTCCAACTGTCATGCCATCATCTCCTATAGGTGCCTGTTCAAGTCCCTGCTGATCCTCTTCTGATCCAGCTTCTTACTTATGACCTGAGAAAGAAGTGGAAAATGGTCCAAGTTTTTGGGTCCCTGCACAAGCATGGAAGAAAACTTGGAGTATGCGCCTGGCTCTTGGCTTAGGAATGGCTGTACTCCAGCCATACAGTCCTTTTCCTTTTGGAAATGAACCGGCAGATGGAAGACTCCTCTGTCTCTCCCTTTCTCTATAACTCTGCCTCTCATATAAATAAAATAAATGCTAAAAAGTTAAAAAAAAGTTTTAAATAAAACGATAATATAAATTTAAAGTTTTCATGACTGAAATAAGCCAAAATTCCAAAGATATGTCATGCTTATAAATGTCAATATCTGAGAAACCTAATTTGAAAAGCAAAATACACACACAACACAGTAAGTTTTTCTCAGGATGGAGTTCCAGAATAATACATTATAGGAAATTTGTATTAAAAATTACTAAGTGTATCACTCCATTCTTTTTTAATTTTTAATATTTATTTTAACTACTTAAAAGGCAGAGGTGACAGAGAGATCAAGAGAGAGAGCACTCATTTGCTTGTTCACTCCTTAAACGGCCATAATAGCTAGGATGGGCCAGTTGAAAACCAGGAGCCTAGAGACACATCAGGTCTCCCATGTGGTTGGCAAGGCCCCAAGAATATGAAGCATCATCCACTGTCTTCCAGGATGCATTAACAGGAATTTGGACTGGAACCAGAGTAGCTGGGACTTGAACTGGCACTCACATATGGGATACAGGCCTCACAAGAGGCAGCTTAACCCACTGTGCCACAGTGACTGCCCCCATTCTAACTTAACTGCTTATTTAAATACTCATTATTTTTCTGAAACTATAAGCAAGAAACTAATATTTAAAACAATGATATTATCGAGCCACTATCCACTAGTATGTTTACTGTTTGCTTAGCAATGTATAAAGATTTACACATTTGCAGCAAAGCATACATAGTTTGAAGCTCACTGTACTAAATGTATTTTCCTCACAAATGAAAAAGTTTTAATATCCTCCTCACTTCATTTGGCAGAGGTAATTGACAGATGGTAGATCAGTTTTTGTGACATCGATGCCATAAATTAAATACTAATCTAAGGTACCACTGAGACAGTACCTGCAAATTAAAACACTGAGAAATCAATCTAGGACATGTAGTAAAAAAGGCTGACCCATATTTGAACTCCATATTCTGTCCAAAGCTTATCTTCCTTTCAATACATTGGATTCAGTGCCATATTATGAAGCCATGTCCATAACGAATAGCTTGGTATTTCAAGGGAATGGAATAATTTATTTGGATACTTTATAATAAAGTAATAACAATTAGGAATAATCCTATGGAGAAAAAAAATCGAAGGTAGATAACAATACTGTGTATTCAAGCAACAATTAAAAGGAAATTAAAATGTCAATTATAAAATCACTGAAAATATTTCCAAGCCACCTCTAAGCTCCTGAGAGCAACATCAAGGATTTCTTGTTATTAATTTAAAAATAATCCATCATTTGTTCCAAAATGAATATGCAGTGGTACTTATTTGTACATAAGATGCACAGCACTGACTTCAGAAGAGGAAACATAAAATATATTTTAACTAGAATGAGAGTTTAAATTTTTTACAAGAAAATAAAAAAATGTTGATTTATGCTTGTTACTGAATTATCAATAGTAAATTATAAAATTACTAAATAATAAGTTGAAAAGGAAAATATTCAGTATTTCATGTAGATAGACAAATGTTTATAGCCAATTTATTTCAAATTTATCCACAATTTCTGTATATATTAATAATTCAAAAGTGCTTATTCTAACATAAGGGATATCAATGATAACAGTTTTATCTGTTTTGGAAATATATAAGTTCCATTAAAGATTTCAACATTTTTGGTGATATGATATTTTATAGTACTACTAAGAACATAAAAAGGGCTTTGTTGAAAACACACATGAATTAAGTAATAAGAAAAACTCCCTTTATTCTAAGTAAAGAATGATCATGGTTGTACAGAGGGATTACACTTTTTTTAAAAGTTAAGGAAATAAAGATCATTACCACCCAATTTTTGTGTGCTTGTGGCATATCAAATATTTCAGGAGAATAAAAACATATTAATACTGGTTTCTGCAATAAAAGAAATATTTTTCCCTGGGTACCCTTTACCAGCTTTCCCAACAGTAACATGTTATAAAACTGTAGTGCCATATTATAGCCATGGTATTAGCACTGACATAGTCAAAAAGTACACCAATACCACGTGTACGGAGATCCCATGTGTAGCCTTTATATAGACACCACACTTCCTGCCTTCCTCCATTCCCACCTTAAACCCTGGCAATATCAAATCTGTTTTCCAATTCTGTAATTTTGTCATTTCAAGATTAAAATAATTTATCATATAAAGAACCATGCAGTATGTAACCTATTTGGAAAATTTCATTTTTTAACTCAGCATCTTTCTCTGAAGATTCATCCGGGTTGTTATGTGTCTCAATAGTTCATTCCCATTTACTTTGAAGCAATGCTCTGTGGTATGGATATAATCAGTTTGTTTAGCCAGTGAAGGACATCTGGACTGCTTTCAGTTTTATTACAAATATATCTACCACAAACATTTGTGTTTAGGTTTTATAACTTTTTATTTGAGTAGAAGATTTTATTTCTCTGCAATAGATGACTAGGCATACAACAGTCAGACCATATAGCATTTGGGTATTAAATTTAAAAAAAAGAACTGACAAACCAATTTCTAGACTGGCTGTCAATATACAGCTCTACCAGCAATGTGGATTAATCCAGGTTCTCTGGATCCTTATTAGTACTTGGTGGTATTGTTATTTTTCAATTTTATTTAAATTAAATAAAATCATGGTTTTTCTGCTGTATTTAGAAGTATGCGACTTTATTTTATGTATTTATTCAGAGTGAGTTGGATATTTAACTTACAGAAAACAGCAACTTAACATCCATTAGTCCAGATACTTTGGTTTGAATTATATAGATAATTTTTCTATGCTTTATAAGTTGGCACATACTTAATAAGAATATAAAATATATGAGTCATAGATATATCACCTTGTAAAGAAAAGCACTGGAGCTGGCATTGTGGTGTAGCGAGTAATGCTACGCCCCGCAGCACTGGCATCCCATATGGGCACTGATTTGAGATCTAGCTTCTCCACTTCCAATCCAGTTTCCTGCTAATGCACCTAGCAAAGCTGTGGAAGATGGCCCAGGGGTTTGGGCCCTGGCACCCACCTGGGAGACCTAGAAGTAGCTTCTGGTTCCTGGTTTCAGTTCTGCCCAGCTCTGGCCACTGGGGCCATTTGGGGAGTGAACCAGTGGATGAAGATTCATTCTCCCTTTCTTTCAAATAAACTCTTTCAAATAAATAAATATTTAAAAAGAAAGAAATGTACCAACCTTTCCTAGTTAAATAAATGCTTCCTCAAACTGTATCATACCTGATTTCTAAGATTTTAAAGTTTTTTTTTTTTTAAAAAGAGTATTAAGATACAAGATGTGCTTGAAAAATAATCATGAAAAATTACTTTAATTCTACATACCTTGAGGGAAATAATTAATTTGTCTAATAGTTACCGGTGCTACAGCATATAGAGCACCATTTCACTGTTAGTCCTGCCATGAGTTTCTGGGTTTTCTTTTTCCACTTTCTTTTCTAAAATTATACACATACACAAACACACACACACATGTAATTGCTATACTGTTTTCACAGACTAAAATGATAACCCAGTGCAAAATAAACAATGTATTTTATTAGTAGAAGGGTTACTAGGAAGAGATGCACTTGTTCTAGAACCATCAACCTGCCGTACTTGATAAACACTCTTGTGTTACCTAAAATGTGTATGTTATGCCTGTAGATCAGTTTTCAAACTAAACTCAACTTTCTCCAAATATGATTTTTTTCAATTAATTACATGTAAAAAAAACAACTTGATATTAAATAATATGGTCTTAATTCATTTTCATTCCAGATACAATTTGACAGGCTAACGCTCCAACAAGTATTTCAATTAGCATTAAACACCTCTTTTTAAAATTCTGGTAAATTTGTATTAATATAGAGAATAACACTTTCTGACATTCACTGTTACTTGAGTTTCATCAAAGCAATTTGTACCAGAACTTTTCCCTTAGAAATTAGTAAAATGAGCAAGTAAATATCATTAACTTAGGATACTAATTATTAACATGCCTATGAGATACAAAATATACCGACCTGTTCATTACCATTTCGAGTTATTCTAATTCAAAACAAACAACATCAAAAAGAACACAACGTTTGCTATTTCTCTATATTTTTCAAAAAACTTATTTACCAAAACAGCACAAAAATAGAACACTGATGATTCATTTATCAACTTGATGATAAAATAGTAAGATATTATTATTTATCTGAAAGGTTAAGTACTTTCCAAATTTGATCATTGGTACCAATGATCAAGTTAATATTTCATTTGTGTGATTTCACTCTCCCCTAAGTCCAAACACATTACTGATATTATTGGCCATCTGCACTGTTTATTTCTATCTTTGGCATTAGGTACAAGCTTGTCTCTAGTAAAGTCAGAGAGTTTGATGATCTTCAAATCACTGATCTAAAACAATGGCACAATAACACTGCTACATTAACCTGTCCTTCTAGGAAAGGGAAAGTGAATGTGTGAAAATTAAATAATTTCAGGGCTGGTGCTATGGCGTAGTGTAAAGCTGCCACCTGCAGTGCTGGAATCCCACCCATATGGGTGCCAGTTTGAGGCCCAGCTGCTCCGCTCCAATTCAGATCTCTGCTATGACTTGGGAAAGTAGTAGAATATGGCCCAAGTCCTTGGGCCCTGGCACCCCAGTGGGAGACTTAGAAGAAGCTTCTTGCTCCTGGTTTTGGATTGGCCCAGCTCCAGGCATTGCAGCCATTTGGGGAGTGAATCAGTGGATGGAAGACATCTCTCTCTCCCTCTCTCTGCTTCTGTCTCTCTATCACTCTGCCTTTCAAATAAGTAAATCTGTTAAAAAAATAAACAATTTATTGAGGAAGGTATTGTGGTACAGCAGATTAAGCCAACACTTGCAACACTGGTGTTGCAAATCAGAATGCCAGTTCCAGCCCTGTCTGCTCTGCTTCCAATGCAGCATCTTTTCAGACAATGGTCCAAGTGCTTGAGTTCCTGCCACTCAAATGGGAGACCAGAACTGGATTCCTAGCTCCTGGCTTCAAAATGGCCCAGACCTGTACCAGCAGATGGAAGATCTCAATCTCAATTGCTCTCTTTCCCCTTTCAAATAAGTAAATAAATAAATAGTCAAAAAGAAAAAAAAAATCTTAAGAGAAATAAAATCAGTAATTGTAGAAATGACAATCAAATGAAGGCCAAATCCTTGCCCTCAAACCACTGCATAATATTGCCCCTAATTAATAGTCTAGTTATTTATTTATAGGTCTTTAAGCATCACTAGTTTAGAGCAACTTAACACACACTAAATCAAATAAATTATTTTCTCATAAAGTAGGCAAATGTTGCTATAATTATAACTCACTCTTTTAAGAATGAAGTCAATCTCTGAGGAACCAATGCTCTGTACAGCCCCGAGTCCATACACTCCTTCCAGACTTGGACATGCGAACAGGACTTACTCTTTCCACTCCAAACCATGCTTATGTCCTCCAGTGCAACCTCACTTTTCATAACCGTCTGACTCACCTGACACTCCACCCCTCATGCCACCTGTCTACTCAGGCTAAACTACAGGCTCCTATACACAGTGTCAGTTCCTTCTCATGCTCTTTGTCCCATCCCAATCAAGCACCAACTAGCCAATGCTTTACGGTACAGGCTTCCCAACATTATCAAAGAATTAGTCTGTCTTAATTAGGCTTCCATGTCTATGAAATTTGTGTGATGATTTGCTCGGGTTGAATATCTTGGATAAGGTTTCTCTGAACAGCCCTCTGCAGGGGTTTTGTATGAAGCTGCCCTGCTTCTTTTGGCTCTGTTTTCAAAAGGTCAGTTGACCATATGTCACCAGAGATCTGGAAGCTATCACAAGCAAGTTTTCTCAGAATATTGGGCACCTATCCCAAACGGAAGTCCATTTGCTAGCTTCATTTGTTTTCTCCTTCCAACGAGTACTTAAGCTTCAGGCTAATAGCCAATTTTGTGTTTCAATCTGCTCATCAAATGTTGAAACAATAGTTGTCACCGCTGAACACCAGTTTTCTGAAATACTGCTCTGAACTAGCTCAAGCATTCAGAAGGAAGTTTTTAGTTCTGCTTTGTAAGCTGTATAGTTAAGAAAGTGCATGTTAGATTATACTTTCAGACTTTTTTCTAGCACTGCTTTGGGAAACCTATCATTCTATATTCTCAAACCTACTCTTTTGCTTTATTTTCTAAAGTAACAGTGCACCACTGTATGTAATGAAAGTCATTCCAGACTCTGAAGTTTTCCAAACATGATTAAGTGAGCCTAATTCCCTTGTAACAAGGATTTCTAAAATGTATAATGCCACTGTGATTCATTTTCATTCCTTTATTAAATGTAGAAAGACATTGTTCTAAGAAACTGAAGGTGTATATGTTACTCACATATATTACAAGTATAACTTCCACAGAAATTTAGGATTCTAACATTAGCAACTTATATAATTATGGAAAAGCCTTATTTTACGATTTTTATTTATTTTCATTCTATTTGAAATGCAGACAGAGACAGAGGAAGAGATGGAAACAGAACGCGATCTCCCATCTGCTGGTTTACTCCCCAAATGCCTATGCAGACAAGGCTAGTCTAGGCCAAAGCCAGCAACTCAATTTGGGTCTCTGATGTGTGTGCCAGGGATACAAGTATTTGCACCACCAGCTGCTTCCCAGAGTGTGCATTAGCAAGGAGCTGGAATCACTTGCGGAACCAGTACTCAAACCCAGGCACTCCAATATGACATGTGGACATTACAAGAAGCATTTTAACTGCTACACCACTCACTCACCCCAGAGGAACAGTGTTCTAAATATAAATCATAATACAAAGAGTATACTCTTAATGAACATATCTTCTCTCTTGCTCTTCAGTGACAACAAGCCCCTTTGGTTACTTTGGTTATGTGATTATTTTTCTCTTCATGTTTTCTTAAATCACAGTAGGGTGACATAGAGTACCAGCACTGCACAGCTCCCTGTGTGATCTTGGACAAGTTATTTCACTTCTCTGTGCCACTTTGTTTTTGCTGTTGTATGCTTTTTTGGTTTTTGTGGGGCTTTTTTTGACTTGTAACAAACAAATAAAGCACCAATCTACAGATAGATTAAACAATATGTGTGCTATAAAAAACTGTTCATAGGAAGACTTGGATAAGTAGCAGATACTAGGTTAACATTATCTTTTGGATAAAGAAAGATCAATCCCTCATATCAGTCTATTTCAATTAGCACAATTTCAATTAGTACATTTCCATAGACTGTTCATTATCTTTTTTATCTCTGCAGGTAAACATCATTTTTCTCATACTGGAGCTAAACCATTATCTTCTGACATATGTATATATCTTTAGATTTTTCTTCACCCAAAGAAATGTATTCTGAGATCATACCAACATGACTTAAATCAACACTTCAATGAGTATCTTCTACTTCCAAGTAGTTGAAACTAAATTCCTAAGACCCATTAAGACAGGAAAAGTGGCATGCACCGTTCACTGCCATAGTATTTTTTAAAGTGCACAGAAATAGCAAAATATCCGCCTGTTTCTGTGATAGTCATTCTCCCCCTGAGAACTTTTCCTCATCTAACCACCTTGCCAAGAATACTTTCCCACATCTTTACTCATATTTAAATTCTACCCATCAGTTAGCTTCAAAGAGAAAAAGTTCCTCTTCATGTTATCTCATACTTCCTTACACACTACCCCAAAGGAGGAAAATTAAATTGGTTGTTTTTTTATCACCATAATTAGACCACATATATTTAATGATCAGTGCCTTAGAGGAAGGAATATAAATTAACAGGCAAATTATAAGCATTCTCTACTCACTCTTTCTTTCCAGCCTAAAGGATATGGCCTTTTCAAGCAACACAGGTATATTTTTTAAGATTTAGCTTGAGTTAGATGATGCAGATCTATCACTTTGCTTTCTATTTTGCTTCTAAACTAGTAAGTACTATGCAATATACTTTGATTCTAGACTATTAACGCCAAAGCTTCAGTTAATAATTTTCTTAACAGGACCTAATCTAGCACTGTAATATATTATTTTATTTTGCTTTATATCATTATAAGTTAATTCCTTAGAAATTTCCCAGGAAAGTTTTTTAAGGTTTTTTTTTTTTTATTTATTTGATAGGCTGATAGAGAGGAGGAGACACACACACACACACACACAGAGAGAGAGAGAGAGAGAGAGAGAGAGAGAGAGAATCTTATATCCACTGGTTCAATCCCCAAATGGCCACATGGCCAGTGATGGAACAAGGACACAAGCCTCAGCCATTCTTGCTCATTGCCCAAAAGAGATAAACATTGGAATGTATTCCTTGCCCTAGAAACTCAGTTGGGTCTCACATCCTATTGCCTTCATACCTCACGCCCCACAGCAACCTGAAAGACCAGTTGCTCGGAACACAGAAAGACCAGTTTCAGCAATGTCCCTCTGCCTGCTGCCGCCTACCCCTACTCCTATCCCTAGCCTTCCAAAAGTATAAAAAGGCCTGGCCTTGGGGACCTGGGCCTTCTGCCTCATGTTCTATCACGTGCATGTGGGCAGTTGGTCACTCACCTCTTCGATTTTATTTTCTCTGAATAAATTCGGTCTGGCTGTAAATTCATACACTGACTCCTTTCTATTCTATGCCTCATTTCCTAACAGCCAGGGCTAGGCCAATCCAAAGCCAGGAGCCAGGAGCTTCATCCAGGTTTCCCATGTGGGTGCAGCTGCCCAAGGACTTGGGTAATTTTCTGCTGCTTTCCCAGGTGCATGATCAGGGAGCAGGATCCAAAGAGAAGCAGCCGGGTCTCAAGCCAGCACCCATATGTGATGTCGGCATTGCAGGTGGAGGCTTAACCTAATGTGTCACAGTGCTGCCTCCCAAGGAAAGTTTTAATAAGAGAGGATTCAGGCATTCTGGATGTACTGGCTGAACTAACTAATTTGAATTTCATAATTAAACCTCCATCTATTATTGCAAGCATGTAACATGGCCAGAATTAACCAAATTCAACATAAATTCCCCTGCTTTCAAGGTTCAATACAAAATCATGTACCTTTCAAAAGAAGAAACTATATCTTTCTACCATCTCTCAATTTTCCTGCTTATTTGACTCTATATAATTCTTGATTTACTCATAAATCAAACATTTCAGCTAGTCACCTGAACTGAATAAAAATACAATAAATAATGCAAAGAATAGAAAATATGTAAGCTTTACACTAGGTCCCAAGAATCCTCTTAAACTCTCATAAACTGTTTGAGTGGACACATATTACTCAGTTCAGCCATCAGTACTTTTGCTTCCCCAAAACACACAATGTCACCGACAGACATCAGTGACATGCTTGACACGCTTCATTCCAGTATTGCCCACATATGGGTCCCAAGGGTCCTAAGAGCCATCAGTGTTTGAAGGGAATGTGGTGTGTATATACACAGACATACACATACACAATTGAGTACTATTATGTCTTTAAAAAAGAAGGAAATCTCATTTCTGTCAACACGAATGAACTTGGAATGTTAAGTTCAGTAAAATAAGTCAAGCACAGAAAGACATATACCATTATTTTCTTACATGTGAAATCTAAAACAACTGAATTCAATGAAGCAGAGAGTAGGAGAGAAATGGGGAGTTGTTGGACAAGAGGTGCGAAGTTTCAAGTGGATAGGAGAAGTAAGTTTGATATCCAATGTAGAGGATGGTGTAAATTTTCAAATGTCAGGCTATAAAAAAATATATACACAAAGTGAAAAATGTTTATTATAATGAATAGGGTGTTCATTATCCTGGTTTAAACATTCTTTTTTTTTTTTTTTTGAAATATCCAACATTTTATTGTAAACGTGCTTTGTGTTAAATGATTTTTTTTGGTTTAAACATTCTTAATTGTATACATATATGAAAACATCACAATGTGCCCCATATACATATCAAGTTACGATTTTTCAAGTAAAATGAAGTGTGGGTGCAAACTGATGAAATCTTTACTTAATATATACAAAATCTATCTTCTGTATATAAAGATAATTGAAAATGAATCTTGACGTGAATGGGATGGGAGACGGAGTGGGAGATGGGAGGGGTGTGGGTGGGAGGAAAGTTATGGGGGGGGAGCCATTGTAATCCATAAACTGTACTTTGGAAATTTATATTTACTAAATAAATGTTTTAAAAAAAGAAAATTAAAAAAAAATGAACTTAAATATTTATGAAAGCCCTCACACATGGAATTCTTCTCTCCTGGACCTTAAGAAGCTAATTCTGACTACGGGGATTGTCTTAGATTATTATAATTATTTACTTGGTCAATCTTTTTCATTTAATATTATTTCAAAACGTGATAGATTTGATCAAAAATTAATATGAATGATCATATAGCATCCTTCTCTGCAATATTTCTACTATCTTGAAGTCAACAGTCTCCAAATTCTGGATGAGTTCCTATCCTATCTGGTACCATGCACAGGAAGTTAAGGGGAGAATTTTATTCATATTATTTTCTGTGAGGCCACATCAATAATATCTGTCAACACCTATTTTTTGTATAGAACTCTTCCAAAGACATGTAACACCTATGTAATCCCTAAATTTGCTCTGGTGTGTGTTACCATGCCAATATTCCCTACAACATACATAAGATGAAGCTCTAATATGAGATCATTTAAGCATATGTCTATATATTTAATCTCTCAATTAAAGCCTGGGATCTTTCAATCCAAAAATCATATCTAATAGTATTTATCACCTTTCATGGCTAGAAAGGTAACTTCTTGCAAAGCATTTTCTTGTTTTGAACATAGAGGCATAAAGGATCTCACTAGTCCCAGTGATCAATTTCTGTTCACAATTGATCATAATGATAGGATTAAGAGCCAAAGGGATCACATAAACAAGGATAGTGTCTGCAAATACTAACTGATACAATAAAAAAGGGAGAGAACGATCCAACATGGGAAGCGAGATACACAACAGACTCATAGAATGGCAGATGTCCTAAACAGCACTCTGGCCTCAGAATCAGCCCTTAAGGGCAGGCGGATCCGGCTGAAAAGCCCATGAGAATATTTCAGGCATGGAAAGCCAAGACACTCTGGGGGGGGGAAAAAAAAAAAAAAAAAAAAAAAAAAAACCTAAATGAAAGATCTCCGCGGGTGAGATCCCAGTGGAAAGAACAGGTCATCAAAGAAGGAGGTACCTTTCTCTGAAGGGAGGAGAGAACTTCCACTTTGACCATGGCCTTGTCTAAAAATTATCAGAGTCAGTGAACTCAGGGGGCTTCCATAGCCTTGGCAGCTCATGACAAGAGCCTAGGGTGATTACTGATGCCATAAACAAGAGTGTCAATTTGTTAAGTCAACAGCAGGAGTCACTGTGCACTTACTCCTCATGTAGGATCTCTGTCCTTAGTGTGCTGTACATTGAGATTTAATGCTATAACTAGTACTCAAACAGTATTTTTCACTTTGTGTTTCTATGTGGGTGCAAACTGTTGAAATCTTTACTTAATATATGCTAAACTGATCTTCTGTTATAAAGAGAATTGAAAATGAATCTTGATGTGAATGGAAGGGGAGAGGGAGCGGGAAAGGGGAGGGTTGAGGGTGGGAGGGAAGTTATGGGGGCGGGGAAGCCATTGTAATCCATAAGCTGTACTTTGGAAATTTATATTCATTAAATAAAAGTTAAAAATAAAGAACATAGAGGCATAAAGGTTCTCTTCTTTAGATACAAACCTATTTTTTGATGACCTACCTAATTAACTTCACCTAGATAAATGATCAGCCTCTGAAATATGAGCCAACATTCTACTCTAGTTTCACCCATAAGATCCCACTTTGCTTTTTCTCCCAGTCAATTCAGCTCTCTACAAGTTTTCCAAATTTATCAATAGATCATCAGCATTTATTTATTTTCTCAGCCCTGAGATTTCCTTTCTTAAGTCTACCCACTTTTTCATCTTCCATATCCAATCTGTTACCAAGATTCATTAAATTTATGTATAAACAGATCTTAACTCTATGCATTTGTCTCCATCTCCGCTAAAATTCAAACTAACTTCTCTCTTCCCTTGAAATATTTTTTTTTTTAGACTTCCTACAGTAATACAGAGAGGAGGAGAGACTTATTCTTTATCCCCGCTTTTGCATTCTCAATTCCACCTTTAACCCTCACCAAAGTCTCAGTACCTCTCTACGTTGTTCTACAAGAATCACTGGAGCATCAGGTATTTTGACGCACAATGGAAGCTCTCTGTGTCTTTTTTTTTTTAAACTTTTATTTAATGAATATAAATTTCCAAAGTACGACTTATGGATTACAATGGCTTCCCCCCCATACTGTCCTTCCCACCCACAACCCTCCCCTTTCCCACTCCCTCTCCCCTTCCATTCACATCAAGATTCATTTTCGATTATCTTAATATACAGAAGATCAGCTTAGCATACATTAAGTATGGATTTCAACAGTTTGCTCCCACACAGAAACATAAAGTGAAAAATAATAGATGATTTTTTTTAAATGATGATGAAATCAGAGCAGACCTATTGTCATGTTTAATCCCAGTGAGAGTCAAGTTGGGAATTAATATTCTAATAACCTATGTATTGTTCATCAGGCTTTTTCGCTTACTTTCTTTCTACATATTTGCCAGATATTAATTCTAAATGTTTATTTAATTATGTTATTTCCTCTCATTTCCCTTCTCTGTTGTTAATGTACTTCAGTGATTGCTTACTGAAATTCACATTAAATCTAGGGTTTATCAGGACCTAGACGACCCTGCATGAGTCGCCACTTGCTAAGTCCTATCTTTTTCCACTTTCCTACTTCTTGGTCACTCTGAGCTCTTTCTGAGGCTTTCCACAAACAGAAAGCATTTTGCTTGTTAAAGCACTAGAAGAGAACAGAGTTTTCTATCATGACATGAAAACATAGCCACAATGGTTGGGATAATTTTAGTCTAAAGGATTTAAGAACTCGGGATTAAAAAACAAATGCCCAAAGCAGCTTCATAACTGTAAATATCTATAAATTCAGACTTGCTAAATGCTGCCAAAAGTATGTCTCCAGGTTATTTATTTTCAAATATGTGATGACCAAATCCTATATTTATATGTTTATGTCTATTATATGACCAAACATCCTGTTGCAGTACTAGGATTTATTGATTACTGTCTATGCTATCTAATTTACACTGGAACTGGTCATTTGGAATAGTACCAGACTTTCCCTGTTTCCAAAAAGTAAATGATACATATTTTTGAGGTATGACAGGTTTTTCCTCTGAGCCCAAAAGAAGATATTGGAATTTCCCAATGACATCCCTGTAGAGCAAAATGTATTTTGATATTTGGAAAGAAAGGAAAGTCAGAGATATCACTGTCTTACTACTGTCAAAATAAAATAGGATCCAGTCAAGAAATTCCATGCTGCTTGCAGATGGTATTTGTAAATCTGAACAGGGACCAGCTTCAGAATTAATGCAAAAATTTAAAGAGTGCTCAGACCTGGACAGCCCCACTGCTATTACAACTTACACTAAAATTTAAAAACAGCCAAAGATTTCCAATAAAAACGCAGCATTGAAAACCAACACCAAATTCAACCTCCTTTTGAATAAAATTTCAATCAATAAGGAAACAGGAAGATGCATCATCAGTCAAATAGGACTGAAACCTTCAGGGAGACAGTTGAGAAGTGTTTCTAACAGTGGTTGAGGTAAACGCTTCAGATTTCATAGTCTGCTGAGATAGGTAAGAAGAAAGTCTATTAATACATTAATCTGATGTAGTCCTCTAAAACTTCTAGGTTAAAAACTGCAATTGCGAAAGTTAAAAATATTTTCTAGAATTCATTTAATGTTTTGTATATTGTCCCTCAATATCAAGTAATTGTTTTCCAGGTATTATGCCTGCTACTACAAATGCAACAAATGAGATGAAGGCCTACTCACTCCTAGCACTGGAAAGGAATAAATAAATTATAAAATTTTAATGTAAAAATTGGTATAAAAGGGAAATTCTGTCTGAACAGAAAGAAAACTTTTGCACAACTAAACTAACCATCAACAAAGTGTGAGAGGAGGCATCTGAGCAGGATGCTGCCAAAAGGGCTCTAGAGGAAAGGAAAGTGAGCAGGAAATAAGAGGGCTTAGGAAAATGATGACCTTAGTTGAGAATTAGAAATAATGAGCATGTGTAGTTGTCCGAGAACGGACATTTAACATGTCATGAATGATAAGACAGATTAAAAAATACTAGTGAATATTCATTGAGAATGTTCTCCTCACTTTAAACTGTCACATCCAGAAACTGCATTTCATCTTATGAAGTAGATGTTAATATTTTCCCCTTTTTACAGATAAAAGCCCCAGCAGCATGAATAGTTAATTAACCTCATCAAATTAGAACATCAGAAACAAGACTAGATCCTGAGGAACTATTTGAAAAATTATACATATTGTATTATGAAATTCCTTATAGAGATGAGAAACATAACATTTGAGAAATGATCTAGATGGACTTAACAGCAGATTTGATACTGCAGATTATTAGATCAGCAACCTGAAAGTGATGAAGTCTAACTAAAATGAAACAAAGAAAAAAATCAAAATAGTAAACAGGACAATCAGTGACCAGTAGGGCAACAAACTAGGCACAAAGAACAGAGTAGTGAATTCCAGGGGATTGGGGGAGAGCAGTGAATCACGTTGTTTACATGGCTTATTGTATTTTTTAAAGTACATGATGGCAGATACAGAATGAGTGAATATTATTTTTCATAAATTAAACTTCAATAAGCCTAATTAAAGTAAAAAAATCAATTGAATGATAGAATAATTTATTTGGTTTTTTAAAAAAGATGGTGCTATGACATAAAAATAATAAGGTTGGAATTTGTATAATTCAGGTAAGATTTAAACAATGTTAAAGATATACTTCATATTAACTTCTCTGGATGACTTTGGAACACTGAAGTCTTCTAAAGCTAGGATATTATCCTTTATTATATAGCCCCCAAATATACGTCCAAATATATAGGATAAGTCAGTATACATGCAGATTGACTTATATATGTTAAATTTTGTCGACTATCTGAATAATCAGTTAAACAATGTTAAGGTTTCAACAAATACAGCCTCTAATTTTTTTTCTGTTAAAATTCCACATAAAACCCAAGACATGAAAACTGACAGAATGCATTATTCTATTGGAAGCATCCTGACTACAACAGAGTGTCAGAATTGTGTATATTATTAAACTTTTACAATTGTAGCTCCTATTGAATAATAAAAATAAACATCTAATGATTTCATTTAAAAAGCATTTTATTATGAAAAATAAAAATCTTAAGTTGGAGATAACAGGTATAATCAAATATGATAGATATTTCCTAAACTAACCAATAAAATTTAATACTGTGATAGCATTAAAAATTTGTCTTTTTCTCACATTCTTTCTTTTCCTTAGGAAATAGCATAATATTTTCTCTAAAAGGAACAAGGTAAGTGATACCTTTCTTGAAAATGCCAGTATGGCATAATACAAAGGGCATACAATGAAATATGTTCATTTCACTTAGATCAATACGCACTGCCACATGTTAAGTGGGTGTTAAAAATTAAAATCGAATGCCAAGGACATGAAAGGTCACAATGAAATAAATTGCACCGACATTCTTCTCTTACTACTTTATTATGTAAATGAAATCTCATTTCAGTTTGTCATATTTGAAAATCAGGGCTTGAGAGAATGTTTGAGGCTTAAATCTTTCTTACTGTGAATATAACCATCCATTTAACAGTTGGGTTCAGGTCAAAGCCTAACTATATCAGATAACACCAGCAAAAAGGGAAAGGAATTAAATAAATGGTAAACTAAGGTTAAAAAAATTATTTTAAATGCTGAATCTAAGTTTCCATTTGCAAATACACAGAAAGTCTACAGATAAATATAAATATTAACTTGATTAACATCTATCTTAACTTTTAGGTGGAAATTACTGAGATACTTTAAAAAATTATTTTTTGAAAGGCCAGGAGTTAGGCCAAGCAGAAGCTAGGAGTAAAGAACCCCATCCAGGTATCACACGCTGGTGGGTAGAGGCCAAAGCACTCAGGCCATCTTCCACTGCTTTCAAAGGTACATTAGCAGGAAGCTGGATCAGAAGTGGAGTAGCTGGGACTCCAATCAGCAGTGATATGGGATGCCAGCATTGGAGGCAGCAGCTTAACCTATTGGGACATAATGCCAGCCTCTGAGATATTTTTATTAAAGTTAAAGACAAAAAAAAACGTATATGATAATATTTCAATGCTCTAAACTGCTAAATTACTGTAATAGGCAGCATCAGGTTTTCTTGGGAAATTAAATTTCAGCCAGAATTGTAAAAGATTATAGTAACATTTGGATTCACAAGGGGGAAAAAAATCTTTCATAAAAATAAGAAGTTTCAGCCGGCACCACGGCTCACTAGGCTAATCCTCCACCTGCGGCGCCGGCACACCGGGTTCTAGTCCTGGTTGGGGCACCAGATTCTGTCCCAGTTGCTCCTCTTCCAGTCCAGCTCTCTGCTGTGGCCCAGGTGCTTGGGCCCTGCACCCGCATGGGAGACCAGGAGGAAGCTCCTGGCTCCTGGCTTCAGATAGGCACGGCGCGCAGGCAGCAGCAGCCATTTGGGTGTGAACCAACAGAAGGAAGACCTTTCTCTCTCTCTCTCACTATCTAATTCTGCCTTTTAAAAAAAAATAAACGAAACGAAGTTTCATTATTTGCTGTTGATACCGAATTTCACTATGTAGGAAAAAAATCAGTCTATAAGCAGAATAAATATACCTAAGGCTTTTTATATTCATAACATTAATAGTAAAAATATGCATTTGCCTTCTATTATTTCCAGATGAAAATAATCTTTTCATTAAATTAAGAAAATTGTTTTCTTGTTTTATTTTTCTCTTCCATTGCTAACAAAATTCTCAGAAACTGAAATAAACCCAATATCTTAAACAGTCTCAGTACCCTACTACAGAAAATACCAAAACATAATTAATGCTTTCTTTTGTTCAGAAATACTAAAAACCACTGTTATCTTGTAGTCTTTTATATACATTTACATTTATGTGATCATCTAGAAGTCATCTTGGAAAATGAAATTCAAATAATACGCTTGGTTAAGTTGATTCAACATGTCTCTGAAAGTCAAGTTAGAAGTTACAGGTTCATCAAGCTACTTGTTAAAGGAAATAGAAGATAGATTGTAGAACAAACTCTATATACTACCTGCCAAAGCAATTAAGCTTCTGACCTATAACATCAGACAGTTATCTACACTGACAGAGGCTATGCAGAACTAATATGTTCCTGTCACTACTTTTTCTTGTGTACACTGACTTAAACATACAAACCTGGTGACAGAAGACTGCTAAAACTTACAAAAGAATTTGCAGTTATCAGCAGCCTAGTTGTAAACCCGTATAATGATACTGCACAGTATTTGTGTGACAGTAGAGAATGCTGTGCAGAGATTTAAAACCTCTGCATTTGGAAATTCATTTCATCCTTCCACTGAAAACGGATCAATATTTAAATAAATTGAGCTGTATTTACTTACTAAGATGAGCCAAGTATGCTTCCATCCTTGCAAATGGATCGTAAAGTTTCATTCCACAATATAACTTCTCCCTGGGACCATCACTTTGATTCCTAATATTTTACTTGCCTAAAATGATAAATATTGAAACTGTGTTTGTTCCTGTGGGCTGCAGTGAAATATGAGAAAGAAATTGTTAATTTCTCCCTGCATGCATTTGTTAGGGTTCAGTGTCATTTTGAAGGAGCATCAGAAAGCTGAAAACACCTTTTACCGTGCTGTATGTTCAAGGGCATTTCATGTGCAGTAACTCTGTCCTTCACAGCAAAAAAAGAGGCGGGACACCTCACTAATCCCACAAGTGACATTATAGTAATAGACACGACAAAATACGCAGTAAATTAATAGTAAGACTGTGGGAATAGTAATGAGCTAGGAAAAAAGTATGTCTCAAACTCTTGCACCTCAGTCCTCTCCAGACTATGGGAAATGGACCCCTAGTATTCCAGGTGCCTAGAAAAAACGCTTAGGAAAAGCTGGGGGCCAATGCTGTGGCGCAGGTTAATCCTCTTGCCTGTAGCGCAGCCATCCCATGTGGATGCCAGTTCTAGGCCTGGCTGTTCCTCTTCCAATCCAGCTCTCTGCTATGGCCTGAGAAAGCAGTAGAAGATGGCTCACTTCCAAGTTACTGAAATAACTAGTTAACTAGTATTCATTCACACATACTTTCCATATTTTCAAATCTATTATTTTTCTACACAGTAGTTACTCTTTGCAATTTCATTATCTGACTTTACAGTGTTCCTGCTTAAAACACCCCTGTGGTATCCAATTGGTTTTAGAATTAAAAGCAAAACTCTTCATTTGGCCTAGAATGATTTGACCATGCCACTAACCTCTTTGGTCTTGATGTTCTCATAATATTCTCTGTCACTCAAATACTATCAATTCCTCATTAACCCAGGAATTGGGCTCAGATCAGATTAAATCACCTGTTTACATGATATTATATTATATGTAACAACTGCAATTCATCATATCATGATGTTTCTAAAATCTATGTTTCATATTGGCTGGGCTCTCTGGCTAGCTCTCACATAACAAGCACACAGCATAATATCACAGACAAAATACAGCTTCACGAGCCTCCATCAATTGAATATGTAAATGATAATCTTGGTTCTGACAGGAAATATGACCTACCTTTCATTTGCGTTTTATAGACCTTTGACCATATGTTTACATTTTAATCCCTTAGTCTCTTTGTAAGGCACATATCAGCTTCACACTGATGCTGAAATTGCCCTTCCTTACCTTCTTCCAAATTTAATAAAGTTGAACAAAATCTCAAATCATACAAATGTGTAATCTGTCTATATTATGTACAAATATTCTACTACAGAATGATAATAATTTGCATTTATATTTTCAAAGCGATTACTGAACAAAGAGCTCAACTTTTCAGTGTCCTTTTCTGCATCCAGGCATATCAACACCTATTGAAATTGACGAGCATTACAGAAGGCAGGATGACAGGAGAGGACTATGTATTCAGGTGACTAATTCTGTCAGAGAACACAATCTCAGTCTCCCAACTCCAACACAGTGAATCTATTTTTAAATCTATCCTGGATATTTAGTTGCAAGTACCTCTGGTTCACTTACAGATATTGATCTGCTCAAAAGCAAGGAAGAATTTAGTGCCACATTAATTTTTGATCCTCTGCCCCTCAGCAACCTGGTATATTATTTTCTCTCACATAAGTGGCAAGGATCCAAGTACTAGGGCTATCAACTGCTGCCTTCCAGAAGTACTCTGTTTGGAAGGTCGAATCAGAAGAGCCATGCCTCAAAAACAGGTACTCCAATACAGAATTCAGGTGTCCCAAGTGGCATCTTAACCACTGCACCAAGTGTCTACTCATAAACCATTATTTCATCCTAACAATAACATTATAAGCAGACAGCATATTACTGCATTAGTATCATCTCTATTTAATAGTTGAGGAAACTAAAACATGGAAATCTAAGACTCTTGCCAAAGGCCACATAAAGCAAAAAGGCAAAGCAAGAGTCCATACTCAGGCTGAACCAAGTAGAAATAACGATTTAAACACACTTCTGGAGGGTCTCAGCCATGATGAAAGTATAGGGAGCCTCCTCAGCTTTCTGTACCTCTGCTACTGTGTCAGTCATGGAAGGAGATATGGAAAGTTTCTGATTTGGAAAACCAGCAATCTCAGCAACTAAGCAATGACTTAGGGAGTCAAAAAACAATAATCTATCCTCTTACTTCTAAGAAATTTAGTTTGATTTAAATTCTGGGAAACATGAATATAATCATTGAAATAACATTTTTAAGAAGTGTATGAAACCATGTTTGTTAGCAAACAATTGAGTCATGAAAATATTCTCAAAGAGCAACTTTCCCAGAAACAACAGTAATGAAAGGCACAGTTTTTAAAAATCCAATGATTCCCATAACTGAGAGATCATATCTATAGAGAAGATCCATGCACAACTTTAAGGTAGTTGGTGTAAGTATGGTCTTGAAAAAGGTAGGGGACCCTGGCCTGAAGTGCCGGCATCCCATATGGGTGCTGGTTCTAGTCCCGGCTGCTCCTCTTCTGATGCAGCTCTCTGCTATGGCCTGGGAAAGCAGTAGAAGATGGTCCAAGTCCTCGGGCCCCTGCACCCACATGGGAGACCAGGACAAAGCTCCTGGCTCCTGACTTCAGTTCAGTGCAGCTCCAGCCATTACGGCCATCTGGGGAGTGAAACAGTGGAGGGAAGACCTCTCTGTCTCTACCTCTCTCTGTAACTCTGTCTTTCAAATAAATAAAATCTTTAAAAAAAAAAAAAAGAAAAAGAATTTCATAAATTGAAAGTAAATTAGAGGGTATTTTAGAACTTCCCTAGAAATACACTGGGGATCCTAATGATACACATACTGTAATTCAGTTGGTTTCATTGGGACATGAAATTTGCATTGTTCTAAAATGCTACCAGGTCAGGCTGATGTAAGGTAACTGCAGACATGCAAAACCACATGAGAAAATTTACGAGCAGAAAAAAACCACACATGCTCTTAATAAAGTCAGTAGTTCGTCTTCCTTGAAAAAGCAGTAGATGAAAAGGAATAAGTCAAATTACAGAAACCTTGAATGACAACTCCTAGATTTTATGGCAAGCACAATATTTGCTTTAAATCCTTTGTCACAGAGCAGTATTCCTTCATATTGACAAGTGTAATGGTTAAAAAAATTTAGATATATGATTTGTCAGTTTAGTTAAGGCTAACATGTCCTCTATTATGAAAGGAGACAAGGTTCAAGCTCATAAATAACTTAGATGAAATTATTTTGATAATTTGCCCTTACTACAGCACAAATTTATTTTAAATGCACATTCACATCAATAAGTTTTTAAAATTTTACTTTCACACAATTGTTAATCAAGCACTGAAAACAGTCGATCCATATACAAATATTTCCATGTTATTGCTTGCCAAACATGCTTTATAAATATGCAACTGTACTAAAATATCAAATGTTTTCCAAGAATTAGTCACTTAATAGCATGTAATTAAATATATTTACTATGTTACTTATTGTAAACATCCAACACAGCAGATTGACAAGGAAACCTGTTTCTGCAGAAATACTAATGAACTCCTCCTTTTCCAGAATGAGCTATCACCTCAAATGTCTATTTTGTTTTATTCACTGAATGCATATGATTCCAACACAGTCTTCCTCTAGAGAATTACTTTACTACTTTCATTAAAGTTATACATATGTTATTCTGATACATTAATACCTGATTGGCTTGGAAGAAAGCTCAGTTTGGACAACATTTATGTTTATGAAGCTTGAAATTTATGAATTTTGAAGGACCTCTGAACAAATAATACAAAATTGAAAATGATTCATGACTTAAAGAGGTGCAACCTCAGTTTTCAATAGCTTCATGGTAAATAAGACTCAGTTTAAGAATTACAGAATCCACGTTAGTTAATTAGATAACTGACTAATATTGCTTCATTACTACTCTGTTCCAGCCAATACTAATCTTGGAAATGAGAATGAAACGCTAACGAAATTCTTTTACCATGACGAAGGTACACTAAAAATAACAAATTCAATAACAAATACATAAGATCAGAATACATAATAAGATGAGGGTTGTGAAGAAATGAAAACAAAATTAGTTCAAAGAAAACAGCTTCCAAGTGGCTATCTTAGCTGTAATGATCAGGGAAACAGTGTAGATATGAGACATTAATTTCTTTATTTTTCATTTATCCCAGGTTTATTGATATACAATTGACAATTAAAATTATATGTATTTAAGGTATAAAAAATGATGTTTTGATATTTGTGAATTGATAATCTTAAGATAATTAGTATACCTTTATCTCAAAGTTATTTTCTTTTGGAATGTCAGAAACATTTAAGATACATTTTCTTAGCAAATTTCAAGTATATGATGCAATATTACTAATAATAGCTACCACCCTATATATTAGATCTCTACAACTTATTCATCTCTGCATGACTGAAACTTTGGTCCTTTTTCAACATCTCTCCACTGAAACTTTGCATGATGAGGGTGCAGCCATGCTAAGAAAAATTATTCGATGCTATTACCAATTATTTACAGTATGTATAGCAGGTGATCAATAAATATTTGTTGAAGTGATCAATGAATAAATTTGGAGGCAAGCATTTTAAATAGTTATAAAATCCAAGGGTCTTGACATAGGCAAAACTTGAAGGTGAGATGAATGGAAAGAAGGCCTAAGTCCAAAGAAACATAAGTGATGGAAAGTTTGTGGGAGCTAAGGTTAGAGAGAGACAACAGAACCAGATGAGGCCGGCACCGCGGCTCACTAGGCTAATCCTCTGCCTGCGGCGTTGGCACCCTGGGTTCTAGTCCCAATCAGGGCACCGGACTCTGTCCCCATTACTCCTCTTCCAGCCCAGCTCTCTGCTGTGGCCCGGGAGTGCAGTGGAGGATGGCCCAAGTGCTTGGGCCCTGCACCTGCATGGGAGACCAGGAGGAAGCACCTAGCTCCCGGCTTTGGATGGGCACAGCATGACAGCTGCAACACGCTGGCCGTAGTGGCCACTTGGGGGTGAACCAACGGAAAAAGGAAGACTTTCTCTCTCTCTCTCTCTCTAACTCTGCCTGTCAAAAAAAAAAAAAAAAAAAAAAAAGAACCAGATGACACAGTTCATGGTCCATGCTAGGCTGCACATAGAATCAAGTAAAGAATTTCACAAAGCAGCAATCTTGGACTCCAGCAGACAATAGTTATATCAGAAAATGAAAGCGAGAAATGTGACATCCAAAGATGCATTTGTTTTCAAATCCCACAGATAAACCTGCTGTGCATCAATTGTTATGAATAGATGATCACAAACTTGAAGGCAAATGAAAATGTAGGTTTTAGCCAGCTGCCCAGAGATACCATGAAAAATGTTACAATCAGGGTAAAAATATATCATTAAGATGTACCTGGTTTTGAATTATGATTCAGAATAAAAACTTTCACTAAAATGGATGTGATTTTTTCTTTGTTTATTCATATGCAAACACAAAGAAAATATATGCAAATTAGGGGGTTGGTATAAAAATCATATTCATTTTTTCTAATGGTGATATTCCTTTAATATACTAATCACGAGTTTCAAAAGTTTCTCATTATCACTTAAAAAAATCATTCAAAGACTATTCTACATTACAAAGACCTAGGAAACCCAAACTGCCAAAAGCAATTTATTTTCATTATATATTGTTTAAATCCTTAGGATCTATTGACAGAACAAGTAATAGAAAGCTATAGAATGCCTGAATAACTCTTTATCACTAAAATCTGAGGTCTTCTAGTGATTTCTGGAAAGCAAGGTAAGACGAATATCTCATTTGTGTCAAGATGGATTTCTATTCTCCTCTCCACTACAACCCTTCTCCAATTCCTAATATACTCTTTTTTTTTCTTTTTTTCTTTTTTTTTTTTTTGACAGGCAGAGTGGACAGTGAGAGAGAGAGACAGAGAGAAAGGTCTTCCTTTGCCCTTGGTTCACACTCCAATGGCCGCCGTGGCCAGCGCGCTGCGGCCGGCGCACCGCACTGATCCGAAGGCAAGAGCCAGGTGCTTCTCCTGGTCTCCCATGGGGTGCAGGGCCCAAGGACTTGGGCCATCCTCCACTGCACTCCCTGGCCACAGCAGAGAGCTGTCCTGGAAGAGGGGCAACCGGGACAGAATCCAGCGCCCCGACTGGGACTAGAACCCGGTGTACCGGTGCCGCAAGGCGGAGGATTAGCCTAGTGAGCCGCGGCGCCGGCCCCCCAATGTACTCTTATCCATTTTATTTTTTTTCATAGTATTTATTGCTTTCTAACAGACTATATAAGCCTTTTGCTTACTTCTTCTATTTATTGTCCATTCCTTCCACTAGCGTACAAGCTCCACAATAATTCTATTATGCTTACTGTTTTAAGCCAGCAACTAGAGAGGCACCTAGTACATAGTAGGGGCTCAACAGGTATTTTTGTTGAAGGAAGAATAAAGTATATGTGGTTATAATTCTAATTTTGAAGATGAAGAAACTGAAGCTCACAATGACAAATTAATTAAGTGGTAAATAAATCATTTAACAAATGATAGACAGGCTTTAAATGCACTTATGGCTCATACAAAATGTCATATGTGAAACATTATACACTAAATATTTAGAAAAGTCTTTGATGCTAATGCTAGGATTTTGTGGCCAGGCTGTAGACAATTTATGGTAAAGAGTTATGACTCTGAGTTGCCATAGTCGGAACTTACTGAAGGACACCGAGCAGGCAAGCAACATCCTCCAAGAAATGCGTCAGGAAGATTTATGTGCCATCAGTGTAGAGAAAATATTGGAATGAGAAGAATATCTAGGCAGCAAGACAGTGCAAAGATAAAAGCACAATGTCAAGATAATTTCAGAAACTAGTCAAAGAAAAATTCTATAAATCAATGGTAACAAAAATTGTTCTCAACTTGAGATGTAGACCTATCACAAATGTTCATTCAACAATAATTACTGAGCACATGCAACGTCCACAGTAGTCTTCAACAGACTCTACCAGACATTGTATGTCAAGTGGTAAGACAAAATCATCTATATATGGCATTCTTACTGAATTCTACTAGGCAGACATCTGACTAACATAAACAAAGAACTTGAAAAAACCACTATAAAGGAAAAGAAAGGATAACCAAACTAAATAAAGGTTTATTCACTTGCCAAATATTGGTTCTGCAACTACTCTAAATATGATATTATAGTAGATGATTTTCTTAAGTCACAGATGAATCACACTTCCTAAAGTCATAATGCTTTTATTAAGTCAAAACCCACATACATTAAACACACAGAGTCTGGAAATAATGAGATTACAATGGAAGCAGAGTAGATGGGTGCCATGTGAGCTGAGAGGAAAAATGAGTTACTAGACCTCACTGGCATGGTTGAAACACAGATCAGATCCATGATAGAACACTGTGTTGGAATATAAAAGTCTTTCTTAAAGGAAAATGGACACAGGCAGAGCCTTGTAAAGTTTTCTGAAACTGTGCAAGAAGATAGGGAAATAAATGAATAAATAACAAAAAAAAAAGAAAAAGAAAAATGAGTTACTGTATATTTTGGGTTTTAGAACTCTTCAATTAGTTGTTGGTAACTAAACTATGAAATATACTAAACTGAGGGACATAAAAATAGTGTAGCCATAGATGTCAGTTAATTCTTCATAACAGTAGTACTTTTAATAATATTGAGGACAAAGCAGGGGTGTGAATTGCAGAGGCCCTTTCAGTCACTATAATTTCTAAACAGAACACTATGTCAGATTCCTGAGCGCTCTCTGTAGTTCTCACCTTGATTCTATTACTTGTTTCATTTTGATCATTTATGCCTCCCCTTGCACCTCTGCTTCCTTGATTAAGAAAGGCTGAAAAAGTAGATTATGAACCAATAATAACCCCTTTTTAGATAAAATACTTTTCACTATATTGTTATGAATGAAAATATTATTTTCATTGTATCAATTGATACATTATATGTACATAAGATTTTATTTGAAAATGTATTTTCATTGCAAATTTTTATGAGTTTGAAAATAGGTGAGGGGCTGGCACTGTGGAGTGGAGGATGAGGCTGCCTGCAGTGCCAGCATCCCATATGGGTGCCGGTTCTAGTCTGTCCCGGCTGCTCCATTTCTGATCCAGTTCTGCCATGGCCTGGGAAAGCAGTATAAGATGCCCTAAGTCCTCGGGTACCTGCACCCATGTGGGAGACCCGGAAGAAGCTCCTAGTTCCTGGTTTCAGATTAGTCCATCTCTGGTCATGGCAGCCATTAGGGGAGTGAACCAATAGATAGATGACCTCTCTCTCTCTCTTTCTTTCTACCTCTGCCTATCTGTAACTCTGCCTTTCAAATAAATGAATAAATCTTAAAAACAAAACAAAAAAAAAAAAACAAAAGAAGCAAGATGATTTTAACATCATTACCAGCTTTACAACTCTATTATTCTTTTTACAACTATATTATTCTCTTACAACTATATTATCCTTTTCACTAGCTTTTTTTAATATGCTATTCATTCTAATTTATTTATTTGAAAGTCAGAGTTACACAGAGAGAGAGAGAGAGAGAGAGAGAGAGAGAGGTCTTCCATCCGATGGTTCACTCCCTAATTGGCAGAAATGGCTGGAGCTGTGCAGATCTGAAGCCAGGACCAAGAGCTTCTTTTGGGTTTCCCACGCAGGTGCAGGGACCCAAAGACTTGAGCTTCTTCTATTGCTTTCCCAAGCCATAGCAGAGAGCTGGATCAAAAGTGGAGCAGCCAGGTCTTGAACCTGTGCCCATGTGGGATGCCAGCGCTTCAGGCCAGGGCGTTAACCTGCTGTGCCACAGTACCAGCCCCTGGAGGGAATTATTTAATATGATGTATTAAATGGAATAATGTACAGCTAGTAAAACTGTTTTAAGCAATAATTAATAAATGCAGGAAACTGTCCAAAATATAAATTTAGATAATTAAAGTAGGATGTAAAAATGGAATAATATAGCAACTCTTAGAAATATAAAAAAAAAAAAAAAAACTTTAATTATATCTGTGGTTGACTTAGGGGTGTTTTTAATCCTTTCCTATATTTTCCTCAATGGTAAAAGTTTTAAATATGGACTATATATTATAACCCAGAAGCAGAATAAATCTTTCAAGGAAGAAATCATGTGTTATATGAGTATTTAAGTGATTTTTAATAAAAACAATATTTTAGAGTGGTTCTAATTAAAGGGATATGGTTTTTTAGAATTAATGTCAGATAAATCAGTAAATTTTTGCATTAATGTCTTTGTAGAGCCCTTTTATTGGTAATGATTTTTTATATAATCCTCAAACTATGGAGATGGAAGTAGATTGTATCTGGATCATATTTTGAATCAGGGCCAGAGAAATGATAGCATCCAGTTTTTTCCACCTCCAACACCAGTTTCCTGTCACTATACTATTTCTTTTCCAATATCCTCACCTATTGTACCAATGGAATATAACAGTTCAGTGAAAGAATACATATGCACATATTCATACTTCCACCTACAAAGTGTGAAATAAAATATATATATGAAGGTTGTTGATTATAGTAGTTGCAGATATATTTTAGATGAATATTCTGGCATATCTCCAAAACCTAATCTGATTTAAAATCACTGTATATGTTCTTCAGTGGCAACATAATACTTTTTATATTCATTTCTCATAGAAAAAAATGTCATAATGCTTGCATATAGAAGGACAGGTCTCCACCAGATATCTCACTTTATATATGACACATTAACAAGGGACACATTTAAAGATAGTAAAGATACACATTCTTCAGAAGAGAGCTATCTACAACTTGTCAAGAGTTTTATCAGGCACTATGTATAAAATAAAATAAAATAGTTTAGCACTAGATTATCATTCAGAAGTCAAATCAAGAGAATCCAATAAATGGCCAGTGTATGGACCCTGTTGTGTAGAAAGATTTTCGACATATTAATTATAACATTACAAATCAGTCATGAATAGAAAGATGGTTCATTATATGCCACATGTTAATAATTATCAAAAATATAAAATACATAATAGTCATATGCCAAGATAAAATATATATAGATCAAATCATTCAATACAAAAGAAAAGCTAAAAACAGGAAAATTCAGAAAGAAATTACATTCTAAACCTTATAATGTAGTAAGTAGTTTTATATTATGATGAGTTCTGAAGATTCATAGGTTTCCATGAAAATATCTATCAAGAGGCTTTAGAAATATTTAGATCTTTAAAATTTAATCTCATAAACCAGAGAAACAAGGCTAAGAATAGAATCAGCAATTTTTTAAAAAATTCAAAAAACTTCCAATAGCATTATTTAGTGGTAAAGAAACTGAAAGTATTCTGCATTAAGATTAATGACAAGGCCAGCGCTGCAGCTCAATAGGCTAATCCTCCGCCTAGCGGTGCCAGCACACTGGGTTCTAGTCCCGGTCAGGGCGCCGGATTCTGTCCCGGTTGCCCCTCTTCCAGGACAGCTCTCTGCTGTGTCCAGGGAGTGCAGTGGAGGATGGCCCAAGTACTTGGGCCCTGCACCCCATGGGAGACCAGGAGAAGAACCTGGCTCTTGCCTTCGGATCAGTGTGGTTCGCCGGCCATGGCGGCATTGGAGTGTGAACCAAGGGCAAAGGAAGACCTTTCTCTCTGTCTCTCTCTCTCACTGTCCACTCTGCCTGTCCAAAAAAAAAAAAAAAAAACGATTAATGACAAATATCTTATGTAGGACATAATGAATATGATATAATGATTGAAAATGAAAATATTAAATATAAATCTTAAATTTCACATTTTTTCTTGTTATATTTTAATTTTTATACAATGGATATGTATTAATTTTATCATAAAAGAAAATAGTATTATTTTAAAATAAATTCAATTAATCAGATTTTCCATTGCCTTGCAATTTCAGTGTCTAAGAAGTTTTGGTAATTTGCTCCACGGAGGATCTCTGTGAGACCTCGGTGAAAAGAAAGAGTCATCAAAGAAGGATATACTCTTTCCTGAAGGGAGTTGAAAACATCCACTTTGCTAATGGCTGTGTCCAAATACCAATGGAGTCTAGGGTCACAAAAGGCTTCCATAGCCTTTACAGCCCATGGCAAGAGCCTTGGGTGATCACTGACGTCATAAATAAGACTGTTAATTGCCAAAGGAACAACAGAAGTCACTGTGCACTTACTCCCCTTGTGGAACCTCATCCCTAATGAATTGTACTACAAGAATTGACTGCAAATGTTGTTCCCAAATGGTACTCTATATGTTGTTTGTGTGTGTGGGTACAAACTGTTGAAATCTATGCTTAACAGGAAGTTAGCCCTCTGTACATAAAATCAATATAAAAATGAATCACAATGAAGAAGGAGATGGGAGAGAGAGAGGGAGGTGGGATGGGAGTTGGATATGGGGGAAAGAACCACTATATTCCTAAAGTTGTATCTATGAAAAAATGCATTCATTGTTGGTAGATTTCTGAATGTGAGCCATTCTAACCGGGGTGAGGTGAAACCTCATTGTGGTTTTGATTTGCATTTCCCTGATTGCTAGTGATCCTGAACATTTTTTCATGTGTCTGTTGGCCATTTGGATTTCCTCTTTTGAAAAATGTCTATTGAGGTCCTTGGCCCATCTCTTAAGCGGGTTGTTTGTTTTGGTCTTGAGGAGTTTCTTGATTTCTTTGTAGATTCTGGTTATCAACCCTTTATCAGTTGCATAGTTTGCAAATATATTTTCCCATTCTGTCGGTTGTCTCTTCACTTTCCTGTTTCTTTTGCAGTACAGAAACTTCTCAATTTGATGCAATCCCAAATGTTAATTTTGGCTTTGACTGCCTGTGCTTCTGGGGTGTTTTCCAAGAAGTCATTGCCGGTACCTATATCTTGCAGGGTTTTTCCAATGCTCTCTAATAATTTGATGGTGTCAGGTCGTAGATTTAAGTCGTAATCCATGTTGAATGAATTTTTGTGTAAGGTGAAAGGTAGGGGTCTTGCTTCATGATTCTGCACGTGGAAATCCAATTATCCCAGCACCATTTATTGAATAGACTGTCCTTACTCCAGGGATTGGTTTTGGATCCTTGATCAAATATAAGTTGGCTGTAGATGTCTGGATTGATTTCTGGTGTTTCAATTATGTTCCATTGGTCTGTCCATCTGTTTCTGTACCAGTACCATCCTGTTTTGATTACAACTGTTTTGATTACAACTGCCCTGTAGTATGTCCTGAAATCTGGTATTGTGATGCCTCCGGCTTTGTTTTTGTTGTACAAGATTGCCTTAGCTATTCGAGGTCTCCTGTGTCTCCATATGAATTTCAGCATCATTTTTTCCAGATCTGAGAAGAAAGTCTTCGGTATTTTGATTGGTATTGCATTGAATCTATAAATTGCTTTTGGGAGAATGGACATTTTGATGATGTTGATTCTTCCAATCCATGAGCATGGAAGATTTTTCCATTTCTTGGTATCCTCTTCTATTTCTTTCTTTAGGGTTTTGAAATTTTCATCATAGAGTTCTTTAACGTCCTTGGTTAAGTTTATTCCAAGGTATTTGATTGTTTTTGTAGTTATTGTGTATTTTTCACTTTATGTTTCTGTGTGGGAGCAAACTGTTGAAATCTTTACTTAATGTATGCTAAACTGATCTTCTGTATATAAAGAGAAACGAAAATGAATCTTGATGTCAATGGAAGCGGAGAGGGAGTGGATAAGGGGAGGGTTGCGGGTTGGAGGAACGTTATGGGGGGAAGCCATTGTAATCCATATTCTGTACTTTGGAAATTTATATTCATTAAATAAAAGTTAAAAAAAAAGGGATGTAATCCTACTTAAAAAAAAAAGAAAGAAAAAATGCATTCATTAAATAAAAACTTTAAAAACTTAAAAATAAGAAGTAAAGTAATTTTGGATATTTTTCAAGTTGTCTATAAAATTTTAAATCTGTTGCAAAAATATTTAGTTAATTCTAAAAAGTGAACTCCAATACTTATAATCAAATAACTTATAGAAGAAATAGAAGAAACTTATATGTGTATACTTAACTTATTATTCTTCTTTCTGTAAACCCCACCTTCCTTATTTGCAAAGAACAATTTTTTTCTTGGCCAACTAGGTTTTTATTTTAAAAAATGAAATCTTAACTCTCCTCACACAGTATCCTAAAATCAACTCAGTCTTAAGATTGAAAATCATATATTTCACACAAAAAACAGGGAAAAATTTTCATTTTTCATGACCACATAAGAAATGATTTCTTGGATAAAACACCAAAGGAAAATTAAAAAAAAAAATGTATTGGATTTCATCAAAATTAAAAATCTCTGCTGTTTGTTAAGTTCTTCATTTAGTGAAGAATTAAGCTTCTTACTATAAACTAAATTGAAAGTGTGTTATCGTAAAGATTATAAGGAACAGGAAAGAAGGAGAAAGAATGGTAGGATGTATTGAATATATGAAATACATGAACTCTGTTCAAATAAAGAAATATTCTCTGCTTTTTCAAAGATACCTTTTTTTAAAAAATCAAGAAGAAGATTCAGATAAGCAAACTAAAAAATTTGGCAAAATATTGAACAGATGCTAACTCATAAAGGTGACTGGCCAAAAAACACATGAAATGTGCTTAGTATCAATAGTTATCAAGACATGACAATTGAAATCAAAATGAGGTACCATTAAAAACGTACTGAAATGGCTAAAATAAGAGCTGCTTGCTATAAAGTTTTGGCAAGAATATAGACTAGTAACTACATTGTACCTACATTGCTTATGGGAATAGCCTAACAACTTGCAAAAACAGATTTGGCAGTATGTCACCAAACTAAACATACACATAGCATATGACTCAGTACTTCCACCCCTTGATATTTTCCCAAAACTTATAAAAACATATGTCCCCACAAAGTCTTATGAATGAATATAGCAGCCTTATTCACCATAATAGAGATGGAAACAATCTAAATGTCTACCAACAAGTAAAAGGATAAATAAATTGTAGCCTACCCATATGCTGTGGTCTGAATGTGTCTCCCAAATTCATGTTCTGGATTTTGATCTTCAGTGTGAAGGCATTGGTGAGTAGAATCTTTCCGCGGTGTTTAGGTCATGAGGACTCTGCCTTCATGAGTAGATTAATGTCATTAGTGCCAATGATAAAAAAAAGGGGGATTGTGGGAGTGGTTTCTTTTTCTTCTACTCTTCTGTCATGTAAAGACCCATTTCTCTTTTATGTGGGTCAAAGAAATAAGGTATTATCTTGGAACCAGAGACCAAATCTGCCAGCATCTTGGAATTCCAAGTCTCCACAACTGTGACCAATAAAATTCTGTTCTTTATATATTACTCAGCCTTGGGCATTCTGATACAGCTGCAATAAACTAAGACACTGTCAATAGGACGCTCAGCAATAGAACCACTAATGCTCAACAGTAGAGTCGCAAGATTAAATTCAAAAGCCTCATGCTGAGCAAAAGCAGGGAAACACAGAAAAGCTGACAGAGAACAAATTTCATTAACAAGAGTTTCTAGATTAGTCAAAACTGACCAATAGTTCCCCAGACTAGCAATTCATGATCTGTAGCCAGAATGAAAGACTTCACTAAAGTCTATTTGATGGGAGGAGGATCATGATTGTGAAGCTGAACTGGGATATTTTTTTCCAAAACTCAACAATTCCACATTTAAAATGGAGCACCTTAATAAATAATTAATAAAGCTGATTTCAAATAATATTGCTTAATTGCCCCAAAACTATATTTACCTGGAGCTTTACTTATTGAGTTATCCTAAGACCTATTCTGCAACTGCATCTCCTTAATCTCAGTAATTTTCAGTTTAGTTTTTTTTTTCTTTTAAAGCTTTCCAATATTACTTTCTTAAAGCAATTTTCCATTGTATGCATTTGTTCTTTTTGTACAGTTTAATCAAATAAACACCTTTTTCAAGATTCCTCTTTCATAGATACTCCTGCTATATCCTCTACATATTCATCCATTCCTCATATCCCACATGACATATGTGCTACTTTTTTGTTACTAAAATAAAATATGTAAGACAAGCCAATTATAAAGAGAACAGTTTTATTTGAACTCACTGGCCTTGGAGGTTCAAAGTCCAAGTTTGGGCAAGGTCCATTGTTTTGGCCATCCAGTAAGGCCAGGGGATAGCAATGGTAGAGTACATACAAAGAGACAAAGGCTCACATGGTATACCACGAAGTGCAAAGTGAAGATGGGCCTGCCTCAAACTTTTATAAGCAGAACTCAAGGAAATTACCTTCTGAGGCATGCCTCCAGTGACTTAAGGACCTCTCACTAGGCCCACCTCTTGAACATCATAATCGAATTGAGTTTCCACCTTCTTAGTACCATTAACTTATCACTTTGTATACAAAATGTTTGCGTCAGTTTAGAAGCCAAATCCCATTCAAACTATTGCAATATGCCTATTCTAACTAAATATCTCTCACTGATAACACTACAACAATATCAATATATGGAAATGTATATAAGTCTCTGCATTGCAAAGACAATCTATACATGTAACACAAGCAGATTGCAAACGGGAAAAAAAGAAAAAAGACAGTCTCCAGGTTATAACTTTGCCAAACTGGGCAGCAAATCAAATTATATGGGCTAATAAAAGACTTTACAAATTCTAAGTTTAGGGTATGTAATTTAAACAACTTTTTTAAAAGCATACTTTAGCCATGATATTTCAGTTATTTCATGTAAGAGCTGCCTCTTCTATGATCGTAAGAGTTCGGCACTCTGGCACAGAGGGTAAAGCCTCCACATCCAACATAGGCATTGCATATCAGAGCTCCTGTTTGAGTCCCAGCTCCTCCACTTCGAGTCTAGCTCCCAGCTAATACGTCTAGGACAGCAGCAGATGAACCAAGTGCTTCAGCCCCTGCCACCAACATAGGAGACCTCAGTGAAGTCCCAGGTTCCTGAGTTCGGCCTGGACCAGCCCTAGCCATTGCAAACATTTGGGGAATGAAACTGAGACAGACATCTCTCTCTAGGTGATAGAAAGGTAGACATATTAGGTAGGTAGGTAGGTAGGTAGGTAGATAGATAATTTCCCTCTCTGTGTCACTCTGCCTTTCAAATATATAGAATAAATCTTTTTTTTAGAAAATAAGAACATTGAGAAGATACCAGATTTATCATGCATTCATTCTTCACCAAATGAACAATTAATTGAGTATCTATTCTGAGTCAGGTACTGTTTCAGGTGACAAAGATAGAAGTGCACAAAACTGAAAGAACATTCCATCTTAGCTCATTATCTTTAGCATAGTCCTTTAGTGATAATGAATTGCAGTAGCCAGAAAAATGCTCATTATTTTATTGGTGAGCTATTTGATAGTTTGATCTATTCCCTATTGAATCAACCAAAGTCTTTATGGAATTGAAAATCAGACCTTGCCTTCAAAGGACAGATAATATCTATTTTTTTTTTACTTTATTTCACATAGTCTTTCTACTTTTGATGGTGTAGGATTGATATACTGACATTCCATTAATATAATACTGAATTGTTTCCTCACCCATGGAACATGAAAACAAGAATAAGTTTTCTTAATCTTTCTATTCCCCTGCTTTAACACAAATCAGTGCTCAAATAATTTTTTTGAATGAGTAGTCTCAACTTACTTAATACTAAATGTTTGAGTCATTCATTTTTTCTATTTTATCAAGGTATAACTAACATACAAAAACGTGCATATTTAATGTTTGATAAACTTAGACTCAACCAGTTACTATATCATTTAAACTGATTCTAAAAACAGGAAATCTTTCTTACCTTTATCAGTTGAAAACTGAACAAGTCAAATGACTTAATACTCCACTTAGTTATTATCTAAATCAAATGGTTTTAATTAATGAATTTTATTATGTCTTTAAGATAAAAATGTCTTTCAATTGCTATGTTACATATGAAATTCACAGCAAGATATCCCTTTTTTATTATTTTCATTTTTTTATTCAGACAGCACCCAGACTTAAGTTGATGTTCAGTACACACTTCCTTTTCCAGAAACCTTCAGCACATTCCATGTTCCTAGAGAACAAGTTAAAATTCCTTTCCCTAGCACCCCAGTCCTTTATAACCTGTCTTTATCCTACTTTTTGACCAAAAATATAGGAAGCCTTTTTGCATCTGATTTTGCACCAATCAACTGATCTTCTTACATCCTTATTTGAGCAAAGACAATAGCATTCTCCTGGCACTTCATTTCTCCTGATAAGCACTCCCTCCAATTTTCACACGTACACATAATCACTATTACAAGCCCTCTCACGGTTTATTTGATCACTCTTACAGAAGACATCAATTTATATTTTGATTGTAATTATTTTTGTAAACATGGCTTTATTAGAATGTGAGATCTTGAATACAGATATTGTATTCTATTAAACTCTATACATGACATAGTATCTAGCCTAGTATTTTTATTGAATGAAGGTTGGTATCAATTATCCTTCTTAATTTGAAAAAAAAAATTTAACTAAATTTTTTCCATTTTTAACTATCCTGAGACTTCAGAAGCTTGGTCTTACAGGTCATTGCTGAGGAAAATTGCAGCCTAAGGTAATCTGTGTAGAGACTCAATGAAGGCAAAATATAGTATCTGAACCTGGCAGAGGACCTTTCCCTAAAGTTATATTATGTAAGACAGGATTTTTTCTTTACCCTAAGTCAGTGGCTAGTTCTATGTCCTCCATAAATTATTCATATAAATATTTTAAAAACAATACATAAGACATTAGATTATTTTGCCCTTTAAAGGAAGTTGGTAGTGGTTCAAGGAATGGATTAAAAATCTGGCAAGTCAAGCTTTGAGTCCTTTATTCCATCTTACTATATTTGGGCACCTTGAAGAATTTAATGAATTCTTTTAACTTTTATTTAATGAATATAAATTTCCAAAGTACAGCTTATGGATTACAATGGCTTCCCCCCAATAACTCCCTCCCACCCACAACCCTCCCCTTTCCCATTCCCTCCCCCCTTCCATTCACATCAAGATTCATTTTCATTTCTCTTTATATATAGAAGATCAGTTTAGCATACGTTAAGTAAAGATTTCAACAGTTTGCTCCCACACAGAAACATAAAGTGAAAAATACTGGTTGAGTATTAGTTATAGCATTAAATCTCAATGTACAGCACACTAAGGCCAAAGATCCTACATGAGGAGTAAGTGCACAGTGACTCCTGTGGTTGACTTAACAAATTGACACTCGTTTATGGCATCAGTAATCAACCTAGGCTCTTGTCATGAGCTGCCAAGGCTATGGAAGCCCCCTGAGTTCACTGACTCTGATCATTTTTAGACAAGGCCATGGTCAAAGTGGAAGTTCTCTCCTCCCTTCAGAGAAAGGTACCTCCTTCTTTGATGACCTGTTCTTTCCACTGGGATCTCACTCGCAGAGTTCTTTCATTTAGGTGTTGTTTTTTTTTTTTTTCTTTCCCAGAGTGTCTTGGCTTTCCATGCCTGAAATACTCTCATGGGCTTTTCAGCCGGATCCGCATGCCCTTAAGGGCTGATTCTAAGGCCAGAGTGCTGTTTAGCACATCTGCCATTCTATGAGTCTGCTATGTACCTCGCTTCCCATGTTGGATCGTTCTCTCCCTTTTTTATTCTATCTGTTAGTATTTGCAGACACTATTCTTGTTTATGTGATCCCTTTGGTTCTTAGTCCTATCATTATGATCAGTTGTGAACAGAAATTGATCACCGGGACTAGTGAGATGGCATTGCTACATGCCACCTTGATGGGATTGAATTTGAATCCCCTGGTATGTTTCTAACTCTACCGTTTGAGGTAAGTCAGCTTGAGCATGTCCCGAATTGCACATCTCTTCCCTCTCTTATTCCCACTCTTATATCTAACAGCAATCACTTTTCAGTTAAGTTTCAGCACTTAAGAAGAATTGTGTATTGATTACAGTATTCAACCAAAAGTATTAAGTAGAACAAATAAACAAAAAAAAAATACTAAGAGGGATAACATATCAAGTTGCTCATCAACAGTCAGGGCAAGGGCTGATCAAGTCACCGTTTCTCCTAGTGTTCATTGCACTTTAACAGGTTTCCTTTTTGGTGCTCAGTTAGTTGTCACCTATCAAGGAGAACAAGTGGTATTTGTCCCTTTGGGAATGGCTTATTTCACTCAGCATAATGTTTTCCAAATTCCTAACAGGGATCACTTTTCAGTTAAAATTTAAACACCTAAGAATAATTGTGTGTTAATTACAGAGTTCAACCAATGGTACTAGAACAAAAAAAAATACTAAAATGGATAAAGAATTTAATGAATCTTTTTATATCTCCATGTCTCATTTGTAAGTGGGTACATATCTTCAATGCTGCTTAGAAAATTAATGAAAAATAATGTACATAAAATTAGCATATTAAAGCTAACGATTGTCGATTTTATTTTAAACATAATAGCTATTATTTTAAAATTTTTATTTAATTTTATCTAAAAGGCATGATAGAGAAATAATGACAGAAGGTTAAAGGGAGAGAATCTTCTATCTGCTGGATCACTCTCCAAATGCCCTCAATATCCAGGGGTTGACCAAGCCAAAACTAGGAGGCAAGAATACTTCCAGGTCTCCCACATGGGTATCAGGGACCCAGTAACCTGAGCCAGCATCTGCAGCCTCCCAGGGTGTGCTTTAGCAGGGAGCTGAAATGAAAAGCAGAGCTGGGACACAAACCCAGGCAGTCTAATATGGGATGTGGGAGCCCCAGGTGTTTTCTTAACTGCTATGACAAATTTCTGCCCCTTTAATTAATTTTCTTTCCTGACATTGATATGTGTATTTTGCCTGGCAGAATAATCTAAGCTTATTATAGGCAAAAGTATAAAAGGTGAAAATAGAACCAGAGGTCAAAATTTTATAAGGCCTATTCATTTGTGAACACTATTTATAGAACTGATTGGGAAATATATGCCCTACTCGAAAAAATCTATATGCCCCAATTCTTGTAAGACTATTAATATTAGTGCCTGAAAACTCCAGGGATCATCATAATTTATACAGTGCAATTTCAATACTGGCAATGCATTTTAATCAATCATACCCATCTATTTATCCCTCAAAAAGCCATATATTTATAAAACACAGAAAATTTGCTGTTAGTTTCAATACATTCATCTACCTATCTTCAGTTTTCCCTCACACATAGGTATTTTTCCCTGAAGCACCTCAGATTAATCAAACAAAAATCAACAAACATTGGCTGTTAAACAGAGCAGGGCCATGAGGAGGAGATTGTTTAGAAAGCAAATGGCCAAGACAACTGTCCACTGTCAAAATTCCAAGAAAGCAAGGCCAACTATCTCCTGGATTTATGAGAGAAAAACAGTCAACCTCGTATAACCAAGGAAAACATGGAGGTATTGATGATTGGTCAGCAATTCCACTCATTTTCTTGATTTCCCTTACTTCCGAACAGCAGTGGGGTGTGCTAAGGGACACCAGAAAAAAGAGTGATTTTGTAGAATCTAAGAATTCCAGAAAAGGTGATAACTGCTTCATAAACGAATGCAGGCAGACAACTCCTGATGGATAGTAACCAGGGTGAGATTTACACTCTCTCCTGGCCAAGGAGATCTGCAGGGTCCTGGGTTTCCCTGAGAATAAAGGCAAAACAGTTCAAGTCCTCAGCAAATGCACCTTGGCTTTGCCATCCAAATAAAAGCAGTGCAAACAGGCATTCATTGATGACAGAATCTCTATTATTGAATTTTTAATAAAATAACCACATTTTGTTCTATTGGTTGTTAAAATGTAGGTGGGTCTCCTTAGCCTCATTCTGAGACAGGATAGAAACAAAAGTCACTAATTCAAGCCCTTCCCAACCTGACAGATATCCATCTCCTGACCTGACTCTGGAACCATCCACAGGTTCGCACCAATCAGGAGCAAAAGCACACAACACTAACTGCAAAAGACACCCTATTGCCCAATTCTGGACTTCTCCAGCTGGGCCCATGCCCATAACAGCCCAGTAGGACTGATGTATGACTTTCCAAGCAAGGCGGCACTGAGCAACACTGCCCTTTTGAACATGTGGTCTGCAAAGCAAACAACGATGCATGCACAGAGCACAATGATTGGTGCAAACTGGAATGCCATGTGTTAAGGTAGTGGAGCTGCACACCAAGGGGAGCAGCAACACCTCTCCCACCCAGTAAAAATGCCTGTTCAGCTCCCTTCTGAAAGCCAGTTCTGGAAACCTCTTTCTGTTGTGTTGTTTTCCTACTGCCCAAGCATAAGCCCCCAAAGTCCTTGTCTGAGTTGGCCTCTTGTCAATTTCCTTCTTTTTTAAAGATTTATTTATTTATTTGAAAGGGAGACACATCTTCCATCAACTGATTCACTCCCCAAATACCTTCAACAGCTAGAGCTGAGCCAAGTTGAAGCCAAGAGTCAGGAGCTCCATTCAGATTTCCCATTTATTGCAGGAGCCTAAATATTTGGGTCATCCTCTGCTGCCACACAGGCATATCAGCAGGAAGCTGTATTAGAAGTACATAACAGCTAAGCCTCAAACTAAATACTCCAATATTGGATATAGGTGCCCTAAGCAGTGGCTTACCCTGCTGAATCATAACATCTGCCTATCTCGTCAATTTCTATTGCAAGGGATTAAAAGAAACTTACGTGAGTATCAGCTTCTGCCTCAGTTTCCTAATGTGTATAATAATAATAATAATGCATACTTCACACTCTTTGGGTAAGAATTAACTAAGTAAACATTTGTAAATAATTTATTGTAAGAGTTGGCATTCAAAATTATTGTTGTAGTGCTATAAAATTATTAGCTCTTTTTTCTAAGTGAGGGGAATCTTTTGTATTTTGAAAGTAAATTTTATTTTATTCCTAAGAATGTGAAATATGTTTAAAATTCAGGATTAAGTTAAGAGTTGGTTTCCTTCCCTGCTAAGAAGAACAGAACATGTATGGAGTGACCAAAAGTAAGATACTAAAATTGTTCATTTTCCATAGTTTTATTGAACAAAAAGCCATAAATATATAACTCATGTGGGGACTAGCATGATTTTTTAAAACATGATTTATATTCATTTCATGTTACAGATGACAATTGAGACCCAAGGAGATTTATGCACTTGCCTGAGGACACAGCCATTAGTGAGGAGCCAGGACCAAGATCTACCTTGGCACAGCACTCCTGCAAACCTGCCACACAACCTCAAATTTCCCCAGAGTGACTGCAGGTGCACTAGCAGCATCATTGGCCTTTTAAAATATCTATTCTCTTCAAATATCTACTCCAGCACTTCCACTTTGTGAGTAGCATCACTTCGTATTGGAATCAGAAATATTTTTAGGGCATTTTAGTTCTAGGTGACACAAAAATATTTTCATGCTTTCCTAACAAGTACTTATGCTACCAAAAAGCATTTATTTATAAAGCACAGAAAGAAATAAGATTCAGTATCTATATATGTTATTTGAACGAGTCTACATGCTCCAATAAAGACCCTATAACCATCTACTTTTACAATTTCATTTAATAATTAATAAGTAAAATTAGTATACTGACTGAAGAACAAGGATTTTATTATATTCCATATACTCTATTTTTAAAAGAAATCAAGAATGCAACAATTTTTTTTAAATGTATATAAAAATAATTTTTAGCTTTGTTATTGACGGTTGAAAAATGTAGTCAATTGGTACAGAATAATTTCATTCAGTTGCTGAACAGGTGTTTCAAATTCAGCATGTCCAAAATAAACTCAATGTCCAGCTTCAAATGCTCTCCTCCTACATTCTACACTCTCTCAGGGAATTAAATGAAACAGCATCCTGCAAGAAATCTGAGATTTGTCCTTGAAACTTACATCTCCCACACCTGCCACAGCCAGTCACTCATCTAGTCTTTTACTCTCTGACACCTCACTGCCACCATTTGTCTAAGCAGGCATTGCTTCCTATACATAATACAAGGTTCTGCAACAGCCTCCTACCCAATACCCTGAAAAGCGTGGCTATTCTCCTATTTACTTATTTATGTATTTATTGACAGGCAGAGTTAGACAGTGAGAGAGAGAGACAGAGTGAAAGGTCTTCCCTCCATTAGTTCAACCCCTAAATGGCCGCTACGGCCAGCGCACTGTGCCGATCTGAAGCCAGGAGCCAGGTGCTTCCTCCTGGTCTCCCAGGCAGGTGCAGGGCCCAGGCACTTGGGCCATCCTCCACTGCACTCCCAGGCCACAGCAGAGAGCTGGACTGGAAGAGGAGGAACCAGGACAGAATCCAGCGCCCCAACCAGGACCAGAACCTGGGGTGCCGACGGCGCAGGGGGAGGATTAGCCTAGTGAGCCGCGGTGCCGGCCTATTCATTCTCTTCATTGTATCTGGTGATTTTTCTATAACACAAATGCGATGTCAGCTCTGCTCATCTAATCCATCCAGTGATTTCCTACTTTTTAATCTATTTGGTATGTTTTACACATACATTTAGTATTTGTTAATGTAATAGACACATCAAACCCAAATCCAAAAAAATCAAGGACTATGGTAATACCCTGTAGTCAGACAAAATGTTCATTCCTACCACATGCCCATCTGCCCCCGACTATGAATGCCAACATCCTGAATCCCATATTCATAATTAACCTCATTTTTATAAAGTGTTGCCTCTTACTTTGTATTCTTAAAATGTATAGATTTGAGGCCCAGCGTTGAGGCTCAATAGGTTAATCCTCTGCCTGCGGCGCCAGCACACTGGGTTCTAGTCCCGGTCAGGGCGCCGGATTCTGTCCCAGTTGCTCCTCTTCCAGTCCAGCTCTCTGCTGTGGCCCGGGAGTGCAGTGGAGGATGGCCCAAGTGCTTGGGCCCTGCACACAAATGGGAGACCAGGAGAAGCACCTGGCTTCTGGCTTCAGATCGGTGCAGCGTGCTGGCCGTAGTGACCATTTGGAGGGTGAACCAACGGAAAAGGAAGACCTTTCTCTCTCTCTCTCTCTCACTGTCCACTCTGCCTGTCAAAATAAATAAATAAATAAATAAAATGTATAGATTTGAAAATCATGTGTTTTTTAGCTTCTCAACTGGTATTACATTGCACATAATCTTAGGAACATAACTTTTATACTTACTATTGTAGTTTTCAATATTCATTCATGTTGATGAAAGTCTCTGTAGTTAATATATTTTAACTATTATACAATATTTCCTTATATTGACATATTAATGTTCATTCATCAACTTTTCCATTGATGAGCCTACACCTTATTTTAAGGCTTTGTTATTATGAATAGTTATGTAATAAACATACTTGTATATGTAGAAATAAACTTTGTATATATAGGAATAAATTATGTAGTGATGAATTCTCAGCGATATGAGAATGTTCAGAAAAACAATGCCAAAATGTTCTTTGAGGTTATTTCCAAAAAAAGTAGAGATACACTATTTCTAACAGAAAGCATCATCCTTTTTTAATTTCTACCAGTTGAACGGTTATAAATGAAATGTCATTGTCCTTGATATGCATTTCCTGGAATACAACTGATGATAATCATCTCTTCAGAAGTTTATTTTCCATGTCTGTTTCCTTTTTCATGAAATACCAACCCAACTCAAACCTTATGTTCATTTTCTGCTATTGGGTGATTTGACTTTTCTTATTAATACTAGGAAAATGACAAAACAAAACATACAATTAAATTATAAAAGATACTTGATAACTTGCCATTGTATACTTGAATATCTTCCAAAATTTGTAACTTACTGTTCACTTTCTTTAATGTGTATTTGAATAAGCCAATGTTGAAAAAAAGTCAAATTTAACCATATTTTCAATTTAACAATATTTTTAGTATTTTTAAGAATATTTCTTTATTCTAATGTATTATAGATATCTGATTTTTGTGTCAATTCTGTAGTCTTAATTGTTTGAAATACTAAGATCTGTTATCTGATTTGTGATATCCCCTCTGTAATCCTAGGTGTACTAGAATCATAATTCCAGGAAATTTCTAATATTTTCTTGTTTAACTAGTTACTTCCTAATACTTATTTTTTTAGGTGGACACATATTTAGAGAAAGGAACATAACACACACACATACACGCACTCACACACAGAGAAAGAGAGAGAGAGAAAGAGAGAGAGATTTAGAAAGAGAGAGATGTGTAGTTTGGACCAAAAGCTCCACTACAGGTGGTAACTCAGTTCTCTTATAACCCAAATTTCAGGGACCTCACTTATGTCCCCAGAACTTAGCACATAATAAGCATTATATAGGTAACTGATAAATAAATGAATGAATATATTTCAATAATTAATCCATAGTATATACTAATATCAAATATTTGGAAATTGTTTGAAATTTATAAATAAAAGGAATCTTAGAAACTACTCAATCCAAAACCTTTTTTTTTTTTTATTTAATAAATGTGAATTTACAAAGTGCAACTTTTGTATTGTTGTGCCCCCCCAACCTCCCTCCCTCCCGCGGCTCTCCCCTCCCCCACTCCTCTCCCATCCCACCCTTCTTCACGTTTCATCTTCAGTCACCTTCATATACTGAAGATCAACTTAGTATACACTGAGCAAGGATTTCAACAGGCTGCACTCACAAAACCACACAAGGTATAGGGTATTGTTTGACTAGTAGTGTTGTCTTTAAGTTTCATAGTAAAACACATTAAGGACAGAGATCCTACGTGGGGAGCCTGTACCCAGTGATTCCCATTGTTGATTTAACAATTGGCGTCTACGGCCATACCACCCTGAACGCGCCCGATCTCGTCTGATTTAACAATTGGCACTCTTATTTATGACGTCAGCAATCACCCAAGGCTCTTGCCATGAGCTGTCTAGGCTATGGAAGCCCCTTGAGTTCACCAACTCTGAACTTGTTTAGTCAAGGCCATATCACAGTGGAGGCTCCTTCCTCCCTTCAGAGAAAGGCACCTCCCTCCTTGATGGCCTGTTCCTTCTGCTGGGGTCTTGTTCACCAGGATCTTTCATCTAGGTTGTTTTTGCCACCGTGTCATGGCTTTCCATACCTGTGAGACTCTCATGGGCCTTTTAGCCAGATCCGAATGCCGCAAGGGTTGATTCTGAGGCCAGAGTGCTGTTTGGGGTATCTGCCATTCTATGAGTCTGCTGTGTGTCCTGCTTCCCCCACAGGATCATTCTCTCCCTTTTAATTCTGTCCTTCATCATTTGCTTACACTGGTCTTATTTGTGAAATCTCTTTGACACTTACCCTATCTTTTTGATCGGACAAAACCTTTGTTTTAATAATGGAGACACATAGGTCCAGAAGAACTTTTTTTTTTTTTAATCAGAAAACCTGTTTTAAGCAGATTCATAACAAAACAATTCAGTAAAGTGGACTCTACATAATGCCAGCTGCTTGTAGACAAAATATTTTAAATGTACAGTACCCATTCCTGAATCAATTAATATTCTGAAATTATGAATAACAGAACATGGAAGTAAAATCCCCAAGTAGAGTTTCTATTTCTTTCAAGACTAATAATATTTCTATACATCATTAATCAAGTACAATGGACTGAATTTTTGTGTCTCCCCTGAATTCATATGTTGAAATTCTAATCTCCAAGGTTTTAGGTTGGTTTTATTAGGTGAGGCCACTGAAGGAGATCAGGTCAAGGGGGTGGAGCTCTCATGAGTAGGATTAGCGTCCTGCCAAATAACGCCCCAGAGAGATCCCTCAGTTCTCTCCATGTGAGGTTAGTGTGAAGACAGCCTTTCATTAGGTACAGGTCCTCTCCAGATACCGCATTCCTAACACCTTAATCTCAGATGGACCAGCTTCTCAAACTTCAAAAAATGTTGTTTGTTGTTGTATATGAGGAACTAGTCGATAGTATTTTGTTATACATACTCAAAAACCAAGGGAAACCAGTCAAAATTAAGAGAAACAGAGCTTCCTTTTACAAGTATAAGGAAAAGTTGTTAATGATACCTTGCATCATGAAATTTTATACTTGAAGATTTAAGAGTGAGCATTCAGAACTTAAATCAGGAAAAATGGTACTTTTTGGTTGTTGCAGAAATGAATGTCAGAGTTTTGCTGAATCAGGTTATATTTTTTTTGACCAAGCTAGATGTCTCTATTCAACGAACGAAAAGTAATCATTCTAACTGATATGATCCATCAAAACACATTTTCACTTTTAGCCAAGCAGCAGCTCAACTGATTGTAGCAAAGAAGCAGAGAAGGCTGATTTATGCTGCAGTTTTAACTAAAGATCAGCAATCAGTCCTATTTCACTTACCAAAAACTAATGGACTCAAAAGTTCTCCTCTCTGAACACCTACAGTATAAAGGCATACAAAATGTCTCAGTCACTTCCAAAGTACAATTTTATCAACATTTGGTATTAGTCAAAAACTACAGCAAGAAATTTAGACCCATTTTGAAGGAAGAAGATACTCAGAATTTATCCAGCTGAGCAAAAGCATTTTTGCAGTCTGAAACAAATCAAAGTTAACCAAAATATTCTTTGAACAACAATTAATGTTTATAAATGTTCTTTAGTTTCCCTAAATGCCATACAGATAATTTCAACTAAATTCTATTTATTAGAACAATTGATCAATAAATAAACTCAAAAACACATGACATTAAATTTATTGTACATATAGAAATCCCAATTCGGCCGGCGCCGCGGCGCAATAAGCTAATCCTCCACCTAGCGGCGCCGGCACACTGGGTTCTAGTCCTGGTCGGGGTGCCGGATTCTGTCCCGGTTGCCCCTCTTCCAGGCCAGCTCTCTGCTGTGGCCCGGGAAGGCAGTGGAGGATGGCCCAAGTCCTTGGGCCCTGCACCCCATGGGAGACCAGGAGAAGCACCTGGCTCCTGGCTTCGGATCAGCGCGGTGCGCCGGACGCAGCGCACCAGCCGTGGCGGCCATTGGAGGGTGAACCAACGGCAAAAGGAAGACCTTTCTCTCTGTCTCTCTCTCTCACTATCCACTCTGCCTGTCCAAAAAAAAAAAAAAAAAAAAAAAAAAAAAAAAAAAATCCCAATTCAATAGTTTATATAAATTTCTCTGAAAAAAAAGTACAAAAATTTCAACTGGGATTCAAAGTTTAACTTTTGTCACATTTACACAGAAAACTTCCATTAGGCAGAGAATTCATGTTCATTCTCTGAGAACAAAATTATTTGCAAATATCTTTTAGTACTTTAGAAGCATCAGCTTACTCTGGATAATTCAAATATATAAATATAATTATATATTATGAAGTCAACCAGAAGAACATAGACAAAACTGTTTGACATCACTTTGCAAGAAATGAATTTCTATCCCTGTACTGAATAAAAAAACAATTATAGAAAGTGTTTTTTTTTAGAATTCACTATCTAATCACTGAAATTTTCCCAAGAATAAAACACTGAGTTAAAATAATTTTATAATATATGTTACAGTAACTTTTGCACTTAGCATAGAACAAACAATCTAGTGGCCCAGAAACTGACTCTGGCTATTAACATGTGTTTTGTTTTAAAAATTATCTTTACTGTACATTGTTTTACTGTTTTGGAAGTCTTTAGGGGTACCATGGGCAGTTGCAGTTTGGAAATCCCTAGCTGTTTTGAATATTTTTTTCCGTTTTATGTCACACGCTTGGTCTTTAAAGACTTTTTAGCTTTTGAGAGTCTATATTTAAATTCTTGTCAAATTTGATCACTAAATTGATCTTTTCTTACAGTCAAAGAGCAGTATAATTATTAGGTTGGATGATATCTTAGAGGTTATCTCAGTCTCTTCATTTCTTGCAATGGCCAAGAGAGGTGCATTAGCCTCCCCATGGACAAATGAGCATTAACAGTTCTGCAGCGAAGCTCTAAGTCAATGAAAACAGCTATTCCTATTCTGGAGTTGCAAATTTCACCAAAAGTCAGTGCCTTCTCTTCTCCATAAAAGCAATATCTGCTCCAAAATCACTTACCCCTCAGTGCAGGCAGCAGGGATCTCTCCTTCTTGTCATCACATTTGTTACATTCACTGAAGTACAGCAGTAAGAAGACATCAACAAGAACCCACATCAGTGAAGTGGCTAGAACCACCTTGCAGTAAACAAATCTCCTCATGTCGTTTCTTGATTTCTAGTCAACGCACAGGTTGAAGACAAACACCACTGTGCTAACACTAAGCCACACAGGTGAATTCCAGGTTAAAAGCAGGATGCATTCCACTGTATTAAGAGAGAGAGAGAGAAAGTTCATTATTGTATAGAGGACATATAAATGAAATATGTGACATATATAATGTTCTTAAATATATCAGCATTCAGGCATTTAAATATAAAAATAAATCCAAAAAAATGAAAGTTTTGCAGCCTATCAGTTGGCTAAAATTCTAACATGTAATACTAGATCTGCCCACTCTGCATAGCCCTGGATTTCCTCTAGTTTTATTATATTTACTATAAATTCCTTTTATAATATTTTAAGTACCACTAGGTTGACAAATAGTACAGTTCTGAATTTACCCTGATTTAGTTCTTCTGATGAACCAGTATTACAGAAATAAAAATTACTCTGGAATTACATCTGGGATATAGTACCATATCTGAGAGCTAGCCCTTACAGACAGGTCTGTGTCACATTCACTTCCTAGGTAAAGAAACAATACAAGTCTCCGTTTTCTCATCTATGAAATGAAGATAACAATGTTAGACCTAAAGATTTGCTATTTTCTGAATGATCAGGCTTGTAAAACATTTTGCAAAACAGTCATTAATATTAAGATATAAAACAGAAAAAAGATTCTCCAATTCTCAGATTACAGAAAATTAATTATAGAAAATTAATCAACATATATTTAGCATTAAAATTCCATCTGGCCTGGATAGGAAGTACCCACCACAGATGTATATTGTGGAACAGATAGCATGATCCAAATCATTTATCATAGAAAAACAACCTATTAATATAAAATGACTTTAAAAACCAGATTAAGAATTCTAAGGGGTTTAATAATAGAGAGATGTAATTATTGAGATAAAGTATTGTATCAAATTAATACCACACATATATTTGCTTTATTTATACTACATTGAGCAATAACTACTTAACAAGATTCAATATATAAAGTAAATAAATCAGACCAGAAATAATCTTATCTTATTTGCTACATTTGATAGAATAGCAACAGATGCATAAATTGTGAATAACATAAATGAAAAAAATTTACAACTATATTTGGAATAAACAGTATTAAATACAAAGATACTTGAAATATTTCATTAAGATTTGTCTCAAAATAAAAACATCAAAGTGCAATTTGCTGAGACAGAGTTCTTTAAATTAATGGCAGCTGACATATCACAAAGGAACAGAAATTCTTCTGCTTGTTACAATCAGTACAAACCATAAACAAATTTCAATATCACATAAAGTGGTATTTATTAAGCATTATAACAAAGAGTATATGTATGTATATATACATATGATTTCATGTGTGTGAATATATATGCAGATATATATCCATATATATGTTTTTATATATATATATATATATTTACTTACAAAAGGAGAATTACATCATGTGCAAATCCAAAGATTACATCACCTTAGGGTTTGTTATTTTCTTTCAAAAAAAAGTGACATGCTAATGATCTAGTATGTTTCACTTGAAATCTACTTTTCAATAAAACTAATAGTTAAATATTAAAACTCAGTCTGTAACTCCGGTAACAAGGATTCTCCCATGGGCATTTTTGGTTAACATGTACATGCTTTTCTAAATCTGAGGTATGAAAAAATACAAGCTATAAAATTTTATTCCTTTCTTTGGTCTCAGATGGAACAGGTCTCTTTAGTATTGGAGAAAAAAATATTTGATCAAAAAATTCATACAACACCAACAGTTACCAAATCCCATCTCCAGATTCAGGAGGAACGCTTTATCATAAATTATCCAGGAAGACATAACAGCACCAACTTACTCTACCATCAAAAGACAAGAAGCTTTAGGTAGACAGCTTGTCCATGCTTCATTTTCCTTATTTACAACATATTCACCTCATGAAATAATGGGAGATATATGCACAGTAAAGAGCATGAACAATTTTAAATGAAATTCATGAAGACTGTGAGGAGCAACTCGGACTAGACTAGTTACTGGAATTAAGACTTATTCTATGCATCTGCTCTCCCACAATATGGCACTGGGAGAGGAGGAAACAGCTTCTACGCAGCTGCCTCCAGTTCAACCAATAAGCAGCAGGACCTGCTCCTGATTGGAGGAGAGCAGCGTACTCGGCGTGTGGGTAGCAGAGTTGGGATTGGTGGAAGAGGACTATAAAGGAGGAGAGAGACAACATGCACCAGGAACATCTAAGAGGAACATCTATCTGAAGGAACACCTGTGCAGCCCCCGAGAGAGCCAGCCGGTGGTGTGCCACTCCCCCGCGGAAGTGGGGAAAGTGGCAGGGGGAACCGCCCTTCCACGGAGGTGGAAGGGTCGGTAGCCAACCCGGGAAGAACCAGCAGCTAACCCAGGAAGGGCCGAGCAGACATAAGAACAGTGCAGGGTCCTGTGTCGTTCCTCCGCGAAGAGGGGGAGCGACATAATGGTGCCATGACTCAGATAGGAAGCCTAGGAGGGAAGAAGCGGGAAGAAGTGGGAAAATACCGGAGAGAGAGATTAGGGAAGAGCCTAGGGAAAAGCCAGACGGAAGAAGTGCCGGAAGAAGTTAGGATTGAAAGCGAAATTGAAAGCTGGAGGAAACATAGACTCGGATGCGGACTATGGCGGGGAAGTTAGGAGAAATCTATGGTTGAAAGCAAAAGTGAAACCTAGGAGAAACTTAGACTCGGATACGGACTGTGGGGAGAAGCCAGGAGAAATGAGAGGGGAATATTGTTGGAAGAAAAGTTAGGAAACATACCGGGTAGAGAAAAATGTTAGGGAGGATGAAGCCGCGGGGGCAGACCGAGGCGGAGACGTAAGCTAAGGTTGGAATTCGTCAAGTCAGCCCAGGGAGCAAAAGGCGAAAAGCTAAAACCAGAGGCGGAGACGCGTAAGCTAGGTTGGAATCCATCAGATTAGCCCGGGGAGCAAAAGACGGGAAGCCAAACCGAAGCGGAGACGTGAGCTAGGTTGAATTCACCAGGTTAGCCCGTGGAACTTAGACTGAATACCAGTGGCGGAAACGTGAGCTAGGCTGTGTGACTCACGGAAGCCGCCGCGCGCAGAGAGCGCGCGGGGCACGAACGGGGATAGCGCACGAGGCGCGAGTAGAGAGAGAACGCGGAGCTGGTGCGAAGGCCGTGGTGTGGGCGCGAAGGGCGCACGAAGCCGGGAAGCCGCGCAGAGCCGGGCGGGCGCCGGGAAGCCGCGCAGATGAGAGAAGCACAGGCTGAAGCAGCGCAGAGCTGGGAAGTCGCCGCAGGGCGAGGCGCTGAGAAGCAGCCTCGGGGCAGGTGCCAGGAAGCCACCAGGATAAGAGAAACAGAAGTTTAGAAGTAAAATGAGAGAAATAGGAATGCTGGCAGATAGAAGTAAAATAGGAGAGATAGGAATGCCCGGAGATAGAGAAATAGAGAAAAATAAGGCCTCCCCACAACATGGCAATGAGAGCTTGGATTCGGTCTGCCTGATTAGGGAGGTGGTGAGCACCTGCGGGCGGCTAGCAGCTTATGCGCCGCAGGTCACCGAAGACAGGCACGAATTAACATCAATAAGTCTCCCCACAATATGGCAATGAGAAGGCTCAGATTTGGTTTGCCTGATTGGTAGGGCTTGTAAGCACCTGCAGGCAGTTCTAGCAGAGCATGCACTGCAGGGCACCGAACACAGGCACGCATCAGCGCCTAAAAACCTCCTCACAACATGGTGAAGAGAGGACCCAGATTCGGTTTGCCTGATTGGTAGGGCTTGTAAGCACCTGTGGGCAACTCTAGCAAGCAGAGCAGAGTGTGTGCTGTGGGGCACCAAAGACAGGCGCATATCAATGCCAAAAATAAAAAGAAAGGGGGAACTGTGGGGAGCAACTCGGACTAGACTAGTTACTGGAATTAAGACTTATTCTATGCATCTGCTCTCCCACAATATGGCGCTGGGAGAGGAGGAAACAGCTTCTACGCAGCTGTCTCCAGTTCAACCAATAAGCAGCAGGACCTGCTCCTGATTGGAGGAGAGCAGCGTACTCGGCGTGTGGGTAGCAGAGTTGGGATTGGTGGAAGAGGACTATAAAGGAGGAGAGAGACAACATGCACCAGGAACATCTAAGAGGAACATCTATCTGAAGGAACACCTGTGCAGCCCCCGAGAGAGCCGGCCGGTGGTGTGCCGCTCCCCCGCGGAAGTGGGGAAAGTAGCAGGGGGAACCTCCATTCCATGGAGGTGGAAGGGTCAGTAGCCAACCCGGGAAGAACCAGCAGCTAACCAGGGAAGGGCCGAGCAGACAAAAGAACAGCGCAGGGACCTGTGTCGTTCCTCCACGAAGAGGGGGAGCGACAGAAGACTATTATAATAAATAATCAACACTTAATTTTGAATATTAAAATGTGTAAGATAATCATTTCCTAATAGGAGTCTAACAATTGAGGTTATTAAACTTTTTGTTTTTATTTATTTATATAAGGTGAACAAATTTCATTTACACAAATTTAAAAACATAATGACACTTCCCTCCCTACCCTCCCTCCTGCCCATGTTCCCACCTTCCTTCCTCCTTCTTTATTTTTCTTTTACTTTTTACACTGACGTACTTTCAATTTATTTTATAATCACAAAATTAACCCTCCAAACTTTAATTACAATAGAAACTCAAAATCACATCTCATTGTCATTTTAATGATTATTTAAATTATTTCTTCATAGTCTTCTAGATCTATGTACCAAGACATTAAACACTGAAAGAAACCTCTTTACTTTTTTTAGAAGATAGATTTATTTATTTATTTATTTGAAAGGCAGAACTATGGAGGGAGATTGAAAGATCTTCCATCTACTGATTCACTCCCCAAATGGTTGGAAGAGTCAATGCTGGGCCAGGACGAAGCCAGGAACCAGGAACTTTATCCAGGTCATATACATAGGGGGCAGGGGCCTTTGTATTTGGGCCATCATCCATTTGCAAGAAGCTGGAAAGGAAACAGAATAGCCAGGTTTCCAAACCTGCATCCTGATACCCCATGTGGTAGCTTAACTGGCCATGTCACAACAATGGCCCCTCTATCTTTCATGTGACTCAACTAAGTTTCTGTTTAAATTTCTATTTTGTTAACTTCTGAGTCTTCTATGGTTTGGATATGGTTTCCATGTGTCCCTCATGCCTTCCCGTGCTAGAAGTATGCTCCTTAGGTGGTGATGTTAGGAGGTGGTGTGGACTTTGGGTGGGGCCTAGTGGGAGGTTCCTATGTCAACTGGAGAATTTGACAGCAACTGTGGAACCTCAATCTTTGGCTTCTTATTTCTTTCTTTTTTTTATTTAACTTTATTTTTTTAAACTTTTATTTAATGAATATAAATTTCCAAAGTACAGCTTATGGATTACAATGGCTTCCCCCCCATAACGTCCCTCCCACCTGCAACCCTCCCCTTTCCCACTGCCTCTCCCCTTCCATTCACATCAAGATTCATTTTCATTTCTCTTTATATACAGAAGATCAGTTTAGCATACAATAAGTAAAGATTTCAGCAGTTTGCTCCCACACAGAAATATAAAGTGAAAAATACTGTTTGAGTACTAGTTATAGCATTAAATCTCAATGTACAGCACACTAAGAACAAAGATCCTACATGAGGAGTAAGTGCACAGTGACTCCTGTTGTTGACTTAACAAATTGACACTCTTGTTTATGGCATCAGTAATCAACCTAAGCTCTTGTCATGAGCTGCCAAGGCTATGGAAGCCCCCTGAGTTCACTGACTCTGATAATTTTTTTTTTTTTTTTGGCTTCTTATTTCAAGATGCACCTTGTTCAAACATGGGCTCCTTCTATCTGCCATGAGGTCCTCACTAGAGCTGAACCAACACCAGTGCCATGCCTTTGAACTACAGATTTGTGAGATAAATAAACCTGTCATGGATATTACAGTAAAAAAAAATAGACTAATTCACAGTGTTCAATTAAATATTTAAAATGTTTAATGATTACTGTACCATGAAGACAGTCTAAGTTTTATCATTTACCAAAATCAATCCCATGCACTTAAAATAATAATCTTTTATATTGTGTTCCAATACATGTCTCACGAGCACAAAACTGAAGAGAAAGATAGTACAGTATACCAACAGTATATGCAACATAAGCACAGTTGGTCGCCCAGGTTTATTTAAGAGAATTGGCATCTGTATTATGTTTTTATTTCAATAAGCTCCTACTTGTTTTGCAAATACTGTTTTGTTTCTTAAGCAGCCAGGAAATCCAAGTTCTGCAATATCCTTGGCTTGCCAAGCAAGTGTGGAGCATGATCAACTTGCATAAACTACAGGCTCTTGAATTGGCTAATGCAATTCCTTTTCTAATTGTTTCAAAAATCTTTTCCGCACAGATAGTTCCTTCTTTAAAACTGTTTCTCTAGGTAAGAAAATATCAAGAGATAGAAAACTATCAAGTGCTGCCTGGCTAATAAGATTGCCCTTCACTCTCTCTTGTTCAGCACATAATGGTGCCACGCAACTACTTTATGATATAGGATATTTTTTCTTGAAAATCTGTACCATTTTCCAATTTTTATTAATACTAGGGTACATAGATACAAATAAAATCTAGAAAAAGTATTGGGTTTTGTTAATTATATTAAAGTAGATAATTCTTTTTTTTTTTTTTTTTTTTTTTGACAGGCAGAGTGGACAGTGAGAGAGAGAGACAGAGAGAGAAAGGTCTTCCTTTGCCGCTGGTTCACCCTCCAATGGCCGCCGCTGCAGCCGGCGCACCGCGCTGATCCTGGCAGGAGCCAGGAGCCAGGTGCTTTTCCTGGTCTCCCATGGGGTGCAGGGCCCAAGCACCTGGGCCATCCTCCACTGCACTCCCTGGCCATAGCAGAGAGCTGGCCTGGAAGAGGGGCAACCGGGACAGAATCCGGTGCCCTGACCGGGACTAGAACCCGGTGTGCCGGCGCCGCAAGGTGGAGGATTAGCCTATTGAGCCACGGCGCCGGCTCTAAAGTAGATAATTCTTTGGGGGTTTTATTTTGCTTGGTTATTCCTGTTGTTTTAATTAGGAGATTATTATTTACCAGGGAGTCTAGTTTAGCTGCTATTAGACATTTTTATCTATAATTGTATATTTTCTTTAGTAGAAAATCATATATTGCTTAGTAGAAAATTGCAGAATGGATGCAAATTCATTCAGTTTTATAAGGCTGTCCTTGAGGTTGCCAAAGGATCCTGGAACATAGTGTAAGTCTGCTAGTAGCACATCCAGAAGTTCCTCGCACCAAACACACTTTGAATATTTTAAGCAATAAAATGAGCTGATAATCAGACACATTAGAAAAGTTTCATTTATACACTCATAAATAGTGAATAGGCACTGTAAAAAAAAAAAAAAAATCCTGAATCAGTGCCAATCTCATTGATAGGAAGAGTGATGTTTACATGGATGAAAACCAAAAATTAAGGGGCCCGCGCTATGGCTCACTAGGTTAATCCTACGCCTGTGGTGCCAGCATCCCATATGGGCGTCGGGTTCTAGTCCTGGTTGATCCTCTTCCAGTCCAGCTCTCTGCTGTGGCCTGGGAAGGCAGTGGAAGATGGCCTAAGTGCTTGGGCCCTGCACCCGCATGGGAGACCAGGAGGAAGCTCCTGGCTCCTGGCTTCGGATTGGCCTAGCTCCAGCCTTAGCGGCCATTTTGGGGGTGAACCAATGGAAGGAAGACCTTTCTCTCTCTCACTGTCTAACTCTATCTGTCAAATAAAAAAAAATTAAGGTAGACCTAGGAATTCACTTGTAGCCTAAACCAAAGAATTTACCATAGAAACCACAGTGTACCAAATACATACCAAGAAATAAGTTGAAGAAGATATGGTAAATAAATGCCATTTGTGGAAAGGGTGAAACATAAATATATAGAGATAGTCATATTTGCATTTTATTGAATTTAAATTTGGGAAAGGTTGAATATTCATAACATAAAATTCAACTGTTAGGAAGCAACTTAGTATAGGCTCTAAAAGTATATCTTGCAGAGTGACAATGTCATGATCTGGATTTGGGTTCCAACACTCACTCACAGTATGACTTAATTCAACTTACTTAAAACTTCAATGACTTTATCTTTGTATCCACAAAATATGAGGTAGTTACTTTATTAGGGTATGATGAATATGAATGAGTTAATATATGTAAAACTCTTAAAACAGCTCCTGGTACACATGTAAAATTTAATATACAGTAGTCAGTAATAATAGTAGTATTGATATCATCAGGAATACCATAAAAAGAACAAGAACAAAGAATGGGAATTCTGATTGTCTATTCTTCCATCTACAGTGGACATTAAGTGTGTGAGTATTCAAGAGGTTGAAGAAGAAGAGTATAACAAGAGAAAAATATTTATAGATGTAGTTTTTGATGAGGTAGGAGTTATATCAGGTGTTTCAATAATCAAAACTCGTTGAATAATACATTGAAGATTTGTGCATTTGATGCTATCTTAAATCATACCTTTCTAAAAGCAAAAACAAGGCAATAATACTACATAAGTCACATAATTTCCTGATACCAACTTTTAATTAATTAAAGGAATGACAGTCATAATTGAACCAAATTAGTGATCTACTTAATACCTTTCTGACCTAATTTCATACCATTATTCTCTATGCCAGTTATTTGGGTCTTCTGGCTCTTTAATATGTCTACTGCTGAATTACATATTAATAAATGCGAGTCACACATTTGTACATCCATCACACTTAACCCTTTCATTTGCAAGGGATGTGTCACAGAAATAGATGAGTGTGAAAACCGGTGCAATTATACTCACTGAGACAAGACAGACTAAAGTTCACAGCCATAGACTGTGATAACCTTAATAAATATGGGCGGGAAGAGGAGAAACAATTGTATACAAAAAGTATGGCAAGGAGAAGGAAGAGTAAATTAAACTCTCTTTGTCATTTAGATACCACAGCATCAGATCCTGGCTAAACAACCATATTGCCTGCCTTAGGGAAGCTACAACTGTGACTGGAAATCTGATTTGCTGTTCTGTTTGCCACATAACCCAAATGCCATGAGACAGATAAACTAATGGAGGCATGGCTGGTACTAAAATATTCTGTTGTAACCTATGCCGTAAATGTTCACTCCTGAAGACCAACCCTTCTCCTCTCTACACAAACATCATAACAGTTATAATTTTCTTTCTGTCTGCTTCTTCTGATGTTGGAGCAACTTTGGTTTTTGCCATGTAGTCAACCCTGGCTGTAAATCTTCAGACATGGCACACATTTGACCAAATAAATGTAATGGAAATCCAAACCAAGTTTAGCAATAAATCCTGAGCTAGAAATACTGGCATCCCTATGCTTATGTTTGTACACAGGGCAGAATGGGCGATGGACTATCTCTCCACTGGGAACTGAGATTTTAGATCACCTTCTGCAGTCACAAGCAAAGGTAAACAAATCAGTTTAAATTCCCTCACATAAATTTTTCTAGGTATTAGACTGTCCTTAGACTACATCTTGGCTATATAAAGTTAGACCTAAAGAAATCCTCCAGGACTTATTTGTAGTCTCCGAGTCCAAGATCCTGATATCAATACTGCAGATTGGTCTAATCTTGCGGTTTGAAATTATGTGTATAATAGCTTCAAGTAAATACTTTGAGACATACTGAATGGATTTTCTCCCAGTATGTCAGGTTAGTCAAACTGTTCTATAGAATGACATACTCATTCAAAACTTCACCAGAATCCAAGATAATGGAGAATCAGCTTCTACAATGCTTGTTGGGTATCACAAGAATCAAACCCACAAACTCTTTACCCAGGCTATTTAACAGGGTTGTGTTTTCAGTGATTAACCTTGGTGAATAGGATGAGATAATGCCTCCAAGATAAAGAACAACCTTTTACTTCTTTCTATAACATGGTAGGTTTCCTAAACAACGCAATAAGGTTGTAGGCAACCGTGGCACATGGACATGAGTAGAGCTGATGCAAATGTTTATGCTCATACTACTTTCTGAACTATGAGTAAAAATGTCCTTGGCTCTGAGGTAGGAACATACTCTGACAACATCCATGAAACTATAATAAGATAACTTGGCAGCTTTAATATATATCAAAATAAAATTTCAAAACCTTCACAGACCTGAAATCATCAGACATACAAAAATCAGGCAGTGTGTATGTACACTTGTGCAAATTTTTTATGTGTAAGAAATTTCTTGAAAGAAATCTTAAATAAACTTGGAAATATCTGAGGAATAAAATCGATGTATAGTCTAGTTTTGAATTTTCAAAACAAACAATATAAGCACTTTTAGAATAAAACTACTTAATTATAAAAAGTAAAATAGTCTTTTAATTTTTCCTACAGATAAAATTTTGAATGTCCCTATAGCTGCCAACACCCTTCTAGGCATTAAAAAAATAATAATAAAAAAAAAATCCTTCTTTCTGGAATAGGATCAAGTAGAGAGAAGAGATGAAAGCACTGAATTAGGGATAAGAAATGGAATTAATGAAACAGTTGGAGTTTTCCAAGATGTGGAACTCTTAACAACAAAAAACATTCATAAATGATTATTAATGTGGAAGGAATGCAATAACAACAAAGAAAAACAAGATAAGTGGCCATAAAGTGAGTAAAAGAAGGGTAGAACTTCACAGATGGTTTATAAGACAGGAGCATGTTTAGAAAGCAGATTTCAGGAGACAAGGCCATTTTTTACTCATTGGTTTGTTGCAGCCATTCTTACACAGAGTGATATTCATTCTATAAAGGTGTTTTGACTGTGAAAACCTAAAATATATGATAGGGACTTTGCAAGTATTAGTGGATCATCAAAAAATAATGAAAGTATGTCTTCACAAAGAAAGCTTGTAAAAAACTATAGATGACCCTGAAAATATAATGAAGTTAAGTTGTCTTAAAAATCATATTTGTCAGCCTAAAAATCTGTTCATAATTGTTTTAGGTGCTTAAAGACTGTTCTGTATTTTTTTTTTTTTTTTACAGGCAGAGTGGACAGTGAGAGAGAGAGACAGAGAGAAAGGTCTTCCTTTGCCGTTGGTTCACCCTCCAATGGCCACTGCGGCCAGCACGCTGCGGCCGATGCACCGCACTGATCCGATGGCAGGAGCCAGGTACTTATCCTGGTCTCCCATGGGGTGCAGGGCCCAAGCACTTGGGCCATCCTCCACTGCACTCCCTGGCCACAGCAGAGAGCTGGCCTGGAAGAGGGGCAACCGGGACAGAACCCGGCGCCCCGACCAGGACTAGAACCCCATGTGCTGGCACTGCAAGGCGGAGGATTAGCCTATTGAGCCACAGCGCTGGCTACTGTTCTGTATTTATAAGGCGACATACCAGTGGTTTCAGCTTATTAATTAACAGTCACCAAGAGGGGAAAACAGATACCCAAAACGACCAAACATATATAAAACCTAGAGATTTAAGACAACTCTACAACATTTCGTCAGTTCCCAGTAGACATATACCAGCTAGCTGGCACTCTTATGCCACAAATCTCATGATTAAAAGCGTTAATGGGTTAAAAATTCAATTTGTCCCACTCAAAATAAAACCTCAACAAAACAAATAACTTATTAATGATTATATATATTTACTTAATAATTTGATTTGCAGCTTTAATTTTTCACTTGCAAACTTCCTATTGAAGATAATAATCATAGTAAGCAAAGTGCCTTAAAAGACTGGCAATTAGATAGACATATTTAGCAATGAATTAAAAAATAAGGAAATGGAAATTAGTCTCCAATTAATTAATACTAAATTAAAAGTATTATATCCCCAGGGAATGAAAAATTATATTCTCATTAGCAAAGTAACTTGTCAAATGAAATTGCTAAGGATTGTAACCTGTTAATCAATATAAAGCAATCTAATATAATGGAATGTTTAATCCAATATTAGGAAACACAGGAATACTATAAAATAAGGAAATCTGCCAAAATACAAGAGAAGGGAAACAATACAATGTACAAGAGTTAACAGCTGAGCAGAGATTAACATTTTGTGTATAGGCACATAAACAGTAAATCCATAAACAAAGTAACATATTCCCTGTCATCTTAATAAAGGACTAATCAATTTAATTAGTGATACTACTGATTTAAAAACTGCATGTTAAAATTAAATAATGTTTTAAAGAAAATGACATTCACACAAATGTGGTGAAAGGATTCATTTTGTGATTTTAAGGCAGAAATGTAAATTGTTTAAAAAAAACACTTTTGAAAAGAAAGGGGATTTATCAAAATGCTCCTAAATCTATATTTATGAAATACATGAAATTTGCCCACATTAAAATACTTCTTTTAAGATTTATTTTATTTATTTGAAAGACAGAGTTACAGAGAGAGGTAGAGACAGAGATCTTCCATCTGCTGGTTCACTCTCCAGATGGCCGCAATGGCCGGAGCTGCGCTGATCTGAAGCCAGGAACCAGGAGCTTCTTCTGGGTCTCCCACGTGGGGTGCAGGGGCCCAAGGACTTGGGCCATCTTCTTACTGCTTTCCCAGGCCATAGCAGAGAGCTGGATGGCAAGAGGAGCAGCCAGGACTCGAACCGGCTCCAATATGGGATGCCAGAGCTTCAGGCCAGGGTTTTAACCAACTACACCACAGCGCTGGACCCAAAAAAAATTTTTTTAAATGAAAGGGGATTTATTAAAAATAAATTTTGGCATACTTTCTTACATATTATATATTTTGAATTAGCAATGTCATTATTGGAAACTCTGATTTAAACCCTCCATAAAGAGGGGACTTAAAGTTCAGAGGTGTTATAACAGCATTATTCATTAAAAGTAGCTCCAAATAGATACATAGCTTATTGACAGTACTAGAAAACATATGAAAATTACACAGTTAATTGACAATGATTAGAAAACAATGGAAATATGCTTATATATTTATGACAAATGCTTATATGATAATGTAAAGTTGCACAAGTCAAGATATCCACTTGTTTATGCACTATGATTATCACTACTGTTTTAAACTTATTTATGGAAAAGCACTGGAAAAAAAAAAGTGAAACTAAAGGGATTTTCTTTGCAGTATTCTTACTATTTTTGTTAAGTTATGAGTTATCCAGAACCTAAATGATGGAAGAAACCACCAATACTCATGCTGAAGTATAAGATTCCAGGGCAGGTGTGCCAACGGTAGGTTAAGTTGCCATCTATGGCACAGGCATCCCACATCAGAGCACCAGTCTGAGCACTGCTTCAGCGCCGTGTTAATATGCCTGGGAAGGCAGTGGAAGACAGCCCAAGTACTTGACCCTTGCCATGCACGCGGGAGATCTGGAGGGAGTTCCTGGCTCCTGGCTTCAGTCTGGCCCAGTCTGGGTGTTTGTGGTCCAGTAGAGGGAAGATGTCTTTCTCTTCACCTCACCTCCTGTCACTCTGCCATGCAAATAAATGAATCTTTATTAAAAAAAAAAAGTAAATTTCTGAGTTATCTGATATTTTCGCTTTATGATACATGAGCACACATAGAGTTATGGAAAAGAGTGCTATTAAAATGTCTATTAAAATAAAGCCTGACTTAATTAAAGTTTCCCAATGTTCTATCCTTGTAAAATTATTTATTTATTTATTTATTTACATAAAGGGAACAGATTTCATGTTTTTCATATATATAGTTTTAGGAACATAATGAGAATTCCCACCCGCCCTCAATTTGAATCCCTGTGACTCTGCCTCACCTGATGAATATAATTATAACTTCTCATACCTTGAAGAAAATGTTAGCTTTCCAAACCTTGAATTTTACCCAGAATTCAGGAACTAACTTGTGCGAGTACTATGTGTGACCCTCAAAGCATCAGGACCAGTATTTTAAAGTGATTATTGAAGGAGGAAGGATGGCTCGCTTCTAATTAGTCTTACTGTTGCTGCCTATATCCCATTTGAAACCAACCAAGCTTTGAGAAAAGTAAAGACAGAGTGAGTTTTATATTCCACTAATGAAAGAAAATCTTAATACAGTGAATGATAAATCCTTGGACCTCAAAATGTTCTTCTCTTTTATGTGACTTAGATTAAAATCACATGCTAATTGAGGTGCAAAAGAATTACAGTGATTGTCGTTATGGAAAAGCATGGTCTCCTATAAATAATAGTACACTGTAATTTGAAAAAAAAAAAAAAAAAACTGAGGTAATCGGAGTTACCAGACTCCAAAATCAAGTTACCTTGAGAAAAAACACTCCCTGTTAAAAGCAAACAGCTAGAGTTCATGTTTTATTCAGATACCAAAATAAATGTAGTATATAGCTAATATAATCTGTTGTCTAATCTACAAATGGTACTTTAAATGTCCATATTATAATGTAATAATTAAATAATGTATCTCTGAGTTTCTAAAAGATGCATTCCTATTGTGACTTTGTGTCAGTTATTATCAGTTAAATCTACTTCAAAAAACAATTTTCCATTCAGTATTTTCTCTAGAAGTTAGCTATGGGGAACATGGTGGTGAGCCGAGTGGAGCACAGTAGAAAGTAGGTAGGGAGTGATCAGAACTCTGCTGAAGTTGACCTCAATTTTAGGTCTCATTCTGAGAAATGAGATCACTACGGCTGATAGTATAGCCAGTGAGAAGCAATGAGGTACTAATACAGCTTTTCTTATGATAGTTTATTTTTGAGTCAAGACCCAAATTCTAAAATCAAACAATTCGTAAATTTTCTGCAAAGGTTTTATATTTTTATAGCTCACACAGCAAAGCTAGAAAAGCTTCAAGATCAACAGTATCTGTGTATTCCAAAGTAAAGCTCCACTATTTATGAGGATGAATGGTTATAATATTTTCTTTTGATTTTGATAAGCACAGTAAATACATACTAACTGCTGATTGACATCAGAACAAATCAGTAGGTGTGCTACGTTCCAAAACTCTTATCTATTAATTTCTATGGAACGAAACAGTGTTCAAACTGAGACAGAAAATACTGCTATGATTTCCCTCCTGCAAAAAAAGCATAATCAGTATAAAATTCTCTGATTTTCTACTTCTACTCAGCTCCACCCCAACAGAAATAGCAATCAACATTGTATTTTCCTTTTTGTTTCACGTTTTTGGCAAAGGTTTGTATAAAGGCAGCAACTGGAATCGATGAAGCCTATTAACAGATGCAAAGCAGTTTTTTCTTCATGCCATTTTAATTCCTGGTGTTCTACTCCTCTTATATATTAAAAATGTGTTTCCCTCTATTATATTCCTTTTTAATTCATTTTATTGTTCCTCCATAGTCTTTGCTTTTTTTAATTAACAAAACCATGTGAACTGAATTTTTCACTTCGCTTTGCAATTGGCACTTCAGGATATATTTGTTAACTGTGTCACCATGTATCAATTTTTTTCTCCCATTATTTTCCTGACTTCTCTGTATTTTCTCTTGGCAAGTCCAATATTTCTCCATAATCTGTACTTGCCTTTCCACAGAAACTCTTTCTCACAAATAAAGCCTTAAGGCACATTCTAAATGTTCTTCAGGCCAGCCCAAACTAAAATGATAATTGATAACCTCTAAGAATTACTGTGCTTAAAGTCATGTGCAAGTACAAAGGTCCTGAGGAAGCTAAATGACAGCAAAAACAGTGAGCAATGAATGCTTGTATCAAAAAATCACAAATATAGATAGTACTTTTTTTTCCTAAAAATTCAACAATGTATATACACATATATCTCACAAGATTAAGAAGGTTAGACAGATACTTTCATTCAAGAGACCCCCCAAAACTCATTCATTTTAAGATGCTTGGAGGGGCCAGTGCTGTAGCACAGTGGGTTAAAGCCCTGGCCTGAAGCATGGGGCATCCCATGTGGGTGCTGGTTAGATGTGGTGGAATGAGAAGGCCATGACAAGATGGCCACTGGCAACAGAAACTGCCTGGCAACAGGCTGTGATTGGATGGCTTCGGAAACTGCCTGGCAACAGAGTGTGATTGGCTAGGGCATAGACCACCCCTTGACCAGATTGGCTGCCTTGGCTATATAAACTGCTGTAGCAACTGAATTAAAGGAGTCTGCAGACTGCTCGCCTCAGGCCTGCTTTCATCAGACTCCCGGGGTCTGTGTGGTGACTCTGTGCCTCTTGCCCCCACCACACTCCTCCTCTCAGAAACGAATCCACAGCAAAAGTTAGAGTCCCGGCTGCTCCTCTTCTGATCCAGCTCTCTGCTATGGCCTGGGGTAACAGTAGAAGATGGCCCAAGTCCTTGGGCCCCTTACACCCACGTGGGAGACCGGGAAGAAGCTCCTGGCTCCTGGCTCTTGGCTTTGGATCAGCTCAGCTCTGGCCGTTGTGGCCATCTGGGGAGTGAACCAGCAGATGGAAGACCTCTCTCTCTGTCTCCACCTCTCTCTGTAACTCTGTCTTTCAAATAAATAAATAAATCTTTAAAAAAAATGATGCTTGGATAAGTTAAATTGTCCAGCTAACTCCAGTTGTTCCTGTGTTTATCAAATAGCAGTTAGAGCTAAACCTACTTAAAAGGTCATGGTAAAGACTATGTATATGAAATAAAATCAGAGACACTGACACTCAGAAACCAGGCAGTATATGTTTTTATTGCTTTATTGTGATCAATGTTATGATGAGCAAAAGAAATTGTTAATATAACTCAGAGCAAAATATTGAAGATTCAGAGAGTGAGTTTTTATTTCACCTATTTGGCAAACAATTTCTGAGTGCATAATATGATCCTAGTCCTAGCCCAAGATAGATAATTACACACCTTACCTCATAGAATTTGTCATCTGGCAATTCTAGATAAAACCAAATTAAACTTTCTGGAGCAAGTATCATGGTTAAGAATACTAATTTGGGGCAGCATTTGGCATAGCTATTAAGACACTACTTGGGACCCACATACCATACCAGAGTTTCTGGCTTCAAGGCCTACCTCCACTACTGATTCCAGCTTCTTTGTAATGTACACCCTTGAAGACAGTAGGTGATGGCTCAGATACCTGAGTTCCTGCTACCCATGTGGGAGAACAGATTAAGTTCCAGGCTCCTGACTTCAGCCCAGCCCATCTCCAGCTGTTGTAGACACTTGGGAAGTAAACAAGCAGAAGGAAGATCTCTATCTATTTTTGAGCCTCTCTTTCCTCCACCTTTCTAATGAAATAATTTTTTAAGAAAATTTTACTAATTTCATTATTTTTTATTTGTATATTACAGTTCTGATGCATATTTTTAAAACTGAGTTCATAATAGGCAACTAGGGGTATTCAAAAATTTCCTGGAATGTGGGGAGCAACTCGGACTAGACTAAGTTACTGGAATTAATACTTATTCTATGCATCTGCTCTCCCACAATATGGCGCTGAAAGGGAGTAAACAACTTCTACGCAGCTGCCTCTCGCCAGCTTGACTGATGAGCTGCAGGAGCTGATCCTGCTCCTGATTGGAGGAGAGCAGCATGCTCGGCATGTGGGTAGCAGAGTTGGGATTGGTGGAAGAGGACTATAAAGGAGAAGAGAGACAACATGCACCGGGAACATCCGATAACATCTGAGCAGCCCCCGAGAGAGCCGGCCGGCGGTGGGCCACTCCTCCACGGAAGTGGGGAAAATGGCAGGGGGAGCCGCCCCTCCACGGAGGTGGAGGGATCGGCAGCCAACCCGGGAAGAACCAGCAGCAAACCCGGGAAGGGCCGAGCAGACAAAAGTACAGCGCAGGGTCCTGTGTCGTTCCTCCGCGAAGAGGGGGAGTGACACTGGAAGATTGGGTTCAACTTGGGATCCTATAGGATAAATGAGTTGAGTTGCCTCGAAGGCAGGTAAATGTAGGGATTGAATTCCAGGAGCGGTAAAGATGAGAGACTTAGCAAACCATCATTAACAGAAACCATGGAAATTGATGGAATTTGCTCAGTGACAGTAAGAATGAGAAAAAAAGAGGGGTCACAGAGAATCTTTCAAAGTACCAGTTTGTAAAAACAATGAACCCACCAATGAGACTGAGTAAGGGCTATCAAAGGAAAATAAAACCAGAAGTACACTCTTATAGAGTCCACCAGAAAGAACACTTCTATATAAAGGGAACATTCAAGGATACAAAATTGCCCTAAGAGAGAAAAGATATATGTTCCATATATGGAATTACAAGACTAAGTTTGGTGAGCTCAAAAAGTATACTTTCAGTAATGCGAACAAAGGAAGCCTCGGTATGTTGAGATTTAAGTGGATGTGAGAGAGAACACAGACAAGTCCTGAAAACATTTAGTTATGAGTAGAGATAAGAATTGTGATGTAGCTAAAATGGATTTACATGTAAATATGTGTATTTTTAAGGGGAGAGGTATTTTAATGTTTAATAGCATTAGGAAGAAATCAGAAGAAAGGGAAAAGGACTGACACAGAAATAAAATACTCATTTGCATTAGGGCTACTGGAACACATACAGGTATAAGATCCAGAGCCTGCACAAAAATATTGGTTTATAAAGAAGGAAGAACTGGATGGGAAAAATGAAATGATTTATAGATTCTGGTGAGTTTGGAGAAAACTCGTAAGCTCCTTTCTCCCAGATGCTGTTGGTCTCTGCACTCATCTGTTAAGAAAAGAGGGAAGAGTGATGGAGGGGTTAGAACAAAATAGAGTCCAAAAGGCTGAGACAAAACTAGAGGTAATAGCTGTCTATTAGAGCACAGATGAGTTGCTCTGCAGATTGGAAGTTTATTCCAAATCTAATCCTGTACAGTATCTTCTCTGAGACTTTCCCAGAGGAACTTCAGCACATTTACCTTCCTGTTCTGTTTTACTGTCCAAGAAGGGAGTTAACTCCATAAACATTTTACTATGCATTTGCAAATTTTTGAACGAAGTATATCAATTTCAAAATTAGGTCATTTTAAACATGATTTAATTAAACATAATACTTAACGATTAAGATCTTAGTGAATTCATAGTTAACATGTTTTGAATGTGCTAAAAATGATTTGTAACATCCTTCCCTTCCAAAAATTAATGGCGATGCATTTTGTCAGTCCTTTCCACTCAGACACACAGAAACAGCAAAGAAGGAAAACACAGTGCAGGGAGTAGATACCCAGATAATTTTACTCTAAGATAGCTGCTTGTGACTAGGAAAAAAAAATGTGGTTATGATTAACACAGGGAACTGTTCAATTGACTCTGTCCTTTTTGTTTTTCCTCTTTCTGTCCCTCCTCCCTCCTGTTCATTCAATTGGACTCTTCTGTTTCCAAGATACCTTCTAGTTTGACTCCATGGCTGCTCAATTGGGTGTCTCTGATACAGGTTGCCTGGCAACATGACTGATAGAACACTTGTCAGCTTGTGTGGTGACTCTAGTTTTTGGCTCACAGGTGGGAGATTTGGATAAAATCTTATTCAGTTTTCACATTGCAATATTGTTTCAGTTCAGTAGGTATAATTGTTTATTACTTGTAATATTATTGCTATAGTTTATAGCATTTTCAAGTAGGTAGTAGTATTTGTTATTGTCATAATTATTAATACTCCTAGATATAACTCCTGGTGGCAGTTACACGGTTAAATTCTGCCAATCAATCTACTTAAAATCAGTGTCTTTCATTTATTGACATACATATGATATGCTTGAATTAAAGTGTTGTTAAAAGTGATGGCAATATAAACAAATATATATACACACACACATATGTAAACAGAGGTCAAGCTTGGCATACGTTGCGGAACAAAATATCTTTTTATTACAGAATAAATCTTAAAGACAGGGCATTTCTGTTGCATTTAATCAGTTTAACAATAGAAACTATTTTGCCATCTGCAACCATATTTTTATGAATAACTGGCTATTCATAGAAAGGAAGGCTTCACTGTCAACTCAGATGGGCAAATTGAAGAGAACAGACAGCAGTAACAGCCTCGGACTGCAAATGATTTGGCATTTTTCAGCTTCACTGGATCACAAGAGGAATGCCACAGATGTAGAGCAACATTACATCTGGAAACTTACCTCACTGAGACATCGCATACACAAAATCATACACATGCCTGCCTTGCTGATCTGGCCAGGTGGGATCCACTAGACCTTGCTTGTCACAACTTCCTAAGGCAACTAAATAGCCTGGTAAAATCTAACACAAACTTCAGAGGTTTTGATACGTTCATTTTACGGTACTTTACTTTTAAAAATTTACCACAGAGTTGCCATACCAGAATATTGAGTGCGTTTTCTATATTTTTTCTTTGAAAGATTTACTTATTTGAAAGGCAGAAGTTACAAGGAGAGACAGAGGAGAGAGAGGAGAGAGAGAGAGAGGAAAGAGAGAGAGGAGAGAGAGAGAGAGCAAGTGCAGTCTTCCATCCACTGATCCACTCCCCAAATGGTCACAATGGCCGGAGGTATGCCAATCCAAAGCCAGGAGCCAGGAGCTTCTTCAGGATCTCCCATATGAGTGTAAGGGCCCAGAGACTCAGGCCATCTTCCACTGCTTTCCCAGGCCACAGCAGAGAGCCATAACGGAAGTAGAGCAGTGGGACTCAAACTGGCGCCTAGGGGATGCTGGCCCTGCAGGCGGAGTCTTTACCTGCTACACCACAGCACCAGCCCCTGTAGTTTTTCCATTGGACTTTCTGTAGAACCTAGCATTCAACTTGGATAGGTTTTTCTCTAAGAATTTTTATGTTGTTTTATTGCAGATTATTTTCATCATGGCTTTAATAATACACTGTCCATTTTAAAAATGATTACTCTAACCTCAGAAAATTTAAATGACTTGCCCCAAATTACACATTTGTGTCTATGTCAGAAATCTTCACATTCAGGATTTTAAGCCACTCTTTTAACACAGACCACCATGTTCAATTATCATCTATTGTTTCATTTCAGTACTTGTGAAACACCTCAACAAAGCCAATTCCTGTAAAAACTAAATCTTTATTTGAGTAAACAAGATTTTATGAATTCGTCCATCTTTAGTGTATTTCTTTGACAAGAGAATCTGCAGAGAACAAAAGAAAATATACTGCCTTTTAGGAACTCTATTAGTTATCACAAATCAGGGAAAACATATGGTATTTGTCTTTCTGGGACTAACTGATTTTACCAAGTATAATGGTTTCCAGTTGCATACATTTTGTTACAAAAGACAGTATTTTTTTTACAGCTGAGTTGTATTTCTACTGTATACACACCTTAATTTCTTGTACATGTATGGATTAATTTTTGGAGTTTCTATTCTGTTCATTGGCCTATACCTCTTTTTTTATTTATTTATTTATTTATTTTTGCCAGTACCAGGCATTTTTGATTGTAACTGCCCCATAGTATGTCATGAGATTTGGTACTGTGATGCCTCCAGCTTTGTTTTTGTTGGTTAAGATTGCTTTTGCTATGTGGCATCTCTTGTGCTTATATATGAATTTTAGCATCATTTTTTCTAGATCTGAGAAGAATATTGGTATTTTGATTGGGATCACACTGAATCTATAAATTGTTTTCATAATATGGACATTTTGATGATAGTGATTCTTCCAGTCTATAAATATGGAAGATTTTTCCACTCTTTCATGTCTTCTTCTGTTTCTTTCTTTAATGTTCATACCAAAATTCCTTGATCCAATCATCAGATGATGGACATCTGGACTGATTCCATATCTTAACTATTGTGAATTGAGATGCAATAGATTCAGTAATTGTTTACAGCCCTTGTCTCCAATGTTGAGGAACAGTGTTTTTTCCCATACTATTTGTTGAACTCTATTGCATGTAGGTTTAATCTTAAGATGAAAAAGTAAATGGAGGGGTTGGTGCTGTGGCACAGGTTAATCTTCCACCTGTGGTGCCAGCATCCCATATCGGCACTGGTTCTAGTCCTGGCTGCTTCTTTCCAATCCAGCTCTCTGCTATGGCCTGGGAAAACAGTGGAAGATGGCCCAAGCACTTGGGCCCCTGAATTCACATGGGAGAACCAGAAGAAGCTCCTGGCTCCTGGCTTCGGATTGTCCCAGCTCCAGCTGGCCATTGTGGCCATTTCGGAAGCAAACAAGCTGATCGAAGACCTTTCTCTCTGTGTCTCCCTCTCACTATCTGTAACTCTACCACTCAAATAAATAAAGCATAATTTAAAAAAAAGTAAATAGAAAATAGATCTTTGTAAAAATTAAGAATAGGAATAGGAGAGGGAGAAGGAAGAAGGGTGGGAGCGTGGGTGGGAGGGATGGTATAATGAGAAGTATCACTATGTTTCTGAACCTGAATATATGCAATAGAACAAATCTGTATACCTTAAATAAAACTTTAAAAAAGAAAATACACCAAACTGAGCTGTAAAATGGGAAGAAAAGTTCAAATCACTTCCTAACTGATTTGTTAGCCAAAGAAACTGAGGCCTGGAGGACTATAATTACTTTCAAAAGTTTCATAACTTATGAACGGAAACATTCAAATTGGAATCCATCTTCTCTTTTTCCTAATTTGATATTACATAAAGTGCTATTGTCATAATCCTAAACTTGGAGCAATATTTCAATATTGTCCAAGATATAAAAAATATATTAAAGAGCAGAAGTAGAGAAGCTCAATCTCATCTAAAGCATAAAGCTCGATCCTAGAGAAGTAAGGTTGTCTTCATAATCTGTCAGTATTATGCAGGAGTAGATTATGCCCTCCCTTATACAACTGTATTTCTGTGTTTAACAGATGAGTAAAATAAAACAAGCCATGTACCATCATTTCCTATATGACTGGCCTTTTGTACATATTATCATATTTATCCCACACAAAAATATTTCAGGACAGTTATTATTATGTCCTTTACAGTAAAATAGAACCAAATAAGAATCTTAATATCACATAGCTCATGCTATATGTACTGAGATCAGAACACAGTTCTATAAAATGCCAGCCCTGTGTGCTTTAATCTACACCATCTTGACTAAGAAATCAGATTACTTAAGACACCCACAATTCTTTCCTATATGACTGAGATTGCTGAAAGCTTGCCTATTACCTATCCTACTCTAGGAACACAACACAGCATTTGTATGTACCACTAAAATAGTACATGTAACAGCTTTCTTTCCAATTAATAGTAATGACGTTTGGGTAGACATGTTGGTTGGTGTTTCCAGGGAATTTCTTTAAAAGGAACTAAATCATGGGGTAGACATTATGGCACAGCTGGTTAATCTGCAGCTTGGGATGCCCATGTCCTCTATCAGTGCCTGACTCAAGTCCCTACTACTCTGTGCTTCTGATCCAGTTTCTGGTTAATGAACTTGGGAGGCAGTAGACAATAGTAAAAGAAGAATATATTTTCAGATATTTTAGTGAAATGAGGCTGCTAATTCAAATATAACTAACTTCTGAATATTAATGATTTAAAAATTAACACAATTAGAAAAATATGCAAGACACTGGCAGATAATATACTGGCAATAATAATATTAACTTGGCAATTAAGCCACATGATATAACTACATAATTCAATAGGGGAATGAAACCAAATGCCTACCAATGTGGCCAAACTTAAAAAAGAGCTGATAACTATATTAGCCTATTAAGGATTAAACAATGGAGACACAAAATACATTATTGAAACTTGCATGCATTCAGGAAAGGGAAACATGCATAAAAGAATGTATATAATATACCATTATGAATATCCATTAAAAATCAGCCACTCTAAAATTTTGCAGCTAAGGATACCTGATGAAATACTAAAAGTGTAATAAAGAACAGGAAGTAATTACCATGAAAATTAGGATAACATCATCCATTAAGGAACTGATGGAAAGGAGGCAATGTTTGAGAGGCAAGGTCTCAGAAGCAAATGATGGTCTACTTCTTGATTTGTGTAATGTTATCATGTGTCTTTGCTTTCAAAAATCATTGTGCCCTTAATATATAAAACCTCACAACAAAAAGTCAAAATGGCAATAATTCTGTAAAGAAAACTGTTACATAGGAAAAATAGTGAACACTACTTTTATTTGGAATTTATGCTTCAAGAACTATTGTAAATGCTTTAACCTATTTAACTTTTACAATATTTGAAAGACATCGTTCCATTACTATCGCATTTCAATGGTACAGAGACTGAGGCACGAAGAGCTTAAATAACCTACAAGAAGTCACAGATCCAAAGAGGCCTCAGCTTAGAACCTAGGCCAATACACAGAATGATTCTGAAGCCCGAACTCCTTAGCAGCACATTATGCTACTTCTCCAATATGAAAAAGAATGATAATCCTTATACTGGGTGTTATTTTCTCCCTTGTCAAAATTATTGTTTAGTATGATAGGTAAACTAAGTCTAAAATATTGGCCTTTCATGAACCTAAGATATTACATCTTTAATTTAGCATGCTATCCTTGTTTCATTTTAAGCTCTGCTAAGGAAGGAAGACAAATCACATTAAGATGACATATTTACTATTCTAATTTATAATTGAGTAATATCATAAATTACACTGTTCCTGTTGCCCAGCATACAAGTGAATATATACAAGAGATTAATCTCTAAACATAAGGGAAATTTCTCCCTAAAGGTCAGAAAATTCTTCCCTCTATCTAAATACCTATCTAAAGCAGACATAAACACTGAAAAAAATATGACTATTGGCAACATCACTTCCCAGTTTAATCAAATGGGAACCTCAGTTTTTCCCTAGTGGAATGATGGCATCATGGTCAATTGCAGAGACTCTAGTTTTAGGGTAGGCTCAAAAACTGACCTGGCTCATGTGTTACTCATGAGACTTGGGACAATTTGCATAACTGATGTCTGCCTCAGTTTCCTCTTTTGAGAATGGGGATGGCATTGATCAACACTATTTAAGACAAGCACAAGCCCCATACTTAGTAAACCCCACACAAGAATAAATTGTTATCCTTACTCCCTTAACCTACATCCTTCCAAGTCCCACATGATTTACTCCTACCTCTCCATTCCCATTGCTATGACCCCCAGTCTTGCCTTCACACTTTCATTCCTATGCTTCTCCAGTTGCCAAACAGCTGATATTCCTGTCTACAAGCTTTCATGTACAATTTATACTAAAGACATCAACAGAAAAGTATTCAAAAAAGAAACTGACCTCAGAATACCACTACTCTCAATTGCCTACCAATTAAATTCATATTCCTTGAATAGTGATTAGTGTTTTATACAATCCTGCGTTAGCCTTTCTTTCTGCTGTTATCTGATTTTAACTCAACTTGAGAAATTTATTCTGTTCCCAAACTCATAATTTGCCATTCATTGATGGTGAAGTATGCCACTTCAATTCTAAATTTTGATATGCTATCCCCTTAACTATTTTATTAATGTTTTCCACCAATTGTAGCCCAAGTACAATCTCCACGATGAAGCCTTACATCAATGCAGTTCATAATTATATCTCCTTTCTCATATCTCCTATAAAGCTTTATTTTTCACACCTTTAAACTTCTACAATTTCTCAAATTACTGGAAACGGCTTTTAAATTTTGATTCACTTATACTATTCTCATAATACCATGTCCTCTATTTATTTACATTTAGGCATATCTTTTTTCCTCAAATTGACAGAATTTTTTGACAGTAATCATTTTTCCCTCTCACTTGCTCTTGTTATTTTACCAACACAGTGCTTTTCTTATTTAGAAGCATGCAATAAACACTAATTAAATACAATCGCTAACTTTGTCTTCTAGAGGCTAAACATGGAATCTGAAAGCACAGACATTCTATAAACCCTTCACTCTCAAAACCAAAAATGGAGAGGGAACACAGAAGACTCAACTTGTTTGTATTTAGGGCAACAATCTTTTAAATAGAAGTAAGTTTGAAAAGATCCCCCAGATAAAATATTGCTGATAATTAGTTTCAAGAAGTGAAGTTAAAGGAATTTGGATTAATAGATAGCTGAATGGGAAGAAGATGATCACCAAAGAGTGGACAAAAGAAATGCATCCCTGTGGCCACTGATAGTTTCAGGACGATGCTGTAAATGCTAGACACCTGAAAGTGGTAACAGGCAAGAAATGATAAGTAAGGCCAAACTCTTCATTCTAAACTTCTCTATGCTGGATAAAGCGGTTGAAGGTCTGTAGGAAAACAGTACAGTCACTCAAATTCTGAAAAGTATAACATAAGCCTAAAACATGAAGACAGGGATGAAGGGAAGCAGAGAGGGAGGAAGGGGGAGAAAGGGGGAGGGAGAGAGGGAGGGAGAGAGGGAGGGAGGGAGGGAGGGAGAGAGGGAGGAAGAGAGAGAGAGAGAGAGAGAGAGAGAGAGAAGAGAAACCTTCCAACTGTTTGTTAATTCCCCAAATGGCCACAACAGCCAGGGTTGGGTCAGGCAGAAGCCAGGAATGCCATCTGGGTCACCAACATTGGTGGCAAGGACTCAAGCACTTGGACCATCATCTACTGCTTTCCAAAGCACATTAGCTGAATCAAAGCAGAGTAGCCATGACTGGAACCAGCACTGGTAGGATGGGATGCCAGTGTTGCAGGTGGCAACATAATCCACTGCTCCAAGATACCATCCCCAGATGGATTTTCTTTGTTTTCTTTAATCAAACAGCATTTTAAAACATGTATTTATTTATTGTATTTGAAAGGCACATTGAGACAGATTGAGACAGCTCTAGCCATCAAAATACCCAAAACAGACATGGCTGGGCCTGGCCACAGCTGGGAGCCAGGAACAAAATCCGGGTCTCCCATGTGGAAGACAGGGATCCAGTTATTTGAGCCATCACCTGCTCCCTCTCATGATGTGCATTAGCAGGAAGGTGGAGCAGGGAGTGGAGCCAGCATCCAAACTCAGGCACTCAGATATGGAATGCAAGCATCCCAAGCAACATCTTAATCCCTACACCCAAAGGCCATCCCAAGCAGTATTTTTTAATATAATTTGGTTTGGATTGCAGAAGTTTCCTATTGACACTTAACATATGGCGAATATTATTTTATTTTAAATTTAATCATAAAATCCAATTTTATCATTACTAGTAAGATCTGATGTTTATCTATCAACTCCCAACTTGACTCTCACTGGGATTAAACAGGACAATAGGTCTGATCTGATTTCATCATCATTTAAAAAAAATCATCTATTATTTTTCACTTTATGTTTCTGTGTGGGAGCAAACTGTTGAAATCCTTACTTAATGTATACTAAGCTGATCTTCTGTATATTAAGATAATCGAAAATGAATCTTGATGTAAATGGAAGGGGAGAGGGAGTGGGAAAGGGGAGGGTTGTGGGTGGGAGGGACGGTATGGGGGGGAAGCCATTGTAATCCATAATTCGTATTTTGGAAATTTATATTCATTAAATAAAAAATAAATAAAAAATAAAAAATAATCTGATGTTTATGAAGATTTTTTATGCTCCTAAAAGCAATGGGGATCAGCCACAGAATCTGGGTGCTTACCACTCAAGTTAAGAGGAAAAATTTTAGAGTTAGGCCTAAAACTTCATTTCCATAACTGACATATTCAAATTTCCCATGACATATTTTCCTATTCTGAAAAATAATGATAACAAGATATCTGCCTCACAATATTATTGTTTATATATAGTGAAATGTTCAATGTAAAATGCCTATGATGGGGCAGGTATTGTGGAACATCAGGTTAAACAAACTTGGGACATCCACGTCCCCTATCAGAGTGCTAGTTTGAGTCCTGGCTACTCTGCTTCCAAACAGCTTCCTGCTAATGCATCCTAGCAGGCAGCAGATGATTACTCTAGTGCTTGAGTCCCTGCTGCCCAGACAGGAGATCCAGATGGAGTTCCTGGATCCTGGCAACAGCCTGGGTCTACCCCAGCTCTTGTAGGTGTCTGGCAATCAAACTAGCAGCTGACAGATCTATTTATCTCTCCACTACACTTTGCCTTTTAAATAAATAGTTTAAAAAGTAGAGGCACATAAACATTTTATTTTAAAAAGTGCATGTGATAGAATCAATACTTATGTTTCCTTGCTCACAGCCTTTCAATTTCAGCTTGACAGAACATTGTATGAGACTGTTTCCCCAAATTATTTGACAGCCATTTCAACTATTCATTTAGCTTTTTTAATTTTTCCATCTCCTTGAAGTTAAGTATGCAAATCACATAAGCACCTCACAACTGACATCTTCTTTCCAAATGGCTCACACACCATACCAGCAGTCAATTCTGCATCAACATACAGTAAAATATAAATTATGTTGTTTTTATTACTATACATACATACCAGTTTCACATATATATTTATATCTATGTGTGTGTATATCCTAGTGACTAATTTTTTTTTTTACTAAAAGCTCACAGAAGTAAAAGCCCCTAAAGCATTTTGCTAGCTGTATTTAGAGAAGGCTGAAGGTTAGTCCTTTTGTAAGCATGTCAATTGGTAGTATTCACTGAGTAGCTTGATTGTTCACTTTATATCACATGCTTGTAAAATCATGACAGTTGATTAACAAACATATTTGAATGGAAACATCCATATAATTCCAAATTATTAACCACTAATATTTACTATGTGCCTGAAATTGTACTATGCCTTACATATATTAATTCACTTACCACAAATAAGGTTGTTCTTAATCAGTGTTTTGAAAAAAGATTTATTTGAAAGGCAGAGCAACAGAGAGAGAACAAGAAAGAGAATCAGATTTTCTATTGCTAATTCACTTCCCAAATGGATGCAGAAAACAAGACAAACCCAAGATCCAGCAATTCCACCCTGGTCTCCCACATGGATGGTGACAAGGGGCCAAGCACTTGAGCCTTTTTAGCCACATAACAGGGAGATGGGTTTGAAGTGGAGCAGCCTCCAATAGGGGAGGCCAGCATCTTATGCAGCAGCTTGACCTACTGCACCACAATGCAGGGGCCCCATTCTTAATGTTTTATCCATTTTAAAGAGACATAAATAGTTTATTCGAAGTAACACAGTTAATAAATGATAAATTCAAGATATAAAGCTAGGAATTTTGAATCCAGATTTTGGCTTTGACAGTTACTGCAGGACACCTACTTTCTACTGAAGTAGTTACACTGGGAGACAATACATAATCATCAATGCAGGTCATCTTTGCTTCACATTTTGGAGGGAAAGCCTATTTTAGAGTTTTCCTCCAAATCATACTACTGTAGCAGACAAGTTGAGGATGCTACATCTTGGACTCTATGAGCCCACTGTACTTTTCAACTCCAATATAACATACTAACATTTAAGTGTATGTGTGTTTACTGAATGAAGTTCCTGGAGAACTCAAAACCCAAACTCCAAACACTAGAGTGATTTACGAACCACATAAAGGGGTTCAACAATCCACATTTTCATTTATTAAAAACAGTCCAGGGGCCGACACTGTGGCACAGCGGGTTAAATGGCCTGGGGCTCTGGCATCCCACATGGGCACGGGTTCTAGTCCTGGCTGCTCCTCTTCCAATCCCACTCTCTTCTGTGGCCTGGGAAAGCAGTAGAGGATGGCTCAAGTCCTTGGGCCCCTGCCCTCAAGGCTCCTGGCTCCTGGCTTCAGATCAGCACAACTCTGGCCATTGTGGCCATCTGGGGAGTGAACCAGCGGATGGAAGATGTCTCTCTCTTTCTGCCTCTCTCTGTAACTCTGTCTTTCAAATAAATAAAATAAACCTTTAAAAAAAAAAACAGTCCAACACTGGTATAGGCAAAGAGTTCCTGGAAAAGACCCCAGAGGCACAGGCAAAAAAAAAAAAAAAAAAAACCTAGATTAACAAATGGGATCACATCAAACTGAGAAGCTTCTGTACAGCAAAAGAAACAGGAAAGTAAAGAGGCAACCAACAGAATGGGAGAAATTATTTGTAAACCATGCACAAATAAAGGATTAAGAACCCGAATATATAAAGTGATCAAAAAACTCAACAATAGCAAAGCAAACAACCCAGTCAAAAAATGGGCAAAGAACTTAGACAGACATTTCTCAAAAAATGAAGCCCAAATAGCCTACAGACATATGGAAAAATGCTCAAGAATCACTAGCCATCAACAATGAGGTTTCATCTCAAGCCAGTTAGAATGGCTTTCATACAGAAATCAACAAACAACAGATGCTGGCAAGGATGTGGGGGGAATGGTATCCTAATCCACTGTTGGTGGAAATGTAAACTGGTAAAACCACCATGGAAGAGAGTCTGGAGATAACTCAGAAATCTGAATTGAGTCCTACCATACAACCCAGCCATCCCACTCCTTGGAATTTACCCAAAGGAAATGAAATCAGCAAATAAAAGAGTTATCTGCACCTCCATTGTTTTTTGCAGCTCAATTCACAATAGCTGAGAAATGGAATCAACCTAAATGTCCATCAATGGAAGGTTGGATAAAGAAACTATGGGATATATACTCTATGGAATACTACACAGCCATTAAAAAAAAACGAAATCTGGTCATTTGCAACTAAATGGATGAATCTGAAAAACATCATACTTAGTGAAATATGCCAGTTCCAAAGGGGCAAATATCATATGCTCTCCCTAATCTGTGATAACTAACAGAGCACCTAAATGGTAACCTGTTTGAACTCTTTACTTAACATAGAATTAATCACAGGTGTATTAAGTCAATTGGAAATAGATCCCAGTTAAAAATAAGAGTGGAAATGAGAGAGGGAGGAGCTGTACAGATGGGCACACATTCCCACAGACTTACCCCTAAGGATGAAGCTAAAAACTTGCCATGGGATTCCAAATCCCATTAAGCTGGGTGGCACTAATCCCATCTTATGTGATAAAGTGATCATATTAAGTGTGGAATTGATCATATAGTTAAGATTAAAAGTCAAAGAGATCACATAAATCAGACCAAGTGTCTGGTAATAATAACAATAGATAGAAGTGCAAAGGAGAGAAAGTTCCAACATGGGAAGCAGTCCACACAGCAGACTCATAGAATGACAAATGCCCTAAACAGCACTCTGACCTCAGAATCAGCCCCTAAGGCATTTAGATATGGCTGATAATCCCATGAGAGCATTTCAGCCATGGAAAACCAAGACATAGTGGCAAAAAGTGTTCTGCATGAAAGATCTCTGTTAGTGAGTACCCAGTGTAAAGAAGGCGCTATCAAAGAAAGATGTACTTTTCTCTGAAGGGAGGAGAGAACTTCCACTTTGCATATGGCCCTGTTTAAATACTGATGGAGTTTGTGGACTCAGAAGGTTTCTATAGCCTTGGCAGCTCATGGCAAGGGCCCCAGGTGGTCACTGAGGTAAAATATAAGAGTGTTAATTCTTAAATCAACAATAGGAGTCACTGTGCACTTACTCCCCATGCTGGGCCTCTGTCCTTAATGAGATGTACTATGAGAATTAATGGTAAAACCTGTTTTAAAACTGTACTTTATACTTTGTGTGTCTGTGTGGGTGCAAACAGTTGAAATCTACTTAGTATAGAGTTGGTCTTCTGTATATAAATTTAATTAAAAATGAATCTTAATGAAAAAAGGAATGGGAGGCCGGCGCCGCGGCTCACTAGGCTAATCCTCCGCCTAGCGGCGCCAGCACACCAGGTTCTAGTTCCGGTTGGGGCGCCGGATTCTGTCCAGGTTGCCCCTCTTCCAGGCCAGCTCTCTGCTGTGGCCAGGGAGTACAGTGGAGGATGGCCCAGGTGCTTGGGCCCTGCACCCCATGGGAGACCAGGAAAAGCACCTGGCTCCTGGCTCCTGCCATCGGATCAGCGCGGTGCGCCGGCCGCAGCACGCTGGCCGCGGTGGCCATTGGAGGGTGAACCAACGGCAAAGGAAGACCTTTCTCTCTGTCTCTCTCTCTCACTGTCCACTCTGCCTGTCAAAAAAAAAAAAAAAAAAAAAAAGAAAAAAGGAATGGGAAGGTGGGAATTGGGGGAAGTACCACTATATTCTTAAAAGCTGTACATATGAAATTTGTATTCATTAAGTAAAAACCTTTTAAAAAAAAGTCCAAGAATAAGAAAGCATCATTTGAAATTAAAGGATAGACAAAACAGAAAATACCAAAATCAGAAATCTGCAACTTTGTCAGGATAATGCATAAGCAGAAACAAAATCAAAAAGAAACCTTCAGTACATCCTTAAATTCTTAAACATTAAACTCCTTAATAGAAATTAACTTATTCTAATTTATTGGTGAAGGCAATACTTTGTGGAAAGTCTTGTGTACAAAGCCTAGATTCATCACTTTGAAGAAGTATTGAACAAGTTATTCAGCCTTGGGGCTCTCAGTTTTCGTATATAAATTTGAATAAATTAATTATATTAAAATATTTGAGGGAAGATTAAAGGTAATGCTGTAATAAATTGCCTGACACAAAAAAGTCTTAATATATAATAATTCAGTATTTTTAAAACTTTGCATATCAACTGTAGATAATATTATTTATCTTTCCTTCACTCATTTCAATTTATTAGAGATTATCACTTAAAAGAATAAGTGAAAAAATTATATATGGGGAGCAGAGCAATGTTTACATCAGTCATTAAAAATCTAGAAATTACACAACTTAATTCACATTAGTAAATAGCTCATTAATTTGTTCTCCAGTACACATTTTCCCTCAATATGCTCAAATATCAAGAACAGTCAGTCGAAATGTGTTCTTTTATGTCTGTCTGCCAAATTCATTCAGCATGACTGCGACTGAGTGGAAAAATAAAAACACATATTACTTACTGTATATGGTGCTTGGCAATTTCAAAATGATTTGAGCACATTCATCCTCAAATTACTCCTACAAAATGCATCTGTGGAGAAAGAAGAAAATGAAAAAAGGAGTAAGCTATTTGCCAAGGTCACAGAGAAACTAATCCATACCAGCATACATTTAAACCCTTAACACTTTAACATACTGAAATAATTTTGTGAAACATAGATTACACATACTGCAGAGTATAATAGGCTAATACACAGAAATAATCCCAGCTACGTGCAAACATTCCAAATATCAGTCAAAGAGGACACTTTTCAAGAAGAGGTAAGAAAAGCCAGCTCAGCGTCTTCAGAGTAATAGTTAAGAAAAACAGTGGGCAAGAAACACAGCACCCCAGAATACTGGCAGAACAACATAAAAGCAATTCAAAAAATAGATGTTGATAAGTAAATTTAGTTGTAGAACTGAGATGGTTATTCAAATAATATAAGTTTTTGAAACATACTTTTGACCCTAGGAAAATCACTAAGTTAGGAGAGAATTCTACTTGATGTATTCACAGAACTGCACCAGTTCACATTGTAATTGCATTTCAACTCTAATTGAAAATCACACACTAAGAAAAAATGCAAGCATGCTGCTTGCACACCTCACGAAAAAACATAAACAGATCCATTCTCTGCTTTCCAGAAAGTCAATGTGATTATACGGAGAAAGTGATTTAATCAGCCTTTATTAATTAATTTGTTTGTTTTTGGAGAAGAAATGTTGGAAAAGCACATTAATTCTGAAGTTCAATATATTTCAACTTCAATAGATTTTATTCAACTGAATATACTATTTCATAAAATGCTCAATAAAACAGCAGAAAACAATCTGAAGAAATTTATCTTTAACTCTTTAAAGTGCAGTGTGCTGTTTCACACAGATTATGTAAGTATAGGCAGAACAAGGTAAAGATATTGCTGAATAGAAAACATCTTTAGAGGTACATTAGTTCTCAATAGCCAACAGAATTTCTTTCTGAAGAGATCTGGACAGTACTAATCAGAAAAAAACTGTCTACTGATACATGATACAGGAGTTTTACTTCTGTAATCACCAAAATGAGCCATTACAAAACCAACAGCTCAACATTCAGAACAAGCGTGCTAAATATAAAGTTTAATTTATCTTCCTCTAAAAAGCAAAATACACCAGGATGTCATTGGCCTCTCTACCTGCCTTGAATAGATGATTTAATAATGTTAAGCCCAGAAGTGTTCAAACAAGAGGAAAATAGATATATAGCTAACAGCTTATAATTAAACGGCAAAAATTAACCAAGAAATTCCCAAGCAACTATGTAAATTTCATTTTCTCAGTTTAAAACTTAGTACTTAATAGAAAATAGAAATTCACCCGCAAATATAATTTCAATAGAATAGTAAAGTATAATAATTTACAAATCCATGAATTTCTTCATTCTTTAAAAAAAAAAGATAAGCTTTATATATTTGAAAGGCAGCATGACAGAGAAGGGGAGAGACAGAGGAATATCTTCCACCCACTGGTTAACTCCCAAATGGCTGCAAGCCATAGGTAGGCCACATCAAAGTGAGGAACCCAGATCTCCAACTTGGGCTCCCACATGTGTGGCAGAGGCCAAAGTGCTTGGGTCAGTTTCCACTGCTTTGCCAGACACATTAGCAGGGAGCTAGACCAGAAGTGAAGCAGCCAGAACTCAAATCCGTGATGTCAAAATGGATGCCACCATCACAAGCAGCAACTTAACCCACTGTGTCACAGCAGCCCCACATTCTGTAGCATAATCATCCCATTACAGCAGGCAACGAGGTTAACACCATGCAACATAACTTGTCCAGCTTAACATGGTAAACAGGAGGTGACTGCAGGCTTACAGCCAGCTTTTCTTACCCAAAATCTCACTAACACCTGTTACTGTTGACAAGACATATAGAGTAGAGGTTGTATTCTGGGACATAAAAAACAAATCTTGGCTGTTACCGCAGCTCAATAGGCTAATCCTCCGCCTTGCAGCGATGGCACACCGGGTTCCAGTCCCGGTCGGGGTGCCGGATTCTGTCCCGGTTGCTCCTCTTCCAGTCCAGCTCTCTGCTGTGGCCCGGGAGTGCAGTGGAGGATGACTCAAGTGCTTGGGCCCTGCACCCCATGGGAGACCAGGAGAAGAAGCTCCTGGCTTCGGATCAGTGCAGTGTGCCGGCCGCAGTGCACTGGCCGCGGCGGCCGTTGGAGGGTGAACCAACGGCAAATGAAGACCTTTCTCTCACTGTCCACTCTGCCTGTCAAAAAAAAAAAAAAAATAACACTTTTTGATTGCTCACACTGTAATTTTTTGTGTTTTTTTTGTTTGTTTGTTTGTTGTTGTTGTTTTGGACAGGCAGAGTGGACAGTGAGAGAGAGAGAGACAGAGAGAAAGGTCTTCCTTTGCCATTGGTTCACCCCACAACAGCAGGCGCACCACGCTGATCCGAAGCCAGGAGCCAGGTTCTTCTCCTGATCTCCCACGCAGATGCAGGGCCCAAGCACTTGGGCCATCCTCCACTGCACTCCAGGGCCACAGCAGAGAGCTGGACAGGAAGAGGAGCGACTGGGATAGAATCCAGCACCCCAACTGAGACTAGAACCTGGTGTGCCAGCACAGCAGGCAGAGTATTAGCCTATGGAGCCACGGCACCAGCCTCACACTGTGGCTTTTAAAATATAAAATCATATACAAAAGCAGAAGATTTCTCATAAGAATCCTCAATTTTAGTATTTCCAAAAGAGCAAATTTTATTAGGCCAGGATCAGAGCTCACACACAGAACAGAAAAATGGCTGTCCTTCTTATATTGGTACATACTTTCTTGTACTCTCCTGCCTACTTGTGCAAACTGTCCCCGACTCAGCCAGTTCCACGCACTGTTTTCCTAATAATCACCCTCAGATTTCTTTTCTGGGAAATTGAATGAAGAATTTTCCTTTTCTATGTCAAAACGTATATCTTATCAGTTGCAGCAACTGTTCTTAATACTATTCAAGAGGTCAAAAAGCTCAATGAAAATCAAAAATTCATATTATGAAAAACCTTGCACGGATTTCAAAATATTTTATGCATCAAAATAAACTTCTTTTCACTATGTTTTCCCACAAGCTTTCTGAAGTTGTTTCGTATTTCATTGGAAGCCCATAGTCAGATGCCATTGATAACTTATTTTAATCTACATCAATGTTTTAAAATGTTATAGGATTTAATTTCCATGTATGGAACCATATTTGATAATTTCTAAAGCTAGTGGAGAATGGTATAAACAGAAATGCTTGGAAAATCATCAAGAGAATTACTGATGTCACGAAATGATTTTATGTTGACCATGGGCATGTCATTCAGAGAGATATTTTCTGGATTGACAAATGGAACATGTAACACATGTAATAAAATAATTATAATGAGAAAGAAAATAATTTAATTACTAACCTAGATTTAGAGAATACAGATTGCTAGAGGTGAAGTTATGCAACCCATGTATTCTGGATAAAAAATTTAAAAATACCTGCAAATGTCTTGAAACACTATGTTTTTTAAAAACATGGCCCTGGGATTCTGGTTAACTCAGATAACTGACGCCACCTAAAGCTGAAACTCTTCATATCATATATCCTCTGAGAATACAGTCAGCCAGAACAAGTGGAAACACACAAATGTTGGGCCTTCAGCATAACTGGAAGTTGGAGGATAATAAAAATGTCACTTTAATTGTAAACAGAAAATTAAACACCAATTTCCAACAGAGCTGTCCTGGAAGTTCTCTACATACATTATAGGGACCTGGGGGTTCAGAGAAACTGTGAGAAAGGTATGAGGAGTGATGCAAAAATCACTGGCAGAAAGTTCACTCAAACCATAAAATTACTGAAAAACTGTCCCGGCATAATAGAAATAGGACACAGAAGAGAGACTTAACAACATACGGAATTCAGGGTGACACCAATTTTTTCCAGGAGAAGAGCAAATAAAGTATTTAAAAACACCAGGATGTATCAAAAAGAACGCAGGTTCAGCTTGAGTTTATCAATGGTCAAATCCAGGGCAACTGGGAAATCAAAATAAATCATTATTCTAAGTGATTGAAATTCATAACGGAAAAATTGAATTAATCAATTAAGTGAAGAAAGTATGAAATAAAGGAAGATCTTTGAGTAGAATGGCATCTAAAAATATAGATGGAATGATGCAGTTAGAAAATCACAACTCAGCAAGCAAAACTGTTAAATGATTCAAACAAGACTTCAGTGGCAGTCGTGAGCCAAGGTATGATGATAAATAAGATATTTCCATAGTCTGGAAATTAATTACCATGGGGAAAATAGTAACTTGCAGTGGGGAAACTTGGCAGAGAAAACCTTAACTAATTGATAAAAGACAACATCATCAGTAATGAGACAAACACAACACAAACACACCACCACCTCTATGGAGGCGCATTCAGGACCCATAACTGATTTCATCATTAGAAAACAGCAGGAAAACCCACAGTCAGGATTTTTAGACAATATTTGGTCTGGCCTGAGCTGTCAAATGTCAAAGTAATTAACCACTGAGGAAATATTCCACCCTAAAGAAAACTTTGGAGCCGGCGCTGTGGCACAGCAGGTTAAAGCCCTAACCTAAAGCACCGGCATCCCATATAGGCGCCAGTTCTAGTCCTGGCTGCTCCTCTTCAGATCAAGCTCTCTGTTATGGCCTGGGAAAGCATTAGATGATGGCCCCTGCACCCGCATGGGAAACCTGGAAGAAGCTCCTGGCTCTTGGTTTCAGATCGGCACAATTCCGACTATTGTGGCCAACTGGGGAATGAACCATCGGATGGAAGACCTCTCTCTCTCTCTCTCTCTCTCTCTTACTCTTACTCTGCCTCTCCTCTCTCTGTGTAACTCTTAACTTGCAAATGAATAGCTAAATCTTAAAAAAGAAAAAAAAAAAAAAGAAAACTTTGTAAAAGGCAGGACAACCAAATATACCTGTGATCCTAAGTATGTGCTATGAGATACATAACAGTACTGTGTCAACACTGACTGCCTTCATATTCATTATTGCACTCTGATTATTATAGGACAATGTCCTTATTCTTAGGAAAAATACATTAAAATATTACAGTTAACTTACTTAAGGAAGCACAGTGACTGCAACTAATTCTCAAATGACTCAGGAGTTAAAAAGTTTGTGTCTGTATGTACATAGAGGAGAGAGGGAGAGCATGAGAGAGCAAGAGACAGAGAGGAATAATAAACCAAGCCTGGTAAAATGTAAAAAAAGAATCTAGACAAAAGAGTATTCAAAGTTCTTAAAAATATAATTTTGCAAATTTTCTGTATGTTTAAAACTATACTAAAGGTTGTGAGTACAGAAGAAAATAAAACAAAATTGATGTTATGGTCTCTTTTTTTATTGTGAGATCACAGAAACACAACCAAACATAAATAATGGAAGCTTTTTTAAATAAAAAAAAAACTTAATAAATCAGAATCATAGCCCAATGTTTTGGATAAGTAGGATATATCAAAATAAAGAGAGACATATGTATTTCTTTCTAATTTTACATATTGAATATTTATATTTGTTATATATCTAAATATTTAATATTTATATTAAGTAACACTATAGAAAATAGTAAATATCTATATATGGTACCTAATTAAAATATATAATATGTAAGATTTCAAAATTAATACATGCAAGGGGTCTTCAAAAAGTTCATGAAAATCCATATCATGAAAAAATTATATATGGATTTCAGACAAATTTTGTATCAAAGTGACCTTATCCATCTTGAATAAATTTTCACAGAACCCTCATATAACTGGTTTTCTAAATCAAAGTTCTAAATGTTTTATTCAAAAATTTTAATTCAAGAAAAAAGCAACATACAAAAATAAAATCACTTAATTTCTGAACTTTCACTTATAATATCCTGTCCTCACTTACATACTACTTTTTAAAATTGCTCCACATAAACTAAATTTTTCAAGATTTCTTTATTTGAGGGGCCAGCATTGTGGCATAGCTGCTAAATGGGCGCCAGTTTGAGTCCCGGCTGTTCCACTTCCAATCCAGCTCTCTGCTGTGGCCTTAGAAGATGGCCCACCTCCTTGGGCCCCTGCACCCACGTGACAGCCCTGGAGGAAGTTCCTGTTCCCTGGCTTCATATCAGCACAGCTCCAGCCGTTGTGGCCAACTGGGGAGAGAACCAGCGATGGATGGAAGATTTCTCTCTCTCTCTCTTTCTCTCTCTCTCTGCCTCTCCTTCTCTATGTGGGTAACTCTGCCTGTAACTTTTTTAAAAAAGAGATTTATTTATTTGAAAGGCAGAATTACAGTGAGACAGAGAGAGAGAGACAGAGACAGAGAGAGACACAGAGAGAGAGAGAGGTCTTCCATCTACTGGTTTACCCCCCAGATGGCCATAAGGGCTGAGGCTGTGCTGACCTGAAGCCAGCAGCTTCCTCTGGGCCTCCCACACACATATGTACAGGGGCCCAAGGACTTGGGCCATCTTCCACTCTTTTCCTAGGCCATAGTAGAGAGCTAGATTTGAAGTGGAACAGCTGAGACTAGAACCAGCCACTCACATGGGATTCCAGTTACATTCTCTTTGACTTCATTGTGAATTTCTGTGTGGTAACATCACCATTTTTCTAATCATTATACTGAAAACAATCAATTATCTGACAAATATACCATTGCTATTACATGTGATCATTTATTTTGTTAAAAATGTTACCATCAAATATTTGTTACAAAAATAGAATACAAAAATCTGTGTACATATATATTTAGCCATAGAATGATTATTTCATTATGACAGAATACCCAGAAGTGAAACTAGGTTAAATAATATGAGGTAGTTAAGACTTGCTAATCTATATTTTACTAATTCTGATGCCCACAACTTTCCTATTTAAATGTCCCCCAAAAAAAGGTTGTATTTTAATCACTGCAATCATTGATTTTTCCTACTTAGAATCTGTTGCCAATTTTTGTTTCTAATTTGACCCTAGCTATTCAAACTTCCATGTCTTCAATTCATTTATCCACTTCTTTGGTATTATGTTCAGTTTAATTACTTTTTAAAATGTCTTCAAAAAGATTACCCTACAAGTTAATGTAGAAATGAAATCTTGTTTATATAGAAAAGAATGGAAACAGAGTAGCTTTAGTAAAATAATCATTCAGTTTTGAAGTTGAGCCAATTCTTTATTTTCTTACAAAGCAACAATCAAGTACTTTACATGCCTAAAGAGGAATATACTGAAGAAGTGTTAACAGTCTTGTACTTAGAACATACAAAATGTTGCTTATTACACAGCCAGGAATGCAGAACCAGGAAAAGAAATCTAACTGCTCTCTCTGAATCACAGACACACACAGCTATGTAAAATTCCATTTTTCATGTATAGCAACAATGTGTCAGAAAGCCCCACAAACACCAGATATTGTCATTTTTGTAAAGTGCCACTTCAGCCAATTTTCTCTTCAGTCATCAGCTGATTTTGGTTTTCCTTTCTTCCTTCCATATTCATTTTGGATTCTTGAAAATCCCCATGCTGCAGCAATTTCTCTAGTCTTTATATCCACATGTTGCATCCCTAAGTTCTAGAGAGTAACATAAACATCATAACAGGATTTTTGGAGTCTTGGTCTGCCCCTACAGATGACTGAATCAATGAAAAATATCAAGCTATGCCTCCCTTTACACATGATTACATTTTCTTTACTAGCTGATGAGAATAGTGGGACGAAAACTACACCCTACTGGAGTAAAAAATATATGAACTCTTTTGCTTTCCATAATATTTAAATCTATTCATTGTGTCAGGGAATAAAATTAGAGTAACCTGGACTGATTTGCTTTTCTAAGTCACGTTGGTTGCTACCCCATGTCTTCTGTTCACTGAAGTGTATAGAAATCAATTGTCTGCTTTATTTATCCCTCTGTTTCCCTACACATCAAAGCAACCTGATTAATCTGTAACTTCTAAAATCATCACTAGTATTTTTTTAAATATTTATTTATTTTATTTGAGAGGCAGAGCTACCAACAGAGAGAGAGAACGAGACAGAGAGGTCTTCCATCTGCTGGTTTACTCCCCATACAGCAGCAATGACTGGAGCTGGGCCGATCCGAAGCCAGGAGCCAGGAGCTTCCTCCAGATCTCCCATGCAGGTGCAGGGGCCCAAGCACCTGGGCCATCTTCCGATGCTTTCTCAAGCCATTGGCAGGAAGCTGGATTAGAGGTGGAGCAGCTGGGATTGGAACCGGTGCCCACAAGGGATGCCGCAGGCAGAGACTTTACTATGCCACAGCACCAGCCCCATCACAAGGGACTTTTCCTCCATCCCTCTTCCCTCCAACTCCTTAAGCTAACTTCCTTGCACCCTTTTTATTGTAAATATGACTTGATAATGATTCTGTGGCAATTTCAATCACATTCATGAAAAAATCAGGATTTCCCTACAGTTCATTAGCAAACTTATAATTCCATAACCAGCCTCTACACTATGCTAAATTGCCATATTGCGGCTTATCTTACCTAAAGACTGTATCATCACCCTTAGGTATTATTCATCCAGTTTGGGAAAAGTCAAAGACCAGCTTCTTGATACAAGAAATTTGAATTAGTCCTTGGTCAATTTAGTCCTTGGTCAATTTCTGATTCCCTTTTTTATTTCACTGAGTGTTAAAAGAACTGGCAAAATAAATGTTCTAAACATTCACCCGCCTAGTAAAGAGCATCGAAAATCTTCCACCGGGGGCCAGCAATTTGGTGTAACGGGTTACACTGCCACCTAGATGCTGCCATCCAATATTGGCACTGATTCATGTCCTGGCCTGTCCTCTTCCAATCCAATTCCCCACTAGTGTACTGGGAAAAGCAGCTGAAGATGGCCCGATGTCCGAGCCCCTGCCATCCATGTGGGAGACCCGGGTTAGGCTCGTGGCTTTAGCCTGTCCCAACATTGACCACTGCATCCATGTTGGGAGTGAACCATTAGATGGGAGATATCTCTATCTCTCTCTGTAAATCTGACTTTCAAAATAAATCAGTAAACCTTAACAAAAGAAGACGAAGAAAGTCTTCCTACTTCACCAATTGCTCCTGTCTTCCTGAAGAGATACAGCAAAATATCGGTTCCCTCATCTTCAAGACGCAACCTGGAATGATTCTGCCTTACTCATTCCACCACATCCTGGCAATAATAATAAATAATAAATACACTAAAGTATATTTTATAATTTTTACCCTTTACTGCATTATTTCCTTATCTCTGAAAATTCTGCCCCCTCCTTTCCTTGTCTCTATATTTTGAGTGGTTTAACATCCACAAAATTGTTCTACAATTGGAGATAACAGCAAAGACTAATGTTCATAGAACTTCATCTGTTATTCACAAAGTATGTTATTTTAAATCCAAAAAAGTAGAATGTCTAACAATTAGAGTTCAAATAAGTAGGCTGTGGTTTGTCCACAAAGTACAGTGCCACACAGTCATGAAAAATCATGTCTCAAATATTTATTGACAGACAGAAATAATATATATATATATATAACAGCAAAGATCATTAGTAAAAATAATGCAGAGGATAAACTAGCAATTGCATGAATCATAAATATAAGTATTTGTGCCAGCCGCAGCACGCCAGCTGCGGCAGCCATTGGAGGGTGAACCAACGGCAAAAGGAAGACCTTTCTCTCTGTCTCTCTCTCTCACTGTCCACTCTGCCTGTCAAAAAAAAATATATAAGTATTTGTGATTTTAAATATTGGAGGACTATACAGCAAATGATAATAACTCTTATCTATAAATGATATAATAGTAATTCTACTATTTTACTGTGTTTGTACTAGTTTTACTATTTAATTTGCATTTAACTATTTTTACTATGTTTTTACTACTTTACTGTAAAAATAGTAATTTTAATAGTAATTTGATATATTAGTAATGTATAATGATGTATAAATAATTTTAATTTTTATACTTTTCCTAATTTTCCAAATCCACAAAAAATTGGAAATTATCTGAACAAAAAAACCAAATCTTATATAAAAACTGAGGAAACCAAAGCATCAAATGCAAATTAGATATCATCTCCCCAAAACCTAATTTCTCCTTCCATAGCTGTTATGTGCATGTCTATGCTCCTTGGCCTTTGCCTGTCTGAAATATGACTATAATGGCTGGGACTTTGGCAGGAATTTTCAGTGCATGAATCTTAGCATGACAAGGATCCAACATCCCTAATGTTATTATAGCTACCTTAGCAGTCTTGCGCTATCAATGTCAAGATTGGATATTTTCTGAAGGGAAAAAAAACAATGAGTTCTTTAGGCCACTCTGGGTATACACTGAACACTATTCTTAAGTGATAAATATTATCTAAGGATTTGCAAGGAAGAACAAAGAAAATTTTTTCTGGCATGGGTTCAATGATCATTTGGCTAGCATATATTAAAAATATTAGGATGGGGCCGGCACTGTGGCACAGTGGGTTGATGCCCTGGCCTGAGGCACCAGCATCCCATGTGGGTGCTGGTTCGAGGCCTGGCTGTTCCACTTCCGATCCAGCTCTCTGCTATGGCCTGGGATAGCAGTAGAAGATGGCACAAGTCCTTGGGCCCCTGCACCTGCGTGGGAGGCCCAGAGGAGGTTCCTGGCTCATGTATTTGGATCGGCAGAGCTCCGGCCATTGCGGCCATCTGGGGAGTGAACCATCGGATGGAAGACCTTTCTCTGTCTCCCTCTCTCTGCCTCTCCTCTCTCTCTGTAACTCTTTCAAATAAGTAAAAATCTTAAAAAAATATTAGGTTCACATGTCAGATCATGTTTAAAATAAAGGCAGGAGAAAGAAATGGAAATAATTAACATTTTGGAAATGAGGATACACTAAAATGATTCAAATACAGAAATTCATATTCCATAAAAGGAAGTTCTTAGTAGTTTAATTATATTTAGTTATATAGAGAAATATTTTTTAAGGTTTATTTTTATTTATTTGAAAGACAGAGTGACAGATAGAGGTAGAGACACAGAGAGAGGACCTCCATCCGCTGGTTACTCCCCAGATGGCAGCAATGGCCAAAGCTGCGCCAATCCAAAACCAAAAGCCAGGAGCCTCTTCCGGGCCTCCCACACAGGTGCAGAGGCCCAAGGACCTGGGCCATCTTCTACTGCTTTCCCAGTCCAATGCAGAGAGCTGGATCAGAAGAGGAGCAGCCAGGACTAGAACGGCACCCATATGGGATGCTGGTGCTTCAGGCCAGGGCTATAACTCACTGCGCCACAGCACTGGCCACAGAAATATTTTTTTTAAATTAGATTCAAAGTAATGAAACATCTTTAACAGTAGCAGGAGAGATTACACTACAAATTGAAAATGAATACCCAGAAACTAAAGATTACTTAGGTGCTTTTTTCTAAGTTAATACTCTTGAAGATTTTTAAACTGAAATTTAGAAGTGGGAACTTTACAAGCCAGAGGTTCAGTTAGGAGTGTGATACACATGGTTACATGGGATAGAATTTAAAAATACTTTAGCATCTTCTTAGATATATGATTTTGATAAATCTTTGTGTTTTTGCAAGATAATATTAAATTTTTTTTATTCTATCACAATCCAAATAATGGACACAAGAGGTGCCACAGATATGTATACAAAACAGCAACATTAAATTCATAGCCTTTTATCCTACTGAATTTTTATCAATCCTGCAAGACATTTACTGAAAGACTAGCTATATTATGAACTTTGTTGGGCATAAAAGGAACAATAAGGAACGTGGAAAAGCTTATAATCCACAATGGGCAACATGCAGGGACACAACTATGTTCACTATTGCTAATCCCTGTAATAAGGACACAGATATTTCAAAGCTGAACAATGGTTTGAGCAAAGAGAGAGTCATGGACATGTATGGCATACTCAACTTTCAGAGAAATAATTCAGCAATCTCTGAAAATAGAGTGAGCTGGGGGGGGGTGTGTGAAGGTCATTTGGCTAGATCTCCATTCAGGGCCTTGAAGGATATACTATAGATTGTGAAATGTAACCTATAGAGATTTCTAAGGCTTTTCCAGCTAGTAGCTTTGCCATTAGAATTATATTTGGAGAGATCCTCCAGTTGACAAACTACAGGGTACTGGGCAGCTTTATTTGAGAGAAACGTATCGGTCTTGGGTTTAGATAAAGCACAGGCTTGACTGAGGGCAGGAAGGGTGACAGGATCACCCCTCAAGATCCTTTTTAATCTTAAACTCTGTGACTTATGTCTACTGCAAAAGAAACAAGTTTCAGACAAATTCTTATAAATGACAGAAGTGGCAGAATTCTTGGGCCACTCTGGAGAAAACCATAAAGGTATTGCTATTTCAAACACCCAGTGAATTTGACAAGAATTATAGAAAGTGCACAATCTCTGACTAGCTGACAATAGAATTTGAGAGGAGGGGGAAACCAGTTGGAAGACACTTTTGCTGCACAGGGGAAAGACAGTTTCTACTATTCTCCCGGAAAAGCCAGATTAAAATTGGACTGACCTAAATCCTTTCTGGCCTGCATCATTTTCCAAAGTAGCCTCTTCTGCTTTGGAACCCCGAAGGGACCTATCTGTGCATGTGCAATCTAATTAAATGCATGTAGTAAGAACCTAATTGTGTAGGGCAATTTGCTAAGTGCAGCACAAAAAGCACCCTGTTAGACTGCCTTCTTGAATTCCATGAGCTATTAAAGGGTACTAAGTGTAGATACACATCTATAATTTAGGGGTTTTTTTTTTAATGATTTTTAACCTATAGGGACAGGAAAACATACACATACTGATATTAAGTGATTCAAAATCACCAATAAGTGGGGAAACTTCTTGATTTGTTACACCAAGGGAAACACAGGTAAGGATCAGAGAATAAATTTCATTCCAGGGAGCACCGTGCATGAAGGGAGGAGAAACAGACCAACCACAGCCCAATGTCAAGCCAGGAACACAAACTCCTTGCCTTTCCTCCTTGTTGTGCCATTCTAAACAATCACATTTGACCCTGTAGAGGGAATTACAAGCATGAATGTCTACAAAACAGCATCAATCATGAAATCTCTAATAAACACAAGGTATTAATCTAGATTAAGAAAGTAACATATGGAAAAGTTTTAAATCAGGGTGCAGTGTGAACTTTATCCCTGAGACCCGATACATGGCGTGTGAGATCAGCTTAAGTCCTATGAATGACTTCCTTCATGGCAATCAGCCAAGCATATCATCAAATCAGAATTCTAGTTACTAAAGAACCTTCCTGTCCTTGAAGCCCTCATGCAGTGGTAAATGAACCCATGTGGTGCCCATTTTCCTATAAAACACAGTTATGAACATGGTGAGAACACATTTATTAAAAATCACAGAAAGGAAAAACTAAAAATTTGACAAAACCACAAAATATAATAGCACACGCATGATTCATAAATTTGTGACATTGTTTATGAAGACTAGCTTTATACTTGTTAATGGTAAAAGGCATTCTTCCTTGAAATAATGCCCCGGCCTTGCAAAACCTATGTTTGCAAATGCTTTCCATCCCTGAATGAGGAAGTGATACACAAAAGCAGGAGTGAGAATAGCATCTTCTTAATAGAATGAGACTATGGTCAGGCACAGACTTGATAGAAAGCAAGCAAAAGCGCAAACACAGGGGAAACTGGATTTTGTCTAGTGAACCCCCAGGGTTTTTGAAATGCAAATGCACTCAGTGGTTGCATGCTATGAGCATGAACCCACTGCTGAAAAACACATTTGTAAGTATATGTCTCTTAATGAAATCTGGTAGCACCTGATCTTGCATTTATACAGTGTCTTAAACTAAGTGGATCCCAAAAACCAATGGCCAGATTTAGTAATTGATTACATACACTGACTCTTTAGTGGGAATCATTTCATGCACAAATGAAGTGCAGTCACATCTTTATTAAAATGTGGCAATATTTTATTGTCTCACAGTTTTACATATCCAGTCATTGTGAAACATAGTCCTTTGACCAAATGAGCGTGCATTGGTACTTATAATATTAAAATATGATTACAATAAAATCCCAGATGCATATAACATGTAATGGAAATCAAATAATAAAAATATTTCATCACAAATAACAAATACATGTGAGAGTTTTAAAAACAGATAGAAAAAAATTACCATCAGTTAAAACATTACTTCATGTGAGGTCAGTTAAGAACTCTATAGAGTAAAACCTTGAAATAAAGATTTGGACAGAAAAGTTACAGAAAGTCTAGTTAGCAAAACTTAACTTGATCTGTAATTGCAAAACAATTTTCATAGTTATTAAAATAACTGAAAGTCAAGAATCAATCTGAATTATCCAGTAAGATCACTGCTTTCTATAAGTTGAGGGGTATCCAAGGACAAGATCATGGAGGTCTACACCTAAAAACCACCAGAAAATCCATAAAAATGAAAACTCAACTTAAATTACAAAGCCTTTGCAGAAACACACACACAGGCACACATGCAAATGGTGTGCATCAGCCCTCCCTAAGCCAGGACACATTATAACTTTGATTCAGTCCTAGTCACAATTACATTGCAAAATCAATCAGATTGCTAAATATTTCTGTATCTTTTGTTTATTATGATGGAGAATATTTTTATAAGTACCTAATTCACACTAAATAAAATGAAAACTGTTCCAAAAATAAGATTATAAGTTTAATTATTAGTGGACAATCACACTAGAAAATAATTACAGATGATGAAATACTTTGGCAGATAGAGGAAATAATACAAGGAAATTAATAACTGTCTGTTACTTAAGATAACCTTGGTTGAAAGTGGATAACATCATGCACAGTCCCCAAACACACCAGGAGCTCTTACTTCATTTTAAATATACATAATACTGAAGCTTATAAGGAAGTTTTGCTTTTTATCACTTTTAAAATGTATTCAAGTGGCACACCAAACTTCAGGATGGGAGCCCGCAACAGCAGCACTATAGATGCAAGCTGAGGATGCAATATTATTTTAGCACTAGAAAACTGTTCAAATAACAACAGGAAATTAGTAATAGGCTATTTAAGTAATTTCGTTACATGTAACACGAAAAGTTTCTTTTCAAACACATACAAACTACTTAATAACTTCTAAATAACTTGTTATGTAGTAAATTATGTATAAATAACTTCTTACATAATAAAATATGTATAATTACAAATTATAATGTTATTTAGTCCTTTACCAGTTTTTGTGTTTTTTAGTTTTTTTTAAGTTAGTTTGCTTTTATTAACTATTTTACTGAACATGTTTTTGAAGTTGAGAAAGTTGTAGGCTACAAGAAAAAATAATCTTAGTGCATTTCATCATTCTGAAAATGATTTAGACATAAATCAAAAACAGCAAGAAGCATCATTAGATTCCCACCAGCAATTTATTAACTTATGTACAATTATCATTTGCAAAAATTATTGTAAAGGAAATGATGAACGATCAGTACTCAACATACTCTCTTCATATACGAGAAGAGGACTGGAATTCAAGTATTTCTAAATGGGAAATAAATTACAATTTTTACTTCAAATTATGTTTTCAAAACAAAAAAGAAAATCTCTAAGCATTTATGAAAAATGATTATAAACAACTAGAAATCACATACTGAAAATGAAATCTGAATCTCCAATTTTTTTTCATTCAGGGATAGATAAAGGCTGGGGCAGTCAATGTTTTAAATTTCACTATTCTTTATATACATACACACAAAAACATTTATCTTTCATGTCTTTTAAGGATCTTCTATAAGAGAAAACAACAAGCCAAGAGGAAAGTGAAGATGGCTGCTCAACCTAACCAACAACATCTAACACAAATTAGGAGTAGCATGTAGATTTTTCAAGTAAAGTTAAAGGGAATGGAAGATGCTTAACCACTTTTTCTCACATATACTTTTTTACAAAGTGGGATATCAGTATCAAGCACCATGTACCGTAGTAACATATTTATTATTTATTATGATATCAACACACCTTTGTCTCCACATATTTATGTTCCCTTCTCTCTTAAATAAGGTTCCTAAATATTGCACTAATACATTTTTACTGTTTCTGTTTGGTTTGGCTCAATCTTATCTTTAATGCCTATTTATTTAGTATTATTTGGTCCAATTCTGTAGGAACTCCACAGAGTAACTCTTCCAGATAGGAAAATTTTATTTCAGAAATTAGGCAAGCCAGATTTTCTAGGAACCTGTCACACTAAATGCCATTAGAGGATCATGGAAGAGGAGAATCTCTAGCAATAATTGAGCACTTGCTGTGTGCCAAGCACAATAATCAGCACACTAAAGAAACAGTCACTGCAATCCCCATACAGTTATTAGGTAATGAAAATACGTATCTAACTCATGGTATTGTGAGAATGATATGAACTAATGTTACATAAAACAAAAGAGATCTTCATGTCCAATTAGAGACAGAGTTGATTCAGTGTTACCCAATTTGATTATCTCCATTTTAAAAATAAGGTAACTACATTCCACAGATTATATCACTGTCTTCTGTCATATGCTAGTAATTTGATGTTATAATTTTTCTTTTAAAAATATATTTATTTATTTGAAAGTCAGAGTTACACAGAGAGAGAAGGAGAGGCAGAAAGAGGGAATCTTCCAACCGCTGGTTCACTCCACAGTTGGCTGCAACGGCCGGAGCTGCACAGATCTGAAGCCAGGAGCCAGGAGCTTTCTCGGGGTCTCTCACATGGGTTCGGGGGCCCAAGGACTTGGGCCATCTGCTACTGCTTTTCCAGGCCATAGAAGAGAGCTGGATCAAAAGTGGAGCAGCAGGAACTCGAACCGGTGCCCATATGGGATGCCAGGACTGAAGGCAGTGGCTTTACCCGCTACGCCACAGCACTGACCCCACAGAATTTTAAAACTAAATGTGTGTGATTCCTCAGTCTTAAATTTATGTCTTTTTAAAATTTTAGTAATGTAAATAGAACAGATTTTATGTATTTCATAGGTACAATTCTAAGATAATCAATTTCCATCTCTCTGTCTCCCTCAATCTCCCTACATCCTTCTTATATTTTTGCAAAATCATAATTTTATTCTACTCTGTTAACGCAGGCTTATTGTACCACTAATCATATATTCAACAAGTAAAAAAGTAAACCATGATGCTTACTGAAATGAGCTACTCCCAAATAAACTTGTATTTAACACTTAACTGTGTTTTACTGGCTCTCAGTAACTTGATTTTCTGATTTTTTTTTTTTTGTCTTAGTACCAAAAGTAATTAATATGCTGAAAGGTTCAAATGAGTTGAACAGAATTTCACCCTTAATAGAAAAATTGATTAACCCCTAATGCATCAAATCAGTTTCCAAAGTCACTGTCCACAAAGCCAGATCACCCAGAAAACATAAAGGAGATGACCCAAGGGAGACTGTAATAACTATGTATCAACAGAAACCAGATAGTTACAGCCATTTTTCAGAATCTCTTGCTCCTGTATACCAAGTAACTACTTGATTTTCAACCACAAATTAAAAGTAATATTTGTTTTAATACGCCACAATATCTTTCTGTGAGATACATACTTAAACTATGGGGGACAACTTGGAAATTTCCTTCTCCCTCTCCTTCTCTCTCCATTTCTGAATGGGGATGTTCATAGTTAAAAGGTGGTAAAGCAGGCAAATACAGAGAATTCTTCCAACAACTAACAACTAACATGCTAGCGATTTCTTGTGGGACTCATCAGTATTTCCACACTCGTCAAGAATACCTAACATCTTCCAAACCACCATTCTAATAAGTTACACAATCAAAGCATCAGCCAAAACAGTAAGAAGCAGTGAAAGCTTCAACAGCAACAACCCTTACAAGGTGACAGCATCTTCACATCTGTGTCACGTGTTGGCCATCTTTCATCTATCGATTCTGTGAATCTGCAGGTATATCAGGTCATCACACTAGCAGATGTCATTTAATAAAACAGGACTATAGAATTTACCATCTTTGTCTGGAAACCACTACAAAATCGTTAAAATTATGGCTTAATGTTTGGCAAATGTTCAAGAAAACACAGGTGAAACTGTGATAGGTTCTTTCCAAGACTCATTTGGTGAACATGAACAAAAAAGTAGCAAGATAATTTTTAATTAAAAGAAAATAAGGCTTTGAATGAAAAAAAAAAAAAAAACTGTCAAACATCCCTACCTGGGTAGAGATTATTTCAGATTGATAAAACAAGAGGCACGATTCTGTTTTAAGTGGTAAATTTAGCTAGACATGAGGTAAAGAACCAAATTTAAAGGAGACCAAGGTCCATTGTTAAGAAGGCAATGAACATTTTTATTTCAATAAGAAGCCAAAAAAGTAAGAAGGCTGAGACAGTCTTGGGGAGCAACTTATCTAGAAAGATTAAATCCAGTGAGTGTTATGAAACTAGATTTGTAAAACAAATTTTAGAATATAAAAGGATATTGAGTATTTTAATATTAAAAAATGCTGAGTTGCTTCATTTAAAAGACAAGGAAACTGAGGTTCAGAAACCTTAAATGACGTGCTATAGAATTTATAAATAGCTTTATCTGGCCTAGAATCTAAATTTCTCCCTTTACCCTTATCATACAGCACTATAGAAGATGATCAACTATTATAGTCATTGACAAAATTCCAAGTATTTATATTTCTATACAGAGTACACTAACTCAACCCCAAACAGTTTTTCTCCCCAGAGATAATTAAATTGTTTATTAGTTCTACAAGAGAACCCTTAAAATCAAATATCTTTCATGGAATATGTTGAAACAATAGAAACTGATTGGAATCTGTGGATATCTGAAGAGTGCATACCCAATGTCATGTAACACATTTAAAAATAAAAATTAAAGCATGTTTTGACCAAATGAACCCACAGTGGTTTTTCTGACATTATCTAAATTACCTCACTTCACATATCCAACTTATCTGCACCTTCTTCTAATATAGTCAGTGTATCTCCTGCTGACTTTTTCTGTAACTTTAATGACTATGATATCATTTCTACTTATTACATAGACATTATTTCTTAAGTCTTATTTTGTAGTATATTAATATTCCAAACCTTATCTTTCAGTTGGCACTCTCCAGTCCCGACAGACAATTCTCAATATCTACCACCTACATGTTTAGGGTGACAGTGTTGACAATATCAGCATTCTTCTCTATAGTCATGATTATTTTCTACAGTTTATTGGTTGCTTGAAATTCAATCAAAAGTTGAAAAGCAGTAAATATCACTTACTCTTATTTAATACAAATTTTATTCATTTCGGAGCCAACTAAAGTCCTATATATTTCTACATATGTTCTTATATACTCTTTTTTCATGGAATAGATACTTCCCCCCTTGCACTATTTTGCTATAACTGAAAAGCGATCACTGTTAAATATAAGAGTGGGAATAAGAGAGGGAAGAGATGTGCAATTTGGGACATGCTCAGGCTGACTTACCTCAAACGGTAGAGTTAGAAACACACCAGGGGATCCAATTCAATCCCATCAAGGTGGCACGTACCAATGCCATCTCACTAGTCCCAGTGATCAATTTCTGTTCACAATTGATCATAATGATAGGACTAAGAACCAAAGGGATCACCTAAACAAGAATAGTGTCTGCAAATACCAGCTGATAGAATCAAAAAGGGAGAGAATGATCTTTCTAAATACTTCTTAAGCATTGCATGCTCTATAATGTCACTCAGTTGCCCCAGATGCTTCCACCAATCAAAGACCTCAATTTTCTGACACTCGACCTATAGAAATCACATAAAAATTGTTTGCCTTCTAGAACGACTTTATAGCTATCATGTCACCTTTCTCTTAATTATACTTTATTAGAGTTCAACCTCAAGTACCTCTGTAACAAAGATTATATTAGTGGAAAATATCTTTTGACTATATATATATTATTTCAATACCTTCATATTCTCCTCTTGCACTTGAATTATATTTAAAATGGATATGAAATTATGAGCTGCAAATCATCTTTCAGAAATTTGAGAACTATTCTTTTAATTCTTTAATAATTACTCTAATTCTTTTTCTTTTGTTCTCTCAGTATATCTCCAACAACTGTTCCAATTGTTGAGAATATTTCTCCATTCAAAATTACAAATTCCTCTTAAACTATTGTTTTGAAAGCCTATATGTTGGGGGTGACTATTTTGCATAGTAGCTTAGATGTCACTTGTAATGCGTGCATCCTATGTCAAAGAGCCTGGGTTCATGTCCCAGCTCCACTACTTGTTCTTTTAATTTAAGGTATACAAGTTTAATATATTTCATTTATACAGATTTAGGAACACAGTGATACTTCCCACCTTATTCTCTCTCCTGCATATGCTTCAACACTTCTTCCTTCCTCTCCCATTCCCACTCTTAACTTTTACAAAGATCTGTTTTCAGTTTACTTAATACTCATAAGGTTAACCCTACACTAAGAGTTCAAAAATAGTATGAAGAAAAAACACTGTTCCTCAACAGGAAACAAGGCATATAAACAATCATCAAATCTCAAAATCTCCATTCCAGTCCAGTACATTACATTTCAGGTACTCTATCAGTTACCACAGATCAGGGAAAACATGATATTTGTCTCCTTGGAATTGGCTTATTTAACTAACTATAATGGTTTCCAGTTGCATCCACTTTGTTACACATGACAGGATTTCATTTTTTTCCACAGTTGAGAGTACTCTAGTGTATATATACCATAATTTCTTTATCTAGTCATCCACTGATGGACATCTAGGTTGATTCCATATCTTAGATATTGTGAACTGACATGCAATGAACACAGGGATATGGATAAGCTCTTTCATATGCTGATTTCCTTTGGTTTGGGTAAATTTGCAGGAGTGGCATGGCTGGATCATATGGTAATTCTATATTCAGATTTCTGGGATATCACCATACTGTCTTCCACAGTGGCTGCATCAGGTTACATTCCCACCAGCAGTGGATTAGGGTATCTTTTTGCCCCACATCCTTGACAGGATTTGTTATTTGTTGATTTCTATATGAGAGTCATTTTTATTGGGGTAAGATAAAATCTCATTGTGGTTTTGATTTGCATATTCCTGATGGTTAGACATTCTGAGCATTTTTTTTTTCAAGTGTCTCTTAGTCATTTGAATTTCCTCTCTTGAAAATACCTATTAGTACTTTGTCCATTTCTTAACTGGATTTCTTGGTTGCTGATGAATTTCTCGAGCTCTTTATGGATTCTGTATATTAACCCTTTATCAGTTGCATAGTTTGCAAACATTCTCTCCCATTCTGTCCACTAACTATTCACTTTGCTGAGTGTTTCTTTTGCAGTACAGAAGCTTCTCAGCCTGATGTGATTCCATTTGTCAAATTTAGCTTTGATTGGCTGTGCTTCTGGGATCTTTTTCAGGAAGTCTTTGCCTAAACCAAGGTCTTGCAGAATTTCTCCAAGGTTCTCTAGTAATTTGACAGTACTGGGTCATAGATTTAGGTCTTTGATCCATTTTGAGTAGATTTTGGTGTAAGGTCTAAGGTATGAGTCTTGTTTCCTATGTCTTCACATGGAGATCCAGTTTTCCCAGAACCATTTGTTGAAGAGACAGTCCTTGATCCATGGATTGATTTTAGATCCTTTGTCAAAATTCAGTTGGGAATAGATATGTGTATTGATTTCTGCAGTTTATACTCTGTTATATTGGTCTACATGTCTGTTTTTGTGCCAGTACCAGGCTGTTTTGATTATATCTGGTATAGTGACACCTCCGGCAATGTTTTTGGTGTATAAGATTTCTTTAGGGCCAGCTCCGCAGCTCACTAGGCTAATCCTCCGCCTTGCGGCGCCGGTACACCGGGTTCTAGTCCCGGTCGGGGTGCCGGATTCTGTCCCGGTTGCCCCTCTTCCAGGACAGCTCTCTGCTATGGCCAGGGAGTGCAGTGGAGGATGGCCCAAGTGATTGGGCCCTGCACCCCATGGGAGACCAGGAGAAGTATCTGGCTCCTGCCATCGGATCAGCGCGGTGCGCCGGCCGCAGCGCGCAGGCCGCGGCGGCCATTGGAGGGTGAACCAAGGGCAAAAGGAAGACCTTTCTCTCTGTCTCTCTCACTGTCCACTTTGCCTGTCAAAAAAAAATAAGTAAATGAAAAATAAAATAAAAAAGATTTCTTTAGCTATTTAGGGTATCTTGTGTTCCCATATAAATTTCAGTATTTTTTCTAGATCTGAGAAAAATGTTGTTGATATTTTGACTGGGATCATATTGAATCTGTAAACTGCTTTTGGAAGTACAGAGACATTGATCATATTGATTCTTCCAATCCATGAACATGGAAGATTTTTCCTTTTTTTTATGTCTTCTTCTGTCTTTTCTTTAATGTTTTGTAATTTTCATGATAAAGGTATTTGAAATTCTTGATTAAATTTATTCCAAAATATTTTTGTCGCTATTGTGAATGGGATTGATTTGAGAAGTTCTGAGCCATGACACTGCATATACAAAAGCTAATGATTTTTGAGTGTTAATTTTATATCCTGCCACTTTACCAAACTCTTTTATGAGTTCCAATATTCTTTCAGTGGAGTCCTTTGGATTCTCTATGTATAGAATCATGTAATTTGCAATTAGGGATAGTTTGACTTCTTCCTTTCAAATTTGTATCTCTTTGATTTCTTTTTCTTGCCTAATGGCTCTGGCTAAAACTTCCAGGACTACATTGAATAGTAATGGTAACAGTGGGCATCCTTCTCTGGTTCTGGATCTTAGTGGGAATGCTTCAAACTTTTCCCCCTTCAATAGAATGCTGGTCATGGGTTTGTCATAAATTGCCTTAATTGTGTTGAGGAATGTTCCTTCTACACTCAATTTGCATAAGGTTTTCATCATGAAAGGGTATTATACTTTATCAAATGCTTTCTCTGCATCTACTGAGATAACCATATGGTTTCTGTTCTTCAGTTTGTTAATGTGATGTATCACATTTCTTGATTTGTGAATGCTGAACCATCCTTGCATACTATGGCTGAATCCCACTTGGTCCAACTCAATGTTCTTTCTGATGTGTTTTGGTTTTGATTAGCTTGTATTTTATTGAGGATTTTTTTCCTCTATGTTCATCAGGAATTGATCTATAGTTTTCTCTGTTCTATTTCTTTCTGGTTTAGGAATTAAGGTGATGTTGGTTTAATATAAGGAGTTTGGAAGGATTCCTTCTCTTTCAGTTGTTTTGAATAGCCTGAGAAGAACTGGAATTAGTTCTTTAAATGTCCAGTAGAATTCATTAGTGAAGCCATCTGGTCCTTGGCTTTGCTTTGTTAAGAGGGTCTTTATTTCTGATTCAATCTCCATCTTGGTTATTTGTCTGTTTAGGTTTCGTATGTCTTCATGACTCAATTTTGGTAAATTGTATGTGTCCAGGAATGTATCCATTTCTTCTAGCTTTCCCAATTTGTTGACATACAGCTCTTTGCAGTGATCCCTGATGGTTCTTTTTCTTTCTGTGGTACCTATTGTTACATTTCCTTTTGCATCTCTGATTCTATTGATGTGGGTCTTCTCTCTCTTTTTGGGGGGATGGTTTAGCCAATGGTGTACCAGTTTTATTTTTTAATAAAACAGCTCTTAGTTTCACTAACATTTTGCATTTTTTATTTCAATTTTGTTTATTTCTTACCTAATTTCAATTATTTCTTTCATCCTACTAACTTGGGGTTTGGTTTGTTGTTGTTTTTCTACGTCCTTGAGATGAACTGACAGCTCATTTATTTTGATCCTTTCCAATTTCTTCATGTAGGCACCAACTTTTTCTTTTCCCTCTTAAAATTGCTTTTGCTGTATCCTATAAGTTTTGATAGGATGTACTGGCATCTTCATTCATTTCTAGAAATATTTTGATTTCTGTTTTGATATCTTCTATGATCCACTGTTCATTTAGGAGCATATTATTCAGTCTCCATGTGTCTGCATATGATCTAGAGATTCTTGAGTTGTTGATTTCCAGCTTCATTCCATATGGTCAGGGAAGATGCATGGTTTGATTTTTTACTCTTTTGAATTTTCTGAGACTTGTTTTATGGCCTTGCATATGGTCTATCCTAGAGAAAGTTCCATACACTGATGAGAAGAATATGTACTTTGCAACTGTGGGGTGAAAAGTTCTATATAGATATCAGTTAGGTCCATCTGGTCCATAGTGTCAATTAGCTTTGTTGTCTTTTTGTTGATTTTCTGGCTAGCTAATCTGTCCATTAATGAAAGTGAGTTGTTGAAGTCCCCTGTTACTATTGTAATGGAGCCTATGTCTCCTTTTAGATTCATTAATATTTCTTCCACTTCTAAATCTGGTTTTTTTGTTAATGCACATTCTTAGAGGATGGCTCAAGTACCTAGGTCCCTGCCAGCCACATAGGAGACCCAGACTGAATTCCAGAACCCTGGCTACAGCATGGCCCAGCCCAAGTTGTTGCACTTATTTCAAGAGTGAAACAGAGGCCAGCGCCATGGCTCAATAGGCTAATCCTCCGCCTGCGGCGCCTGGCACACCGGGTTCTAGTCCCAGTCAGGGTGCCGTATTCTGTCCCGGTTGCCCCTCTTCCAGGACAGCTCTCTGCTGTGGCCCGAGAGTGCAGTGGAGGATGGCCCAAGTACTTGGGCCCTGCACCCGCATGGGAGACCAGGAGAAGCATCTGGCTCTTGCCATCGGATCAGCGTGGTGCGCCGGCCGCAGCGCACAGGCCGTGGCGGCCATTGGAGGGTGAACCAACGGCAAAAGGAAGACCTTTCTCTCTGTCTCTCTCTCTCACTGTCCACTCTGCCTGTAAAAAAAAAAAAAAAAAAAAACCACACACACACAAAGAGTGAAACAGAGAACAGAAAAGCAGTCTCTCTCTCTCTCTCACTTTCTCTCTCTCTCTCTCTCTGAGTCTTCTCTCTGCCCTTTCTTTCCTTCTCTCTGGATTTCAAACATAAATAATGTATAACAAAAAATCTTTAATTTCCATGATTTTCCTTTTGCCAGTGTTCTATTCATATTTGATTGTAATATTTTTTTGAATCTCTTCAAGCATTCTTATTTTTCCCTTTTAGAATATTTTCATGACCTGTTTCTTACAAGGTCATTTTGTTGTTATCTGTTTTCATTTACCTTGATCTCATTTTATTTCATATTACAGAGTTTTCTCAATGTTTTTTCTTAATTTATTCCTCAAATGTCTTGTGATCTTTGGTTGCTATTTTATATTTAAGCAGAAAATGCTGGGCCTTCTGTGTTTGAGCCATCTTGTTATCAATAAGACAGTGTGCTCTAAGGTAAGCAAGCAGCTTATTAAATGTAAAAATTCTAAGTGCCAAAATAAAAGGGGCTTTATTGCATAGTTGTAAGACACATCTCTTTCTGCCTTTCATAGCTTGGCAGAACAGGCAATTTCATTATAATAAGTGCTAAAGGGGGATGGTTAGTTATAACAGCAAGAAAAGCTTCCTATATGGATGGCTACACTGGAAACAGTTTGTTAGTAGAAGGCTAGCTATTCCATCTGCACATATTTGTTAAATTTTTTCAACCCAGTATCTCAAGTTTGCCCCCTTTTTTTTTTTTTTTTTGCATTACTCAGTCTCAAGATTTGTAGGTTTATTAAAGGAACAGTGGTTCTCCTCTCAATTTCAGGCTACTTCTCCACATCTTAGCCTGATTCCTCTGCCATTTTTTATGGAATCCAGTTTGTAGTAGCTTATATTTTTAACCTCTTCATTCTATTCTTAAATGAGTTTTGCGGAGTAATTTGTCCTTTTACCATGGATACTCCTCAAAAAGCACCTATAGTAACCTATAAAACTACACTTTAAAAACACCTAAAATGAAGAAAACCCAAGAACAAACAAAATTACACTACTGCATACCCTCATAGTCATGAGGGCAAAACAACCTTTAGAATGATTCAAAAAAGGCTTTCTGTTTCAATAAATATTAATTGCCCATCTGCACAAATCTAAGGTACATGAGGTAAAAGAAGTACCACGGACTTCCTGTTTACGCCATGTCTTATAATCTGTCCCTTTTTGTCAAAAATGAGTTGATTAATATCCTCTAAAAATCCACAAAAATTCAAAATTATCTAATGATAGCTGCATATATCTTATATTTGTGGATGTTATTTTTCCTTACAAAAGAAATGGAAATGATGCGTACGTTATTCATCTTGAATTAAAATTTTATATAGGTAATAAGAATTTGTGCATTGTAGAAGCAAAATGGGCCTATTGTTGTCTGCTACAGTAAATGAAGTGTCTCATAAGTAACAATTCAATGTGTTAACTCAGCTGCACCATCCAATTACCTAGGATTCATCTCAACTTAGTGCACAACAATAAATGTCTTTGAAAAATCTGTGACAAAATGTCTGCTCTAGGCTACCAAACAGGAGAAATACTATCCCTAAGACTAGGGCTGTGGGGGTCACAGAACATAAATTGTTAAAATTGTTTATCACAAGCTATCAATATCACAATGAATTTCTGACATAAAGTCAATAATCTAGAGCCAGTAATGAAACATATATTGGTGTTTTTATAGGGAAAAATGCGACCAGGGAATGTGAAATCTGTGTGACAACTGAAACTGGCATCCATTCAAACACGGCATTCTTTTAGAGCCACGGGCCTGCCAACTGCCAACTGACCACAGGGCCCAAGCACACAATTCTAAAAGTAGACAAAGGTAATGAGATGTGAATTTAGAATCCCCAGTCTCCTGCTAAATGACCCAGATGCAAGAGCTGTAGCATCTGTCTCTTACCTACTCTGAAGAAGAAGTGAATAGAAGCTCTTTTTTATTATCATTTTTTGGCAGAAACAAGAGAACCAATATGTAGTTCAATCCTGCTATGTGAGGATTTATAAAGCCACAGAAGAAAGAAAAGTTAAGGTATATTGCATTATGAAGGAAGGAAGGAAGGAAGGGAGGGAGGGAGGGAGGGACATGGAAAGAAGAAAAGGAATATTAACAAATGACAAACACAGTATTTACTTAAGAAGAAAATACACACCTATACTTAAAATTTATCAAACTCATGGATAAAATCTGAGCCACACTTACTGACAGGCTTCTTTCTAATATTTTTTCTAGCTAAGTGAGGTGCAGTGCTCTTTGGGACTGAGCTATCAAGAGAACCAAAGAAATATGAGCCAAGGATGCTGAAGAAGAGGTAGAAATTTGCTATGAGAAAAGGAAAAGATTATACTGCATCTTCAAACTAGAATAAGTGAGTAATCCTATAAATCTTCAATTCATTTACAGAACCTGAAAATGACAGTCTCTAAGTGCAGATTTTTTAAAAACCTGACAAGTAGAATGACTCATTATTGGGAACATAGGGATGCAAATGACTTACACGATCTAATCAAATATCAGCCAATCTAAATTAAAATTTACCTTAAAAATCACGAAAGAAAATCCATATTAAAATACTGTGTTAGTGCGGTAAACAAAAATACTAACTACCAGAAATTTGCTGACAACCAAAGGTCAGAAGGGGAAATGTATCTCATCAGAAATTATTACATCCATTCCATGTAGACTGTGATTACAAATTATTAGATATTCCATCATAAAACAAAGTTAACAAGGAACATACTTGAGAGAAGAAGAAAATCAAGACACTACAGTAGGTAATTGTAAGTATTTATCAGAAACATTACAAGAAATCAAGCTATTAGTTTAATTTATTCAGTCTGGCTGCAGATGTAGCTATGGATTAATCTGTGGGGGTTTAATTTAGTTATGGATTGAAATAGTTAATTTTTTCAATTTTTTAAAAAGATTTATTTGATCATTCAGCCATTCAAAAGGCAGAGAGAGAGAGATAATCTTCCATTCCCTGGTTCATTCCTCCAATGTCCACAATACCCAGGTCTGAGCCAGGTTGAAGCCAGGAGCCAGGAACCCAGGCCTGGTTTACCAAAGGGATGGCAGGTGCACAAGTATTTGGCCTACATTCTGCTGCCTTTCCAGTTGCATTAGCAGGGAGTTGGACGAGAAACAGAACAGACAAGACTGGAACCTGTATTCTAACATGGGTGGCATCACAAGCAGTGACTTAACCAACCACGCACAATGCTGGCACCTCAAATTTTTAAAGCCATTCTTCCTGTGTGTATCACTACATTTAACTTGCTCTTATTATTATTTGGTGTGCAACTAAATAGAGATCAAGTCAATGATAAGTCTACTTGAGGAAAACCATTTGATTTTTCCATGTTTGTTGTCCTCTTCATAATTATCTTTCTTTCCTTTCTTAATTTGGTGCCATGTCTTATAAAAGATAAACATTCTTTTTGTTTGTAACTCTAAGAATTCTGAATTTTTTCATCAAATACTTTTCCTTCTCTTTCAAAGGCAATTTTACTCAAATATGAAACAATACTTAAGAGTCTGGATTTCATTTTCAATCTGCTACTTGAAGCTTTGTGATTAAAAGTGGGCACTCTTAATCATTTCATCAAAATAGAATAGTCTTTGCCATTTCACTAACTATTTTATCCCAGATTATTTAATTAGCATTTCTACACCTCAATTTTCTCACCTGTACAGTGGAGATATTATAAAACCTACTTTGTGCACTGTTGTCTTTAAGAGTATCCTTGTGTATACAGTATTCAACAGTGTCTAGAAGGTAGTATATCTTGTTCATTAAAAATTTATAAATATATCTGTAAATTTATAGTCTAGAAGCAGACTAGTTGTCTGACATATCACTTCATATACAAAACATCAAGGAAGACATTTATCTATAAAGGTAGTATTTTTGGATCCACTGCAGGCAAATGAGACTTTGTGCCTGTGGAGGCTAACAACTTGAACTAAAGAAATGATAGGCCAGCACCACGGCTCACTAGGCTAATCCTCTGCCTTGCGGCGCCGGCTACCGGGTTCTAGTCCCGGTCAGGGCGCCGGATTCTGTCCGGTTGCCCCTCTTCCAGGACAGCTCTCTGCTGTGGCCAGGGAGTGCAGTGGAGGATGGCCCAAGTACTTGGGCCCTGCACCCCATGGGAGCCCAGGAGAAGCACCTGGCTCCTGCCATCGGATCAGCGCGGTGCGCCTGCGGCCGCGGCAGCCACTGGAGGGTGAACCAACGGCAAAGGAAGACTTTTCTCTGTCTTTCTCTCTCACTGTCCACTCTGCCTGTCAAAAAAAAAAAAAATGATAACAAGAAAACTTTTAAAGTAATTTGGATTTACAAACTGGTTTGGTAGAATTGAGACTAAATAATGCCTTGGGTCAATTTAGCACATTTCACACACACACCATAAGCACTCCTTTCCTCTTCATTGGCCACATTAGCTGGACTTAAAAGCATCAGTCAGCTTTTAAAAGGCACTTAAAAGTTTAGCTTTAGAATTTTAAAAGTTTAGCACTGGGAATAAGGCAAACAGCAAACACAAACAGGGCAAATTCCTCCCTAAAGGTTGAGATGCACCAGTTACAGGAAAGGACAGAACAATACATTCTTATGAATACTCCTTTTGTTTCATCCAGCACTCATTCCTTGATTGATACTACGTTAGTGACAGTGATTTATAGTTAATTACCTGTTAAGAACAAGTCATCTGCAATCCTTCAATCATTTTAGCAAACACTGATGTGGTAAACTAAAGCTAAAGCAATTGCTAGCATCTTTCCTAGGTCCAAATTTTATTACACAGACTGGCAACTAGGAAGAGAATGGAGTAAGCAATAAGTACCATATCTCATTAAGTCACGGATATGACGAGCATGCCAGTGTGTGCTGCGTGGGTGCACAAAGTAATATATCATAGTAGCTCAGACTAGGGAGGGTTTCCAAGCAGCCTGCAGAATGAAATTTTATGATAAAATTTTCATCAGTTTTTGGTTAAAGTAGAAAAATAAGTAGAATGTAGAAAATATACAGGAAGCTAAATGTATTCCATTTAAAGAACTCTTTTTTTTAGAACAGTTCCTCCATGTTACTTTGTGTTTATATGTCCACTCATAAAATTATGGTGATACATGCAAATTTTAAAAATCATTCTTACTGTGCAAAAGAAAATGTTATTCACATGGAGACTGGTACTCCATAATTTTAATACATTTTTTAGGGAATATATCTTTTTCATTTTACTGCCTTGACTTCAGAGACAGAATGAAATGGTGACATCCTACGCCCTAACACATAGCTGTGTAGTGGCAAAAGGTGTATTCTCACTTATGCAACAGGGATAACAATATTACTTATTAATCATATGGTTTGTGTGATAATGAAATATAGTAATACCTATCGGCAATTTACTTACCACAGTATAAGTACAAAAAAGCATACAGCAAATTTTAATTATTGAATCAATTTATATCTCAGCTCATTGTTTTTAACTCCCTCAAAAATAAGTTGGAATGGATATACCTTCACACATATTTTGTTCCAATATTCTTTCTTTAAATGAATAGCACTATGGCATCAAGGTCTTGATACTCATATAAATCTTACTCTCTGTATCTGTAACTAATTACAAAATAAAAACTTCAAGAGGAAATTAAGTCAGTTATTATGCTTCTGATCTACAAGAACTACATAATTCTCATCGTACGTCAAAATCCATTTTATTAGCAAAAAAGAGGTGCTCTGCTTCTAATACCAAGGCAATTAATTTATAAGACAAGAAACCAAGTTGGCATTTAGTTCTATCTCTGAGGCATAAATTGGGTGATTTTCGATTGTGCAGCCTGTGCTTTAAGTTCTTTCTGTTTACAGTGGCTGCTCATCACATGTTTTACGCCCAAGTGCCATCCAACAGTTTAATCACACTCCTCCTATAATGTTCTACAAGAGCTTAACTAAGATTTAAGTGACAATTCAGTGTAGCATAATTTTTGAAACAGGATCCCAATTAACTCCCTATCATGTTAAAATCATGATATGATATATTTTGGACAGCTCCTGTCTATACTAACAGTAAGCAGTTCTTTAAAAAATAAATACAAGGAACAATACTGTGGTGCTGTGGATTAAGCTGCCTCCTGTGACATCAACATCACAAATCAGAGCCCCAGCTAGAATCCAGGTTGCTCCTCTTCCAAACAGGCTCCCTGCTAATGTACCTGGGAAAGCACAGCAAAATGGCCCATGTGGGTCTTACCCATGTAGGAGAAAAGGTGGCATTCTGACCACCAAGTGTGTAGCTATTTGGGGAGTGAACCCACAGATGAAAGATCTCTGTCTCTACCACGACCCTGCTCTGTCACTCTCTCTCTAAATCTTTTAAAAATACAAAAGAAATATGTAGTATGGGTAGTATATTAATTTTCTCACGTGACATATAATATAATCAGATGTTTTATCTCTGATTATAACCATTACTAATTTCTTCCTGCAACCCTATGAAGCTACCTCAGGAGGATTCATTACTACCACAGAACAACTTTTAACAACTGATATTTTGCAGATGTGTTAGGTGTACTATAAAGTGCAGGTAACTGTAGTAAAACAGAGATTGAGAGAGAGCCTTATGGTTCATTGAGAGTAAAATTATGTGGACATTAAAGAGAAGTTGGCCCCTCAGAGAAATAGCATTTCTTCCTTTAACTTATAATTTAAATTTTAAGCCCCATCAACCTCTCAGTAATCTATAGTAATAACTTTTAAAAGTTAAAAATTTCAGCTTAAATAAATACTCCCCAAGACATTGTAGGGAACACAGACTTGGAAAAGTCAAAGCAAAAAAAAAAATGCATTCAGGAATATTAGATCATTACCTAGAATCAGGTCACTGGTAGTCATGTACTGGTAATCAAGTATAATCAAGTCCTTATATTACCATAAACATACTGCACCAAAACTGAAACAATGGTCAAACTATGAATCAAGGAGAAATAAATGTAAAATGAATAACATCGGTTTGGCTTATACTTCTCCCAAAGATAACTGTTTATAATCCCCCAATGGATAGCCAGCTATTACTGAATTAATATATGTATTCATTGACACATATGCCCTTGAAGTCCCAGTTCCACAATGGAAAGCTAACCCCTGCAAAAAAATTTAGTGCGGCAACTGAGTGGCAGAAGTTCTTAATTAAACAATATGCCTTCTATTGTAAATAGAAATGCAATCTATTAAAATGATAAGTGGTTTATCAAAGCAGACAGTATCAGATCTCTAAATATGATGTGTGGTTTCAATTATATACTGTGTGTGTGTGTGTGTGTGTGGTGAGGAGAAGGGAAGTTGCTTTAAGCAATATTATCAAGTAGATAATCAAAGTAAATAAGTCTATCTAGATTTAGTTATTGATGTGATGTTTCACAGATGATTATTTTGCTGACAAGAGCAGAAGAATGGAAAACCAAAGTCCAGTCAAAATCCTTTGATTAATTAGGCATATGGTCACTCAGACTTCAAGTAGTGATCCCCTTAGATCCCATTAGATTTAAGATGTCCACACGTTCTTACTGACAGGGACACAAATCCAAGCAGGTGCTGTATTAAAAGTCACAGTCAAGGATGTGTTCACTGTAAGAGATGTCACTGACAATATGATGTCTAAAAGGAAAATTAGGTAAAGGACACAACTGTAGTCACTGTCTTCATAAAGCACAATGAACACCTATCAGAGACATGTAGAACTGACATTTATTTTAAATAATACTTAATTGTATTGACGCTTTATATTCAGTCTTTCCCTTCCCTGTTATTGTTATTCAGAAACATGAGTATCCTCTTCATTTGTCCAAGTACAAAGAATAAAATTATTATCTCATACTATTTCTAAAATCCAACATTTTCACAATCTCACAATCCATTACATAAAAATGTTCCTGTTAGAACTGCCACTTCTAAAAACCAAGTTTCTGGGGGCAGCAGAGTGGGTTAAGTTGAGGCACAGTGACTTAAGCCACCAACTGCAACTCAGGCATCCCATATGGGCACTGGTTTGAGTTCTGGCTTTCCACTTTCAATCAAGCTTCCTGCTAATGTGCCAGGGAAAGCAGCAGAAGATGGCCCAAGTACATGGGCCCCTGCACCCACATGGGAGACCTGGATGAAGCTCCTGGTTTCCGCCTGGCCCAGCTCTCGCCCTTGTGGCCACGATATCTCTCCCTCAATCTCTCTCCACCACCACCCCGCCCATGTGCGTGTGTGCATGCGTGTGTGTGTGTGTGTGTGTGTGTCTTACCCTCTCTCTCTGCATCTCTTTCAAAGAAATAAATATTTCTAAAATACAAGTTTTCATGATGGAAACATACTTCATTCTGACATAAGTGCTTCTCCTGAGATGAATAATATTAAGCTAAAAAGTTAAACTTTTAAGCTAAATTAGGAAGCAATTTGAAGGCATCAACTAGTAACAGAATTTCCACCTTCACCATGATTACTTCTAAATTCTTAAGTAGAAAAGAATGGGTAAAGGGGGTATCAAGTGACTTACAAGTAACATTTTTAAATCAAAATAGTCCTAAATATGCTCCTGCACAATATTCATGGTAAATCAACAACAACTTTATAAGGTAACTTGCAAGTCAACACAAAAGCAATATAACATCCATGGATTACCACTAGGGCTCTGAATCAGAAGGCATTAAATTTCAAGGTACTTTGGCAAATTCTCATATGCATGTAGTATCACACCTCTCATATATATTTGAAGCAGCAAGGGAAACTATAAATTATTTAGAGTAAGTGATTCAGTTTACAGATCAATTTATAGCCTCCAAAATATTTTAAGCTGATACATCTGTTCTTTATATTAAAAGAGACAGCATTTCACTTGTTTAAAAACCACTCAAAAATGTGCACCCCAAAATTATGTCATGTCCCAGTTTACATTCAAGGAGGAAGGCTGACAGATACCACCCATCAGAGCCTGCAAACTCATTTCTTCAAAGAACATCAGCCAAGTTAAGGACTTGCAGGGAAGGAGAAAGTCAAGCAGTGAGAGAAACTAGACAAATGCAGAAGATTCCTGTTTCAACAACCCTTCTACTAGTCTTTAATTCCCATTCATAAAAGACTGAAAGAAACAGAAAAAGAGAAAGTAGGATTCAACTTCGAGTATGTGGCTCATTAGCATAGCTGGGCAACTTGCAAACCTACAATCAGCTGCATGTTAATCAGTCAACCAACAAGTTTTTATTAAGCACTTACTAGCTTCCCACATTGCCCTTGGTTCTGTATATCTGGGACAGCATCCCGTCCCACTGGAAGCTTTTCAATCCAGAATCAATCTACACCAGCAGCACCCATGAATTCTTTGTAATAGCTCTCACTTCTTCCTCTCCAAACCTGACCTGAGACACAGTGTCCCACTTAACACAAGTAGCTTAAACTCAGGAATAGGGTAAGCCTCACAGAAATGTGAATTAAAAACATTTATTTTAACAAGCTGGAGCAGCCAAGGAAATTCTCAGTAGAGTTAAAGGTGGGTAGAGGCATAAGCAAGACATATGAAATCCTGGTTTATGGAAACAGTACAGAAACATGCATTATTTAAATGTTAAAAAAAAAAAAGCCTGCCTTAGGCTATGAAAATTCTCCAGATCTTCCCAACTCTGAAGAAAAGGAACAAGCTTTCAACCATAAGGCTGTAATTCTGCAGGAGAGGAGGAGTTTGCTGAGATCAGGGGAAAAGAAAGATTAGCAAAGCAAGGTAAAAGTCATTGAGGAAAAGGAACGGATGGGGGTAACACAGAAGTGATACCTGGAAAGTGAGAGGTCCAATGTCTGTCATCCATAGGTTGACCTTACTTTTCAATATGCTCAAACCAGCATGTTTCTTTAACACTAGAGGGCATGAACGCAAACGACAAGAGGGAGAGGACAGGGGACCTTGAGCAAAGGCAGCTTTCACATAAAGCCGAAAATCTGGGGACCCCAAGCAAAGCAGAATTTTCAAAGGGACATGGCGACCAAGTGCCTAGCCCTGCAAATACACTCTCTGTTGTTTTTAGGAAGAGTGACGGCGACCTCGCTCTCCTCTGGGCTGAGTGTAGGGCAGACTAAGGCAAGCGTGCCTCCAAAGCTCCTCTGCACCTTCGCCTCATTAAAGCCCCCATCCATTCGAGGACAGTTTTCCCTGAATGCCGAAGCCTCTGTTTGCCTGCCCCCTGTGTGTGCTCTCCTGCGTCTGCCCGTTCAGCTGGAGATACACACGCTCTCCACCTGGCAATGCAACTAACCACAGTCAAAGAACCGGGTAGGGGAGGAGCCCTCGCAGCTTTCGCTGGCCAGACCAGAAGCCTCAGAGTTCCCGGCAGCGCAGCGCCCTCGGACCCGGGAAGCGGAGGCTGGCGCGGCGCCCTTCGCTCTGCCCCTCCAGCACCTCACTCAGTTCCACTACAGCCTCGACAACGGCAGACTGCCTCCACCCCCAAGTCCCCGCCGGCCCCGTGCAGAGAAGTCTGCACCTAGGGGTGCTCACAGGGTGGGCCAGGCGTATTCGCTTGACCAAGGGGGCTGGCGCTGGGGAAGACGGGGCAGAGACAGGAGGGATCAGCCACAAGCAGAAACGATGCTGTACCGTGGAGAGACGAGCGGAGAAGATCAAATCACGGAGATATAGACATCCCGAGAAAAACACGGGGAAAAGAGAATGAAAGAGAAACGGATCCACGGCTTGGGGCGGAGGGGATGGAGGGGGGAGGGCAGGATGGGGAAAAGGAGCGCCGGAGAGTCAGAAACAGATAAACTGAATCAGAGACAGAGACACACACGGAGAGAACGAGAGGCGGATGGGGCACAGCAAGAGAGGCAGAAAGAGGAGAGCGACCGTCGAGGACGCCCAACCCCAGCGCATACCCAGTCTCGCGCCGAGCAGAAACGCCCGCGGCGCAGCCCGCGGCTGCCCGCAGCTGGTGGGAGAAAGTTGCCAGGGCGCAGAGGCCGAGCCATCCCCACCACCAAGCACCACCAAGGCGCAGAGTGTGGCCGGAGCCCCGCAGCTCAGTCGAGTAGCAGAAAAAGCAGAGCAGAAGGCGAGTGGCGGCAGAAAGTTCCGCGACCCGCGAGCCTCCCGCCGCACCTGCAGCTGGCGGCGAGCGCGTACCGAGCTCCCAGGAGATCTCCACGCAGGGTCCGCCCGCGCCCCTGCCCCGGGCTCGGCTCCGCGCCCTGGCACTCGCTGCGGGACTTTGCGGCGCCCAGTCCCGGAACTCTAGCACCCCAGAGGGGACTCGTCCCAGACACACACAGGAAAAGAGAGAGGGAGAGACGGAGACCTGCTGTCGTGGTCAAAGATCCCGCGAAGAGGGAGCGGCGGTCCACTCTCGGGATTCAGCCTCGGAGCAAGCCACGCAGGTGCTGGTCGGCAGCGCCGAGGGCCGGGCTCGCCGAGCCCGCGCTCACCTGGAACCCGCGCCAGCCCGCGAGCGCCGCGCGCAGCCCTGGCTCCCGCCCGCGCCTCTCTCTTCACACTTCTCGGAGAGCGCAGCGAGCCGGCTCCGGCCTCTGCCAGCCCCAGAGAGGCGCCCTCATAGCGCAGCGGCGGGCTGGAGGGCTCAGCGAGCGCGGTGAGAGCGGGCGCCGAGGCCGAGGAGGCACAGGGACCGAGCGAGGGCTCCTAGCACATTGTCACCTCAGCACAGGCGCCGCCGCTGCCGCCGCCGCCGCCGCCTGGTCACTTCGCCCCCGGCCCCCGCCCCCCTCCCACCCCAGCCCGCTGCCCGCGGCCCGCCGGCCCCTCCTCCTTGCGCGGCCCCTCCCCCTCCCGGAGCCCCAGCCTGGAGGCCTCTCACTGGGCTAGTATCATTTACGTAACCAGCACCCCCAGCCCTCCTTCCTCCCTGCTCCCGCTCCTCCCCGGGCTGGGGCGGTGCGCACTGAGCGCGCTCCAGCTGCTCCTGGAGCTGCCGCTCCTGCGATGCGCACAAGTCCCGCGATACTTGGCAGGCACGGCCCCCAAGAGCAAGTGTGGGGTCAGCTCCTCTCCCCGGAGAGCGCCACGCGACCCCTGGGCGCCCCAGGGCTCCAGATTGCAAAGGCCGGCTTGCGTCAGCCTTGTTCGCCCAGTGCAGCGAGGAGCCTCTTAGAACGGAGCAGAGGGTCAGGGATTGCCCTCGGGGAAAGCTCCAGCAACCCCACCCTTGCCGTGTCTCTCCAGCAGAGAGCTGCTGCGGGGAACTTGGGGTGTCTGGCTTCGAAGCACAAAAGACAGAGTTTAGCCTCTTGTCCGTCACAGTTCATGTGTTCCGGTTGGCAGCGGCTGCCTCCGAACGCACCACAAGACAAGGAATGCAGAGTGCTTCCTCATACTCTTAAATTTTTTAGGCAGAGGTACAGAAAAAAATGGAGCTTTAAATTCCTTAGGAAGCTATGGTATTGCACACACAGCCACACACACACACACCGTCCAAGTACCTGAACGTTTGCCTAAGTTAACATGTAGTATTAACTGAAAATCCGTGACACTGAATGAGTTAAAATATACGTAGGATTTTTAGAACAGTACCTGGCGCAAGACACACACTTAAGACTCAGCACGATTAGCATCTGGAAAAGTTACGACCCATCCCCCACTGCCATGTGGGAGAAACTCTTCTAGGAAATAGGCTCTGCTGAGTTCAAGTCACTATGGGGCCATTCATTCTTTGCTGGCTCTTCCTTAGTTTCCCCCCCTTGGCTTTTTTCACTCTTAATTTTCTTATCTGCAAGAAGGGAATGATAGGAATCCTTTCCTTCTTTCTGTGTCATTTCATATTTCTTATAGTTCATTTGACAGAATTGGGTAAGACTATAACAGCTACTTCCAAAATATTAACAGCCATATTGTACAAACATGATACTATTATAATCTAGAATATCATTTCTCATTATAGCCCAAAGAGGCAATGTATAGAGATGTCTTTGTATCTTTTCATGAATAAAGTATCAACTACGTTGGAATGGCAATAACTACATTTCATGCCACCTTTCACATTGTCCATCCTAGCCCATCAGTTATGGAATACTTACCTGAGGTGCTTCTGGGCATGTGTGAGGGTACAGGACCCCATTCATATCATCAAAGAATCTGGAAATGTCATTAGTCACTCTTGTGAGTTCCACTGCTGCCATTAGGTGGCTTACCTCTATTTGGCATGTCGAGAAAAATTATATACAAACAGTTAAAGATAGACATTTTAATTAGTTGTACAATCATTGACTAGCAAAGGTACTTCAAGATGTTAATGGAAATGGAAGAAATGGAATTAAAAGATGTTTATTTTGGTGCACTTTTTTAATCCATGCATACAGGATTCTTTGAAAAGTTCATAGAATTTGCATGTAAGGAAAGCAGATACATGAACTTCATTTATTTGGATCAAAACAAACTTATCATTTAATTCCATTTATCCAAGAACTTGTTCAAGTCCCCTCACATGTTCTTGGACGACATATAAGGTTCTCATCCTTATATTCATCAGTTATGGGAAAAGGAGCAATAACACTTTTGCAATGTTTATTTTTTATTTTATTGCTGCCTAATATTTAATCTAGGAGGATATTTATCTAACTGGAGAAAATTACATATTTATGTGTAACTGTTATATGTGTAGATGTTTATATAGTCCCAAAGTGTCACCCTAGAAATCATTGGCTTTTGCTGCCTAATACACCATCATAAAACAGTAAGCACCTAGAATTTCTCAAGATACTGTGGATTTTCTGGGAGATTTTCTGTGTTAAAGGTATAGGATAACCTCATTCACTTACTCAGTAGTTGGCAAGCTTGACAATCTTAGGAGGACAGCAACTTCAACAACTCATCTTTCTTCAACCTGGTTCAGCAGGCTAGCACAGTCTCCAGCAATAGTTGCATTGTTCCAAAAAGCAACAATGCAGCACTAATAAAAAGCACAATTCAAAGTTCAGCTGATACACATTTGCAAATGACCCATTAATCCAAGCAAGTCAAATGGCCCATTTGTGGGTAATATAGTCTGTGCTTGGTGGGGAAAACTGCAAAGTTGTGTGATGAAAGAGAATACAAAAAAAAAAAAAAAAAATAGGATGCCTTGAGGGCATTCATGCAGGCTACCATAGATTTTTAATTGTAAGAAAATAAAAAATTATTTGTAGTGTTTAAACCTGGTAGATATCTTACCCAAGTAATCAAAGTTAAAATCACAAATAATGGGATCAAATGATATCATGAAACTCATTATGTGATGTACTAAGAGTATATAGTATTATTTATTTAGTATTTCAGACAATAATGCACAATTGAAGATAATCATGAGGAAGTAAAGACAAATCCAAATTAAGAGAAATTCTAAAACCTATCCTGTCTGCACTGTTAAAAAAAAATGTCACTGTGATGAAAATCAAAGGAAAGGTGAGAAACTGTTCCAGACAAGAGTAGTTAAAAAGACTTGACTACTAAATGCAATGTATAATCCAGAATTGGGTACTATGTTGACAGAAAAAATGTTCAGAGGACATTATTGGGACAACAGGCAAGATACAAAAGAAAAATTCTGTATCTGACATAAAGCAATTTTATTTAAAATAAATTATATGTAGTTATATATCAATATTAAATGTGATAATTTTGATGATTTTACTATGATTTCTTATCAGAAAGCCCTTTATTTTTTTAAGAAACATGTAATGAAATATTTTGCGGTAAAAAGAGCAAAAGGCTGTGGCCGGCACCGCGGCTCACTAGGCTAATTCTCCACCTGCGGCGCTGGCACCCCAGGTTCTAGTCCCGGTTGGAGCTCCAGTTCTGTCCCGGTTGCTCCTCTTCCAGTCCAGCTCTCTCCTATGGCCCAGGAAGGCAGTGGAGGATGGCCCAAGTGCTTGGGCCCCTGCACCCACATGGGAGACCAGGAGGAAGCACCTGGCTCCTGGCTTCAGATCAGTGCAACGCACTGGCTGCAGCAGCCATTTGAGGGGTGAACCAACGGAAGACCTTTCTCTCTGTCTCTCTCTCTCACTGTCCACTCTGCCTGTCAAAAAAAAAAAAAAAAAAAGTAAAAAGAGCAAAAGGTTGTAATTTGCCCACAGAAGGTACAGAAATGCCTATAGAGAGAATAATGAAGAAAACACAATAACTTTTTTTTTTCATTTTTTGACAGGCAGAGTGGACAGTGAGAGAGAGAGAGAAACAGAGAGAAAGGTCTTCCTTTGCCGTTGGTTTACCCTCCAATGGCCGCCACGGCTGGTGCGCTGCGGCCAGTGCACCACGCTGATCCGATGGCAGGAGCCAGGTGCTTCTCCTCGTCTCCCATGGGGTGCAGGGCCCAAGCACTTGGGCCATCCTCCACTGCACTCCCTGGCCACAGCAGAGAGCTGGCCAGGAAGAGGGGCAACTGGGACAGAATCCGGCTCCCCGACCTGGACTAGAACCTGGTGTGCTGGCGCCACAAGGCGGAGGATTAGCCTAGTGAGCCGCAGCGCTGGCCACACACAATAACATTTTGTAAAAAGATTCATTTATCTATTTGCCACACAGAGTTACAGAGTGAGAGAGATGGAGAGACAGAAAAAGAGGTCTTCCAACTGCTGATTCATTCCCCAAATGGTCACAATGGCCAGGGCTGGGTCAGGCCAAAGCCAGCAGTCAGGATCATCTTCCAGGTCTCTCATGTACATGCAGGAGCCCAAGAACTTGGCCTATCCTCTGGTGCTTTCCCAGGTACATTAGCAGGGAGTTGGATTGGAAATGGAGCAGTCAGAACTCAAACCTGCACCCATGGGATTGTGGCATCTCAGGCAGTGACTTTATCTATGGCACCACAACACTAGCCCCATAACCTTTACTACTGGTAAATTTGGATGAAGAATGTGAACTCTTTATAGAATCCTTTGCAACATTTCTTTAAGTTTAAAGTTTTTTTCTTAAATGGGGTGGGGGGGGGGAGCAATCCTCGCTTATCTCACAAGAAGATTAAATGAGTACTGAAAGAAATAAAAATTTATATCCTTCTTAAAAAATAGAAGCCTAGGAAATTGTCTTTAATCAAAGAGTACCTATTACATGTACTTTGTTAAATAAACAAGATGATCAACATCACACAATTAATAGACTATATGACATTCAGTGACTTAGATGGACACTATATTGAAATATAAGGTTAACAGCCTAAATACGCATTTTTAAATAACTAAGGCTGTAATTCAAATGGTAAATAAAGAGTGGCATATATATATATATATATATTTAAGGTATATATATATAAATTATTGGATTTTATAAAAGTACTTATTAAGGGGAAGAGAAATTGTGGTATCACATTATGAATATAGGATTGAATGAATAAGAGATTGGAATTGTCGTTATGAAGAGAAATAGAAAACAAAATCTATGAAATTCTAAAACTATTTCTTCCTAAATATATTTTAATGACATCTCATTCTGTTTAAGAAATAGTCTGTAATCTCTAATACAACCTACAAACACCATTAAAATCTGGCTCTCTGCTTATATCCTTAGGTATCCTTAATACCTACAATAAGCCAAGAACTGGTATAGGTATTGAAAGAAAAAAGGAATATATTGACAGCCTTCATGGAACTTGGAACCAAGTTATTCATCTGGTGAACACACATTTGAGTGTTCACAGAATAGTAATTATTTTCTAGGCAGTGAGCAAAGTGGCAAAGACCCTGTTTTCATGAATGCTACATTTTACTTAGATATGTCTTAAATAAATAAACAAGTGCTAGTGTCATGTGGCAATAAATTTTAAAAGAAAATTGAAGCAGACTAAGAGCTGAGCTTTCCAACTAGTATCCCACAAGTGGTTTATAAATATGCCATCATATATTGATGACCTCATTCATCAGAAGTGGCCAAGCAGTGTGGCCTTAATCTGACAGAGCACAGTCAGATAGACTTTGATCATTAAAACTCAAAAGGCTCCTTGGAGAAAGGCCTGTGTGTCCAATTAAAAGTGTAGCACATTGGTGGGGGGGGTGGGCAAGGAAGTTGTACAGGGACTTGTTATAATTATAACTCTGGATAACTGCTCAAAGCTCTAGCAACATAAATTTCAGATAATTCTATGCCTCTGCCATTGACTTGTTTTAGTGGTAACCTTGTTAAGTTACACAACATTGACTGCTCTAAAAATTCACAAGTATTCTTCAAATGAAGCTTTATTTTTTTAATTTTATGATAAAATTTTAATACATCATCTGTATCTACAACAAAATACAAATAAATTAATGAAAGAAAAGTACAATTGACATTTTAAGTATCATTTAACTGATTTAAAAAAATCTCTCTCTCTCTATCTCTGTCTCTCTAACTTTGTCTTTCAAATAAGTAAATAAATCTTTTTTTAAAAAAAAGATCTCTCTCTTTCTACCTCTCTTTGTAACTCTTTCAAATAAATAGAACAAATCTTTAAAAATATATAAAAAGCCTATATAACTCAATGTATTTTGTCTTCAATATATTTTTGTAAATTTAATGTAGAGAACATGGAATTTTTTTTTAAACAAAGCTCCATATTGATACACTCAAATTTGCCCTTGTTTATATCAGGATCCATAATGCCCTGTATTTCTTTGCAGATTTCACAGTGGTAAATTTATACTTTACTTAAGTTTTGATTGGTGTCTCTTTTCTCTATGATGCAGTAAAATAGAAGAAAGAAAAGAATAGATTGATTTGTTAATCTGAGAAAATGACTGCTGTGCTCTGTTCAAAGAGCAGTGTCTTTTGTACAGTAAACCTCTGTTGAACAGATGAATTAATCCAAACATCTATTAGTCAAAACTAAACTTTTCCTGCAGGCATTCATGTTTTTGACCTTCTCTGTCCCCACTAAACCTTTTCTTTTAGTGTTGTATAATTATTTGGGAAGTAATCAATACAGTGTCAAAGAATTGTAGGGAAACAACTAATTTTCAACCCACAATGATTTTCAGTACCATGGAGAGAGACAAACAACAGTCTGCCAAACAAAGTTGTGGTCATATCAGCTTGAGCATACTATTATTTAACATGCATTGAAAGAGAAAAGTAAATAGAAAGTAAGGCAGTGAGGAAAAGACAGACAGCATTACTACTCAGTGTTCATAGACCGAGAGATAAATAGATGGAATGCAGGACAATGTGGAAAAGCATTGATATTCACTTAAGGGAATGTGGGTTTGCTGTCACTTAACCTCCCTGTATCTCCATTATGTTAAAAGGCAATGTGAAGTGAAATGCTAAGTGCCATCAGAGTTTAAATCCAGAAGAAATTACATATGCACTATCTAAACAGTTTTTTACTTACATAAACCAAATGGAGGTAACCCTTCTTAGATTGTATCGTACCTTTTAGGTTTGAATATAATAACTTGCACATAGTAGGTAATCACTTATTCATTAAGCATAAAGACTGAACTGCCTCATCCTGTCAAAAACACTTCACTGGCTTATTAAGACTTATGAATAATCCATTAGATTGGCAAAATTGTTTTCACATTTAAGAATCTAGTACTTTGCTATTTAAATTTTGAATGTGAACACTCATAAAAATAACTACATAGAAGGTAATTTTATTAGTTTTTGTCTGGACTTTATTTTAAAACTATATTTAAAATCTCATCATCTGTGAGAAGAATGTTCCAGTGCGTTTTAATTAGTTGTTAGAAGCTTTACTCATAATTCCAGCATACTCATTGTGGCAACCATAGAATCTGTTATCCAACAGACAGCTTACATCTGACTCACTCCAACTCTATAAGACAACGACTTTTGCATTTGTGCATTAATGTCTTACAGAGTTAGAGTGAGTCAGATATAAGGGAAAAGATAAGTATCAAAGCCACTATTTTTAAATTTAAATATTTAAAAGAATTCCCAGAATCACATTAGATTTTCTTCCTAAGCCTCATTTTTCTTCACCTATCCTAGTCAAAGCAATTATTTATACTGCAACACAACATATTAAGCAAAACTTAGGTGTGTTGGACAAGAAAATTTTAAATGGGCAAATTCATAAATTATTCAGTATGTAACAGGGAACAGCAAGTAGAAAACACAATGTGGAGCATTGAAAATCTTGGTCCTGGATTCTGTATAAATATCCACTTCGGGTTTGGAATGGTCTGTATCATTTTAAATCTACTTATGATGGCAGATTAATGCAAAGAGGCAATTTTCTCCATAGAAAATGACGGAAGAATGACTCACTCAATAGGAGCCATTGACTATCATTAACTGTCAAGAATCATGTGAAACTTAGATCAATACATGGAGGAATTTTTTTTACTTTATTTTCAAAGATTAAAAGTTTTTATTGGGGCAGGCATTTGGTCTAGTGGTTAAGGCACAGTTTGGTACATCAATATCCTATATTGGAGCGCCCAGGTTTTCGTCCTAGCTCTGCTCCCAAATCCAGACTCCTGATCTGTGCAACCTGGAAAGAAGAAGGTGGTGGCTTCAAGAAATTTGGTCTTTGCTGCTCTTGTGAGAGACCCAATTGAGTTCCCAGGTCCTGGCTCCAGACTGAGTCAGCCCTGGCTATTTCAGGCATTTGGGGAATGAACCAGTAAAAGGGAGATCTGTTTGTCCTCCTCCCTACCTTCCTGCCTTATTTATTTAATTCATAAGTACATAGTAATTTTCTTAATATATTTATAAGGAACTACAAATTACTTCAAGAACTTATAATTTATAAAGGTACTTCAAGAACTTTGATTGAACATATGATTGAAAAATTCGTCATCTTAGTACAAAACATTGAAATCCAGTTTTCTCAGAATAAATATTTTGCATGAAATTTTGAAGACCCCTTCGTGTATATCCTGTATATTTTTCTTAGAAGTGTAAGTTATAGTAAAAATAAGAATAGTAGTAAAAATTAATCAATTAAAAACAAGGAAACTGGTGGAATATTTAAATAATAGATTCCATGATTCTAATCTGAATAGCATTAGGGAAGAAATGTCAGGGCAAAATGCAAGGCAGTATTCTCAAGTACATTTGCCTTTAAATAGTTATCAGTATAATGTAAAAGCAATACAATCTATTAGCCAAAAATAACACAGTGGTGTATATTTCATCAAGAATTCCATAAAGATGGGAATTGACCTTTAACAATTTATATCGTAAAATATTAACAACTGCTCAAATTTGTAAATAAAATAGAATTGAAAGTATTTAAGTATATCTTTGCCCCAGGGTATAAAAAAAGCTCTAAGAAATTCTTCCCAGACTTTCAGTCACATTAATTTGATGGCATCTCTGTGTTGCTTATCTGAACCAAAGGCCAATATGTATGCATGAGTGTATGCCTTTATATCTATGAACTGTAGTACAATCTATTTTTTCTAAAGTTAATACCCAGTTGTGTTTCTAAGGATGTAATTGCTACAAGACTCTTGAATGTAAAAAGTTAGCTTTTATAGCTACCTCTCCGGAAATGTACAATGGGACTAAGTATGTCATGTGACATTTAGAGGGGTTATATTGTCTTTTGAGGACTCTTCAACCCTGAGCAATGAAAATGTTCAGAGTGGTTAAAAATTCAAAACTGAAAATAACATTTCATTCCCACAAATTTGCAAACTATGTGTGATGCCAGTATCAAGATTCTTAAAATTGATATAAAACCTAGTGTCATGGTCTGTAAGCACCCATTAAAGGGAAGTACAGAAAAGCTAACTACATGGAAATAGAAATAGTTTTTTTCGAAGTGATTCTTCCGCTTTCATTTTCATCACAAACAGAACATAGAAACTAGTAAATGGAAAATCATACTCCTATTCACCAACCTACACAAAATTTCTATTTTTCTTCATTGACATATAATTTTCTTTCTCAGGCTCAGGGGTCCACAAACAATTTATGCACTTTAAAGTAAAACCAACCTGGTTTAAATATACAAAAGTTATGTGACCTTGGGAATGTAGCCCTCGGAATAACAGTAACTTTGTTGATAAAATATATGTAACGATATGCTATGTACCATGATATGTATTTGAGAATTGAAAGATGCAATATATGGAGGTTGTTAGTATTCTACCTGGATCATAGTAGCTACTCAATAGATAACGCCTAATTTTAAGTATTCTGAGTTGTTAAGAGGTGTTGTTGTCAATTATAAAACATGATGGAGGCTTAAGGCAGATGCAGGGATTTCTCATACTCTGTGTTGAAAACAACTTAGAAATCATTATCAAGATGACCAACCCTGTTTGCATACATATCACTGTTCTCACTGCTTTCTCTTTCTTCAAATGTCTGACATCCATAATGGTCTTAACCTAGAACAGATATTTATACATATTAATATCTTACCAAGAGACATAATAACTACTTCTATCAGTTGCATGTGTGCACATGGAGAATAAGACACACATAGCCATGCATGAGCAGACATATGCACATAGCTTCCCACTTTACAATTTTGAGTCCCATCAACTTTCTCTGACTGATTATAGAAATATCCTCAATAGCTAAATCTCAGTGCTTGCCACTTAATGAGGTCCCCAGTAAATAGCATGGTCATTATATTGTCATGATCATTTCTACTCCCCTTTCCCTAATAATCACAGCATATCAGGAAAACCAAGCTTTTATCACTCTTTATGATCAGCCCTTTCAATGGCCTCCTTATTAGGTAATAGATGCACCTCTCAGTAAAGATCATCTTGCCACCAACCACCTGTAGAACAACCATCTTCTGGAAATTTTTCATAGGAGAAGGAAATAGAACTCAACAAATTTAGTACCAAATAAATAGGTGACTCTATCTCCTATCTCTTCTTTCTCACGAATGCTTGCTTAGCTAACTTTAAAGTGCAAATATCTCCTAATCTGCTCAAGATGTGAAAAATGAAAGAAGCTCTAAAGAAAGGACAGAAATAGAAATGGAATCTACTTGTATAAGGATGCAAACATTTTGATAATGACTCCAACCTTAAGCAAATTCAGAACTTCTCAGAGCATTATGGAAGACAATTTTCATTTTACATTTATTTGTTTTCTGGAGAAAAATTACATAAGCCAGAACCTCAGTTAATCTTCTATTGGTTTCTCCCTCCCTCTCTCACTTCCTCTTTCTCTTCCTTTTTAGTTTTTAAAAAAAGATTTATGTATTTATTTGAAAGGCAGATTTAGAGAGGGAGAGAGCCTCCATCTGCTAGTTCACTCCCCCATAAGACCACACTGGCTGGGGCTAGGCCGTGCCAAAGATAGGAGACTAGAACTCCATCCAGGTCTTCCATGTGAATGGCAAGGACTGACAAACTTGGGCCATCTTCTGCCAGCTTCACATGTGGTAGCTTAACCCACTGTGCCACACTGCTGGTCCCTTGGTTTTGTTTTTGTTTTATGTTTTTCTTTTTAATTATTTTTTTAAAAATGTGAGTCCTTCATGTTAGGTATCTGCAGTATTTGTATCTGACTTATTTCATTCAACATGAGATCATCCAGTTGCAGCCATTTTGATGAAAATGACAGAATTTCAGTCTTTTGCATAGCTGAATAAAACTGTAGTGTGTGCGCACATGTGTGTGTGTGTGTACACATCTCATGTTTTCTTTATCCATTCTCCAGTGGTGGGCACCGTGGTTGATCCCATATTTTGTCTATTGTGAACAGTACTACTATAAACACAGGGTGCAGGTTTCAGTTTGGTACAATGTGTCCATGTCTTTTGGGTATATACCCAGTAGTGGGCTTGCTGGATCATTGGCAAGCCTATTTCTAGCTTTTAAGGAAATCTCCATACTAGTTTCCACAGTGGCTGCACTGCTGTACATTTTTACCAACAATATATATGTGTTCCTCTTTCTTCACATCCTCCCCAGCGTTTCTTGCTCTCTGTCTTTTGGATAATACCCATTCCGATAGGGTGAGGTGATGTCTCTTTGTGTTTTTTTTTCCCCTTATGTTAGTGATGTTGAGCATTTTTCAAATATTTGTTAGCCATTTGTATCTTCTTTTGAGAACTATTTGTTTAAATCATGTGGCTATATATTAACTGGTTTGTTTTTTGTTGTTCCTGAGTTTTTTTCAGTTGGCAATGTGTTCTGGGTATTAATCCTTGGCTTGCAAATATTTTTTCCCGTTCTGTTGGAAGTCTCTTCACTCCGTAGATTATTTCTTTTGAAGTGAAGAAGCTTCTGAGTTTGATATAGTCCCATTTATTTAGTTTTGCTTTTGTTGCCTGTGCTTTAGGAGTCTTATCCACAAGTCAACTCCCATGCCAATATCTTAAAATGTTTCTTCTACATTTTCCTCTAATAGTTTCATAGTCACAGGTCTTACATCTAGATCTTTGATCCATCTTAAGCTGATTTTTTGTATTCAGTGAGAGGTAGGGATCTAAATTTATTCTTCTACCTATGGTTATCTAGTTTTGTCAACCTCATTTATTAAAGAGGTCATCCTTTCTCCAAAATATGGTCTAGGCATTTCTGTCAAAAATCAGTTGACAATATATATGTTAATAGATTAATTTCTGGGTTCTCTATTCTGTTTCATTGATCTATGTGTCAATTGCTAAGCCAGTACCATGCTATTTTAATTATTATAGCTTTGTGGTATGCTTTGAAATCAGGTATTGTGAGGCTTCCAGCTTAATTTTACCACACTCAGGATTGTGTTGGCTACTCTAATTCATAAAATTTTAGGATTTGTCTTTCTAATTCTGTAAAGAGTGTCATTTTGATAGGGATTGCTTTGAATCTGTGAATGTCTGTTTGCTCAATAGTATGTTTCGACCAGGATATCTTTGGGTCCTCTGATTATCCCATAGCTGAATGTCCATATTTCTTTCAAAATGTGGGAAATCTTCAACTTTTATTTCTTTTAGTAGGTTTTCAACTCCTTTTTCCTTCTTCAGGAGTTCATGTAATAGGAATATTTGGACACTAAATTATGTCCCATATTTCACCCAAGCTTTATTCATTCTTTTAAATCTCTTTATTTTTTCTTATTAGATTATATATAAAAAGTCTTATCCTTCATCAGAAATTCTTTCAACTTGATCTATTCTGTTGAATGTTTCAATCATATTTTTATTCTACAGATTTGATTATTCTTCTCCAAAACTTGTTTCTTTTTAAAGATTTCTATTGGGGCTGGCACCGTGGCTCACTTGGTTAATCCTCCACCTGTGGTACCGGCATCCCATATGGGTGCCAGTTCTAGTCCGGGCTGCTCCTCTTCCAGTCCGGCTCTCTGCTGTGGCCCAGGAGGGCAGTGGAGGATGGCCCAAGTGCTTGGGCCCCTGCACCCATGTGGGAGACCAGGAGGAGGCACCTGGCTCCTGGCTTCAGGATGGCACAGCTTCATCTGTTGTGGCCATTTGGCGAGTGAACCAACGGAAGGAAGACCTTTCTCTCTGTCTCTCTCTCTCACTGTCCATAATTCTACCTGTCAAATAAATAAATAAAAATCTTTAAAAAAAAACCACAAAGATTTCTATCTCCTTAGTGAATGCTTCATTCATGTTACCTCTTGTTTTCCTCATTTCTTTAATTTACCTATACTGTCTGGCATTGTACAGAGTTCCTTACAATCAATATTTTGAATTCTATTTTTGGCATTTCATAGATTTCCTTCAGATCAGGATCTGTTTCTGGAGAACTATGTGTTCATTTGGAGGTGACATGCTTACTTCTTCAAATTTCCTGTGTCTCTACAATGATGTCTGTGCATTTGATGGAGTACTTTATGGAGTAGGCTTTATTGGAAAATAATTTATTGTTTCAGCAGAATGCAAGGTCTCATTTGGCTTGCTGCTTTAGCCTTGATTCTCAGTAATCCTGGAAGTGTAACCTTTGAATGATTTCTTTTGCTTTAGTCTATGTCAACTCTGTCCATATGCAACAGAGTGGTCTGTTCTGCAGTGGTTCATGGGGTAGAAGTTGACTTTGAGATGAATGTGGGCTTCCTTGTTTGTGTATCTTCAGTCCCCAAATAATTGTCAGTTACACTAGAGATTGTGATAGCCATAGCCTTGTTCTTGGTGCTGAGCAATACAAAAAGGGACTATTCTCTTGTCTCACAGGCAAATCTGAGTGATTCTGGGGTGTGTAGCACCAATAGTTGTGGCTCCAGGACTGTGTGATGTGGATGAGACCTTCCTGAGGTCCTGATAGAAGGACACAACTGATTCTCAAGGCTATAACACCAAAATCCTTTTTTCTAGGACTGGAGTATGTGACCCTGTTCCAGTCCTATAGGGTGACTAAAATGTATACAAAAGATTTTGCATTGGCAGATATGGGTCTGTAGAAGCAGAATACATCTTCCCTATGCCTCACTGAACAGACTCCAGTGGCTTTGAGGAAATTAGTACTGATTTTTGCAGTCCTGGTGTGCAGGATATGGAGGGGTCATTAGCCACATCTCCCAGATTGGAATCCAGAAGCTGGGTACTATAGCAGTCATCTGCCTGAAGCAGAATGATGTAGTAGAACACTCCAGATACCACAAGTGAGTGAGAGTTACTCCAAACACTGTAACACCAATATCAACAGCCCCGGCTCTAAAGGCACAGATGGAAATGCCACCAGTTCTCACATGGTAAACAAGCATGATACTATGGTTTGTGCCCAAGGCTCCCAGCACTGTGAGCTATGAGGTGCAGTTGGAATTTTTTAAGGCTGGGTCTGGGATTTTTTATTCAGCCATCATGATTCTCCTCTTTTATCATTCTAATACACCAAGGCTGCAATACAATCAAGCATGCCTTAAAGAATGTCAAATGATAAATAAGAGCAAAAGAAAACCTGGCAAAATCAGTAGGTTAATAGGTAATCTAGACACTGGAAAATCATACAAAAATTTTGAATAACTGAGACTAATGAGTACAGAAAATATATGTTGAGATGGAAGATGCCTCCATGAAATTTAAACTTCTAGAACTGGGAAAAAGTCAGCACAGCTTCAGTTAAGCATTAGATACATATGTTTAGCAGGAAATTCAACCTGGCAAAAGAGATTCGTGAGCTGAAAAAATAAACCAAGAGGAAATATCCATACTGCAGCACAAGAGAGTAAAAGCGATAGAAAATACATATAACAGACTAAGAGATATGAATCTGAAAAGAAGAATCACTGGCATTGTGGGGGGTCCCAGCGCAAAGGAAAGAGAATGTGTAGAAGCAGTGTTTGAAGGCATTGTGGTGAATATTTTCCAAAACTGGTGATAACTATCAAGCCACGAATTCAAGAATTTCTTTGAGACTCAAGCAAGATAAAAATAAAATACTATATTTTTGTGTATCATTGTCAGACTGCTAGGAAACCAAACACAAATCTTAAAAGTAACTAGGGGACAAGTCTATTATTCTTGGAGAAGAAACAACAAGGCCTAGAGTTGCTTTCTCTACAGAACAGAAGGATAGAGAAGACACTGACACGGTACCTTTAAAGAGTGGGGAGAAACTGTAAACCTAGAGTTCTATATCCAGCAATAATGTCCTTCAAAAATAAAAACAATGTGAAGCCTTTCTTTCTAGATTAGCAATTTGGAGACCTCATTATTAGTAGATAGGCATTAAAAAGAGATGCTAAAGAAAATTCTTGGAGAAACAAGGTGATTCCTTGTAAATACAGTAATAGGGAACAAATGCAAATACCTGAAAGGCTTGAAATAAGGAAACCAAAGAGGATATATCACAAAACATTAAAGCTGCTGGATTCTAGGATATAAATATATGTAGAATCCAGAGTTTTATAATATATACAAAGTGGGAGGGAAGTAAAGGGAGATAAAGTTGTTAAAAATTCTACCATTTTCAGGGAAGAGATGAAAATAGATTTCATGTTACAATGTACACTGGTATTCCCTGGGAAAAAAAGAATGAATTTTTAAAAATGTATCTATGTATTTGAAAGAGTAACAGAGAGCAAGAAAGAGAAGCAGATCTTCTGTCTGTGAGTTTACTCCCCATATGGCTGCAAGAGCCAGGGCTGGGCCATGCTGAAACCAGCAGCTAATATCTCCATCCACATTGCCCATGTAGGTTGGCAGGAGCCTAAGTACTTGAACTGTCACCCATCTGCCTTCCCTGGCATGACAGCAGGAAGCTATCTGGGAAGCAGAGTGTCATGTCTCAAAACTGGGCCCTCAGAGATATGGAATACAGGTATTCCAAATGGCTTCTTAACCCACTGTGCCACAGTGACTGCCTCTAAATTCAGTATGAATAAACCAATGAGGGTTAAAAATAATCATGAAAATTGGTGACTAATCCAAAAGCAAGGCAAAAAAGTGGAAGATGTGGAAAACATACTTAAAATGAAAGATTTAAATATAAGCAGAATTTACATTTAGTATTCACTGTCTAAATAATTTAAAGATAACACTAAAATACAATTTCGGAATAAGTTATTTTATAGATCTCATACATATATAATAATAAACACTTTTTAAAGAGTTTAACTCTTGGGGCTGGTACTGCAGTGTAGTGGATAAAGCCACAGCCTGCAGTGCCGACATCCCATATGGGTGTCAGTTCAAGTTCCGGCTGCTCCACTCCTGATTCAGCTCTCTGCTGTGGCCTGGGAGAGCAGTAGAAGATGACCCAAGTCCTTGGACCCCAGTACCTGCATGGGAGGCCCAGAAGAAGCTCCTGCCTCCTGGCTTTGGATCGGCATAGCTCTGGCCATTGTGGCCAATTAGAGAGTGAACCAGTAGATGGATGACCTCTCTCTCACTCTCTCTGCCACTCCTCTCTGTGTGTAACTCTGACTTTAAATAAATAAATCAATCTTTAAAAAAAAAGTTTAGCTCATGGGCTAACTCATTTTTTTCACTTATATATAAAATAATTTTTCTCATTTATACATAAAATAATGAAATTAACATAGAGATAAAAATGTTTCATGAATATGAAGACAATTTCATCTCTACCAAATATGGTATAATTTACATGTCTAAAAATGTATAAAATTACAATACAGCTGAGATAATTAAAGGCTAATATCACATAATCTGAAGAAATATCCACATTAAAACACATTTTCTCTTGACTAAAGATTCCTAGAATGAATATGCAAAAACAAGATAATTTATGCTATATACAAGGGGGATATTTTGAGTGTAAAGGTCATGAAAGCTGAAAGTAAAATGATGGAAAATATATTTTATGTAAAAACTAATAAATAAAGCCAGTATAGTTAAAAACCAGATAAAGTAGATATTGAGATAAAAAATTACTTAAAATAGAGAACACATTTCAAAATTATAATGATCTATTAGCATAGATTATTTATATAGCAATAATAAATTTTAGTGTATGTTATGCTACTCTTCCCACAAATTATATGAAAGGAACTGAGAGATTTGAGCAAATTAGCAAATCTGCAGGCATCACAAAGTGTTTGAACAAATCTCTCTTGGTAACTCATATAACAGAGAAAAAATGTCAGGTAAGAATATAGAAAATTTGGGGCCAGCGATGTGGCATAGTAAGTAAAACTGCTGCCTTCATGCTGACATACCAAATGGGTGTATATTTGAGTCCCAGCTGTTCCACTTGTTATCCAGCTCTCTGCTAATGTGCCTGGGAAAGCAGTGGAAGATGGTCCAAGTACTTGGGCCTCTGTATCCCCATGGGAGACCCAGATGAAGCTCCTGGCTCCTGGCTTCAGCCTGGCTTAGCCCCGGCAGTTGCAGCCATGTGGGGAGTGAACCAGTGGATAAACGCTCTCTCTTTCTCAGCCTCTACCTCTGCCTCTCTGTAACTCTGCATCTCAAATAAATACATAAATCTTTTTAAATATAGAATATTTGAATGAAATTATTTACAAATGTATGTACTCAAGTGTATGTACACTTACAACAGATATAATACTTCACCCAAAACTAAAAATGGGGGTCAGCGCTATGGTGTAGTGAGTAAAGCCGCCACCTGCAGTGCCAGCATCCCATATGGGCACCAGTTCGAGTCTCTGCTATGGCCTGGGAAAGTAGTAAAAGATGGCCCAAGTCCTTGGGCCCCTGCACCTGTGTGGGAGACCTGGAGGAATCTTCTGGCTCCTGGCTTCGGATCAGTGCAGCTCTGGCTGTTGCACTCTGGGGAGTGAACCAGTGGATGGAAGACCTCTCTCTGCCTCTCCTTCTCTCTGTGTGAAACTCTGACTTTCAAATAAAATATATAAATCTTTATAAAAAAAATTTAAAATGAGCAGGAGTGGAACATAGAAAAAAAATTCAATTCCAAGTTCTAAAACTCATACAGAGTATACTCTCTGACCACAGCTATGAATAAGCTATGAATCTATAGCAAAAGGATAATATGAACATTTCTAGATACTTTGAAGTTAAGTAAGACACTTCTAAATACCCAGGGGATAAAGATATAATTATAATGGAAATAAGAAAATATTTTGGGATAAGTGGTAACAAAAAACAATGTCACTCAATTAAAGCTATGCTAAAAGGAAAATGTGTATTTTGTCTTAAGGTTTTTTTCTCTCAGAAGAAATTCTTGATTCAAAGAGTTATCCTGAAGTTCTCCAGAGAGAAGTGGGTGAAGTACTGGAGAAAGCAGTTTGGTGAAGTATAAGAAGCCAAGAAATATGTGCTTCACCTAAGGACTCGGCTACACTCAGTTCCCCAGGAACAGTCCAGAGCCAGCATTGCATATCAGTATGAGTCCCATGTGGAGGTAAGAGAGCTTGGTTTTGGACCTCTGAATCAGCCAATGATTGACCCATGTCCATTCTAGGAAGATGTAAACTTCCAGGCACCTCCTGTTCTATAAAGAGTGGAGGCTATTTAAGTATTTCAACGGTAATTCGAAGTTTTCACTAGCAAGGCAGAAACTAGAGAATGGCCTTAGGGTACTGGTACAAGGGACTTGTGGGAAGTATGCCATCCCAAGGAAACTGAAGCTCCCGAGCACTTAGGGAGGACTCTCCATATGCATGAACCAGTTTCAATACTCTGAGCTAATCCTCTGAAGAAAGTTGCAGTTTCAGCTGTTAGAAGCAAAGAACACAGATCCAGGAGGTAAGCACACAGCACTGGTATAAGGGACACAAGAGAATTTGTGTTAGTCTTCAAGGTGTCCACTAAGTAATATTAGTTTGAAAATCAGTCTCAAAGATTCTATCTCAAGTCAGAAAATAAAGGTAAATTAAATACAAAAGGCAGGGATAGAAGAATAGAAGCTAATGACTTAAAGGTAAATATATGAGAGAAAATCAAATTTCTTCTGTGAAGATGCCAATTAAATTATTCTAGTAATATGTCTATCAAGAAATTAAAAGAAATATAAAATACCAATTTCAGGAATTTTAGGAATATTGAATATCGCTATTGATCTTGCAGGATATAAAAAGTTAATATGAGAAAATAATTTTAAAAATTATGCCATGATTATGAAAATTTAGAGAAATACTCAAAATCTTAGGTTATAAAAAATCTAATTTGGAGACTTGATGAAATAGAAAATTTGAAACATGCATAGCTAATGATGATTGAGTCTACATGTGAAAACCTTTCCACAAAGAAATTATAAACCCTAATGGATTTATTGGTGATTTCTACAATAAATGTAAGGAAGAAATTGTACTAAAATTTAGAAATAATAACTCTGGTATTCCTATAGGATAGTCCTGGAAAATTTTGATCCCCTAAACTAAAAAGACTGTTACAAAAAAGGACATTAAAGAAGTTGTATTACAGATGAATCATTCACATTATTTAGCAACAAACATATTTCATACAACCTTAACAATCAAAACTAATGAAAAATATTACATCAAAACCAAGTTGTATTTATTCTAGGACTAGAAGGTTGTTATAACCTTAAATAATCAGACAATGAAAATCATCATCATTCTGACAGAATGAGAGAGTAAAACTACATTGCCATTTAACACATGTACGAAAAGAACTTGAGAAAAACTAAAACACATTCATGATAAACCAGGAATAGAATAAATTAAATGGAAAAAAGATGTCATAAAAACCCTACAACAAAAATCATGCTCAATAGTGAAATATCTAATGTTTTTCCTCTGAGAAGAAGTACCAGATTAAAATATATGCTCTTAAACTTCTTGTACTCCATAATGAACTGAATTTAAAATTCTGTTCTTACTTAACAGTGAAATGAAAAAGGAAGACAGAATTTTATAAAAGGATTAGAATTCTGCTTCTATAACAGTCTATGAAACAACAGATTTCAGACAGTGCTTATTAGACAGTGGAAGACAGTGATTCTGGCAAAGGGGAAGCCGAAATATCATGGGTCCTACTGTAGCCTCAGTTTACAGCCTTCATAATGGGAAGAGGAGAACACAGGTGCAATCCAGCAATCTCCCTGAACTGAGAGCACGGAACTCAGGCCAGGGAGGAAAAAGGTGTCGAGTTTGAAAGTGGAGCTGTGGCTAATGGAGTGCTGGATAGAGAACTCCAGTAATGTGTGGTACAAATTTACCAAGGAAGAATCAGAAAAATATGATTCTTGATGTTGTGAAAAAACCAATCATTAGAAACACAGAAAAGAAATAAATGGCAATTAGTATATATATAGACATGAAAACCTTTTGGATAACTATATTACATGTATTTAAGGTGTAGAAGAAAGGCTGTAGATGTTTAGTATACCAGAGAATTTATAGAAATTGTCCAAATCAACCTTCTACAGATAGAAATTAAACTTTCTTCTATGAATCTACAAAATGAGATTAATTATAGACACAGAGAAAGTAAAGATTAATTAACTTGGATGGCAACAGAAAGTAAAGATAATGGTACAGAGAATGAGGACACTAATAAAACAATAAATGAACAGCAGAATCTATGAGAAATCTCTCAAAAAAGTCGATAATTGGATGGACAATTTTACAGTTGCTAAGACTCTGGTTGGCTGGTCTCATTCCTTATTAGTGAGTCTGGGTTTGAATCCCAGCGCTGTTTCCAATCATAGCATCCTGCTAATGTGTACCCTAGAAGGCAATGGTGATGTCTGAAGTAGTTGGGTCCCTGGGCCCATGTGTGAGAACTGTTCCATAATCTTGGCTTCACCCTCGCCCAGCTGCAGTTACTATATATGGGAATTGAACCGGAAGATCTCGCTCTCTAAAATAAAATAAGTGACTGCAATTAACTATTGGGATTGCATCAAATTGAGAAGTTTCTGTACTGCAAAAGAAACAGTCAGGAAAGTGAAGAGACAACCGACAGAATGGGAAAATATATTTGCAAACTATGCAACAGATAAAGGGTTGATAACCAGAATCTACAAAGAAATCAAGAAACTCCACAAGATCAAAACAAACAACCCACTTAAGAGATAAGGACCTCAATAGACATTTTTCAAAAGAGGAAATCCAAATGGCCAACAGACACATGAAAAAATGTTCAAGATCACTAGCCATCAGGGAAATGCAAATCAAAACCACAATGAGGTTTCACCTCACCCCAGTTAGAATGGCTCACATTCAGAAATCTACCAACAACAGATGCTGGCGAGGATGTGGGGAAAAAGGGACACTAACCCACTGTTGGTGGGAATGCAAACTGGTTAAGCCACTATGGAAGTCAGTCTGGAGATTCCTCAGAAACCTGAATATAACCCTACCATTCAACCCAGCCATCACACTCCTTGGAATTTACCCAAAGGAAATTAAATTGGCAAACAAACAAGCTGTCTGCACCTTAATGTTTATTGCAGCTCAATTCACAATAGTTAAGACCTGGAACCAACCCAAATGCCCATCAACAGTAGACTGGATAAAGAAATTATGGGACATGTACTCTATAGAATACTATACAGCAGTCAAAAACAACAAAACCCAGTCATTTGCAACAAGGTGGAGGAATTTGGAAAACATCATGCTGAGTGAATTAAGCCAGTCCCAAAGGGACAAATATCATATGTTCTCCCTGATCGGCGACAACTAACTGAGCACCAAAGGGGAAACTTGTTGAAGTGAAATGGACACTATGAGAAACAGTGACTTGATCAGCTCTTGTCCTGATGGTTGATGTACAATGTAATACTTTATCCATTTTAGTATTTTTTGTTGTCGTTCTAGTACCGTTGGTTGAACTCTGTAATTAACACACAATTATTCTTAGGTGTTTAAATTTTAACTGAAAAGTGATCCCTGTTAGGAATTTGGAAAACATTATGTTGAGTGAAATAAGCCAATCCCAAAGGGACAAATACCACTTGTTCTCCTTGATAGGTGACAACTAACTGAGCACCAAAAAGGAAACCTGTTAAAGTGAAATGAACACTAGGAGAAACGGTGACTTGATCAGCCCTCACCCTGACTGTTGATGAGCAGTTTAATATGTTATCCCTCTTAGTATCTTTTTTGTTTGTTCTACTTAATACTTTTGGTTGAATACTGTAATCAATACACAATTCTTCTTAAGTGATGAAACTTAACTGAAAAGTGATCACTGTTAGATATAAGAGTGGGAATAAGAGAGGGAAGAGATGTGCAATTCGGGACATGCTCAAGCTGACTTACCTCAAATGGTAGAGTTAGAAACATACCAGGGGATTCAAATTCAATCCCATCCAGGTGCCATGTACCAATGCCATCTCACTAGTCCCAGTGATCAATTTCTGTTCACAATTGATCATAATGATAGGTAAGAACCAAAGGGATCACATAAACAAGAATAGTGTCTGCAAATACTAGCTGATAGAATCAAAAAGGGAGAGAATGATCCAACATGGGAAGTGAGATACACAGCAGACCCATAGAATGGCAAATGTCCTAAACAGCACTCTGGCCTCAGAATCAGCCCTTAAGGCATGAGGATCCGGCTGAAATGCCCATGAGAGTATTTCAGGCATGGAAAGCCAAGACACTCTGGGGGGAAAAAAAACCTAAATGAAAGATCTCCACGAGTGGGATCCCAGTGAAAGAATGGGTCATCAAAGAAGGAGGTACCTTTCTCTGAAGGGAGGAGAGAACTTCCACTTTGACCATGGCCTTGTCTAAAATTATCAGAGTCGGTGAACTCAGGGGGCTTCCATAGCCTTGGCAGCTCATGACAAGAGCCTTGGTTGATTACTGATGCCATAAACAGGAGTGTCAATTTGTTAAGTCAACCACAGGAGTCACTGTGCACTTACACCTCATGTAGGATCTTTGTCCTTAGTGTGCTGTACATTGAGATTTAATGCTATAACTAGTACTCAAACAGTGTTTTTCACTTTATGTTTCTGTGTGGGAGCAAACTGTAGAAATCTTTACTTAATGTATGCTAAACTGATCTTCTGTATATAAAGAGAAACGAAAATGAATCTTGATGTGAATGGAAGGGGAGAGGGAGTGGGAAAGGGGAGGGTTGCAGGTGGGAGGGACGTTATGGGGGGGAAGCCATTGTAATCCATAAGCTGTACTTTGGAAATTTATATTCATTAAATAAAAGTTAAAAAAATAAAAAAAAGAAAACTGCTTAAAAAATAAAACATCACATATTTATTCTTTAAAAATTATGTGACTGCAATTTAAAAATAAGAAATATAAGGACTTTAGAGACATAGAAGATGAAAGAATTGGTTACCAGCAGACCTCCACTATAGCAAATAGCAATGCAATTCTTCCAAGCAGAAGGAAAATACAGATAGAAATATTCATCCATACAAATTAATGAAGAACACCAGAACACGGAAACATGTAGATGATTATTGAAAGCCATTTTTCTTAGTTTAACAATCTCGAAAGATAATAGAATCTTTATTTTTATTTGAGAGATAGAAGGAGGGAGGGAGGGGTGAGGGTGGGAGAGAGCGAGAAAAGAGAGAGAGAAAAAAAAGAAAGAGAGAGAGCAAGGAAAGAAAGAGAGAGAGAGAAACACATTCTCATCTACTGGTTCACTCCCCTAATGCTTGCAACAAATAAGGTTATGCCAGGGTGAAAGCCAGGACCCAGGAATGTAATTCAGGTCACTCCTGTGGGTGACAGTAACCTAGACTTGAGCCATCACCACTTTCTTCCAGGCTCTGCATTGGCAGGAAGCTGGAATCAGGAGCTGAAGCTGAGAATCAAATCTAGGTACTCCAATGTAAGATGAAAAACTTTCATTGCTTGAGTTAATGCCCACTCTGATAATGAACTTCACAATAATTTATTGTGAAGTTTATAACATACAAAGCAATATAGATAGTAATGGAAATAGCTCAAAGGCTAGGAGGGAGCGTGTAATGCAGATCTATACACGTAGTCCCTGACTTACCACAGTTCAACTTATATTTTCTTTTTACTTTATGATGGCATGAAATTGAAGTGTATCAGTATTATATGTGAGGTGCTATGATATTACTTGAAGGTGAACTATGATAAGATGCCAAAACAAAGAGTTGTAGTTTATAATCCAAAAAGAAATAAAATTATTTCATAAATCATTCAAAATAAAACTACTCAGGAATAGAAAAGAAAGATGAAATAGAAAATAAAAGACAATGCATTGCCCTTAAACCCATATGATTATCACATTAAATATAATGTAAATGGTCTGGGTGCTGGTATTGAAGCATAGCAGGAAAAGCTACCACCTGAGACTCTGGCATCCCATTTGGGCACTGTGGAAGTCCCAGTTGCTCCACTTCTGACCTGGCTCTCTGTTAATGGCCTGGGAAGTCTAGCAGATGATGGCCCAATGGGTCCCTGCACCCTAGTAGGATACCCAACTGAAGCTCCTGATTCCTGCCTTCAGCTTGCCTCATCCCTGGCTGTTGCAGCCATTAGAGAGTGAATCACTGGATGGAATATCTCTCTTTGTGTTTCTCCCTCCCTCTCTCTGTAACTCTGACTTTCCAATAAATAAATAAACCTTAAATAAAAAAAGAAAGAAAACTAGGCCCTAGAGAATATACTATGTAAAATTTTTTAAAAGTATATGGTCTAAATAATAATTAAAGGCAAATATCACTAATTACATAAAATAAAAACCTCAATTATGACTGCCTACAAGAAATATACTTTAAATATGTACTATGCTAACATTAATCAAAATAAGTCTGCACTGGTTTTATCAATATCAGATCAGGTACAATATTTTGAAGGACGGTAGGTAATATATCTTATTATTAAGATTCAACTTATAAAGGGGACACAACATTCTTAAACATTTATACTTATTACAGAGGTTCAGAATATATAAATCGAAAATACATAGAGTTAAGGAGTAGAAAAACTCACAAATAGTTTGAGATTACAGTGCCCCCTCAGTATCTGATAGATCAATGTCTGATGAAAAATAAGCAAATATATGAAAAATTTGAAGGACTCTACCAACCAATTTTACTTAATGTGTATGTAATATTCTATGTAATATACTATAATACACATATAAAATATTATAAATGCTTAGAAAAACATTGTAGCAGTTTATTAAAACTTTAAATATATAAAAGCCATATAACATAACCATTTAATTCTGAGATCTTTAGTCTGAGAAATGTAATAAATTTTTAGAACATATTTTTATTTAATAGCTAAAAATGAAATAACCTATGAATCTAACAGCAGGTGAATGGATTAACAAATTGAAGTATAAATATATTTAGACAGATAGAGATATGATAGACTACCCCTAAACATTGATAAACGTCAATGCACCATGGATGAATCTTAAAATAGCTATGTTGAATGAGACAAGTCACAGAAAAATAATATATATTGTATTATTTATATACAGTTCTAGAAACACAAGTTAATCTTTAGTGATAGAAAGTAGAATTACAGTTGCATAGGAATGGAGTTAGTAGGAAGGTCATGAGGAAATTTTGTAGTGTAAGGGATGTGTTCATTATTCGCTGGGGTGATAGTTTCAAGAGTGTTCTATGTTATACATATGAGAAAATTAATCAAGTTATGTGTTTTAAATATGTAAATCTCATAGCATGTTAATATATTGCAAGAAATCTATAAAAATGCAATCACTCCCAAGACAAATACAATTGTGCTTGTTGCTAATAACATCATTAAGAACCTTGAAAATACAAAACTAACCATAGATAAACTACTAAGAATACTATACTACTTGATTAAATGTTGCTGGATACAGAAATCAATGTATGTATCAGTAAGCTTCTTATTACTACAACAAAATACTCAAGAAAAGTTTTATTTCATCTCATAGTTCTGGACAGTCAGTCTAAGACTGGGTGCCACACTGACCTGGCATCTTGTGATGGCGATTTTACTGGTATAGTCCTGAGGCAGTACAGAGCATCACATAGCAAAAGATAAGCATATGTCTTCTGCTGTCCCTCTTGATCTTGTGGTTTCTACCCTAAAATTAATGCAATTTAATCATGTCCCAAAGGACTTACTTCCAGAAGCTATGATTGGATTAAGTTTCTGCTGTGTTAGTGCCAGTAACTTAAAACTTTTGAGACCAAACCATTAATATGTGGGCCTTTGGGAGACATCCAAAACATAGTAATGTACTAAAAATGGTTTGTATATATCATTAATCATTAAGAAATTAAATATAAAATACAATTTATATCCTCAAATAAAACCTAATTTCTCGAAATGTAATGAAAGGTGTACCAGATCTTTTTAGTGACAATTTCAATTAGAATTGAAAGAAATATAAAGGTACAGTATAATTGGCATATGGGTAAAACCTGTTAACAAATAGAAAGAATCAATATTTTTAAGATATTAAAGATATGTTTTACAATATTAAATGTCTTAAGATATTAAATATATGAGACAAAATGAACTTATGGTTTTAATGTTACACAAACAAAACCAAGCAAATTTTTTGATGGAAATGTTTCTGATACAAAAAGGTATACAAAAATGTGTACGGTGAAGAATAATCAGACCAATGGACAACTCCCATTTCAGATATCTAATTATCATTCTGCATTAAGTTTGACAATACGATGCTGCTGCAAACACAGCAAAATGGTCTTAGAATGGTATGAATTCCAGAAAAAGGCCTACATGTATATAAATAAATTTGTGACACAATTGGAAATGAAGAAGAGTGGGAAATAGAATGTTGTTTTAATATAGATGCAGAAGCAAATATCCACATGGAAAGAATTAATCTTGACCTTCAACATATATGAAAATTAATTCCAACATATTATGATTTAAATGTCAAAGGTAAGTATGTAAGCAATGCTTCAAGAAATTAACACAGGAGAGTATTCCATAAACTAGGACTGCAGAAAATATCCACTGAATGCATTAAATATTTAGAAAGATTGAGAATTTTAAAACTCAATAATAAAAAGAAGTCTCATTAAAAATAAGCAAGGAAAAATACTGAACAATGGCCCTGAAAGTATTCACCAAAGAATACAAATAGAATTTTCATGAGTATTATTTCTAATTACTAATGACTAGAAATTATCCAAATGTTTGTGAACTCTAAAGTGGATCTATGCATTATAGCATTGCATAGAATAATATACCATGCTGAAAATGGATGAACTACTGCTACTTCTAACACATAAATGTTTCACAAACACAAAATTGAGCAAATGACATTATACATGAGAGCATGTATGTGATTCCTTTATTTTAAATTGAAAAGTGGGAGTTAAAAGAACACTGGCTGCTTTCAGTATACTGGGCAGTAGTGATTTAAGAGGGAAGAATAAGCTTTTGGGGTTTTAGTGATACACTCCAGTCAGTTGTATCATGTGCAAAAATCACCAATTTTCTAAAAAAAATTTATTTATTTTGAAAGAGTTATAGAGAGAGACAGGTAGAGGCAGAGAGAGAGAGAAAGAGAGAGAGTTCCCATCCACTGGTTCACTCCCCAAATGGCCACAATGATCAGGGCTGGGCCAGGCCAGGCCAGGAGCCAGGAACTTCATCTGGGTCTCCCACATGGGTGCAGGGACCCAAGGATTTGGGTAAACTTCGGCTACTTTCCCAGGTGCATTAGTAGGGAACTGGATCTGAAGTGGAGTGGACTCGAGTGGGACTCGAGTCAGCAGCCACATGAGATGCCAGCACTGTAGTTGGTGGCTTTACCTGCAACACTACAGTGCTGGCTTCCAGAATCGTTAATTTTTGAATTTTGCAAGTTGGTTGACAGGAAGTTAGTAGCTTAAAATTGGTCACGTTGAGGACATTCAAATCAAGAAAAATTAGATTTTTCAATTTTTTTGTTTCTGCCCTTTTTTGAGGTATGTGGGTGGGTGGTTGATATATATTTACTAACACAACACTGGTACAAGGATATATTCACTTTTTAAAATTTGCAGAGCTATGTAAATATGATTTGCGAACCCTTTGCGGCTCAAGTTATACTTTAAAACATGATAGTTTGTATTTTAATGAGGAATATAGTGGAGGTCACTGTAATTTCAATAACATAACCCTACAGTGTTGACTAATCCAAATCCAGGAAAGGTGGGACAGAAGACATAGAAGACAGCTGTGAGAGGTACAATGGGTACTTTGACACTAATGGAAAAAAGAACGTTGAGTTTTGTCTCAGTTTTCACCTTTTAGATCAAGGGCTAATATATTCAGTTTATATAGAAGTTATATTATATAAAAGAGTGAAATCAGAATTTGTATATTTATTCACATGAGACTAATATGTATCTCTACACAGAAATGATTTTTCTATTTCTTTGGAAGATCACATATTTCTTGATGTATTTTAAAATTGGTGATTAAGAGATTAAGCTACCAGAATTTATTTTTAGCTATGTGACGTTGGACAAATGTTATAATGCTAGCTTCCAGATTCCTCATTAGCAAATCTGGGAAGACTTTTTCATTCAAAACAGTTTATGAAGCAAAGACTATGTGGAGGTATATTTTTTCTTTTAGTTTTGAGGTATTTTTAATGGTTAAAAATATTGACATAAGAATATTTAAAAACAGGTAAATTTTAAATTTTTTTAAAAATTTTATTTAAGGTATACAAATTTCATGTATTTCCTATATGCAGAATCAGGAGTGCAGTGATACTTCCCATTCTATCCTCCCTCCCTCCCATGTTCCCACCTTTTTCCCCCTCCCTCTCCTATTTCCGCTCTTAATTTTTACAAAGATCTATTTTCAGTTTACTTTATACTCATAAGATTAACCCTACACTAAGTAAAATATTCAATAAATATTTAGAAGAAAAAAAAAAACTGTTCCCCAACAGTCAAGACAAGAGCTGTAAATCTCAAAATGTCAATGTCATTCTTATAGATTACCTTTTAGGTATTTAATTAGTTACCACCCATTAGGGAAAACATAGAGTATTTGTCTTTCGGGGACTAGCTTATTTTACTAGGAATAATGGTTTCCAGTTGCATCCATTTTCTTGCAAAAGACAGATTTTAATTTTTTATTACTGCTGCATAGTATTCTATAGTGTTTATATATCATAATTTCTTTATCCTGTCTAAACATGTGAAAATTACATGAAATGCAGTTTCTTAGGAAGTATCAATAAGGTTTCACCAAGACCCACTTGTACCCCTGTATTTCTACAGTCTAAAGCTGCTAAATGAAAGAGAACTTCTGGCCCCTGAGACCTAAATGATTTATCATCTTGTCCTTTCCAGCAACCGTGTACTGAACTCAGTCTTGGGCCATGACAGGCTGGTTTTACAGGGCAGAACTCATTCTCCAGTATGGGAGCAGCCAGTCAATTCTTGCCTCCATTACAAAACCACCAGTGTTCCCCAGAGCGTGGCCATTAGCTCTCAGTTACAATTCTTATAAACAAGATTGTAACACAAAATATGCAAAGAACCATGATCTAAAGTTGATGACAAGAATAAATAAGTTAAATCTGTATGTGGTGATAACCATGGAAGGAAATCAACTAGGGAAAGGAAATAGGAGTATCAGGGATATGGTATCAATTTAGGTGGTTAAAAAAAAAAATTAGGTGGTTAGTTTCCACTGAGAAGATGACATATGAGACAAGACTTCAATCAAGTGAGAGTAAGAGGAAACTTTCTTGGAAAAGTGCTTTGTAGGCAGAAGGGATAAAAAATGCAAAGACCCTAAGGAGCCATGATGGCTGAAGTATTAGAGAAATAGCCACAACGTCAGTATGATTGAAGCAAAGTAAGTAAGGTCTAGAGACATAGGACATGGAAGGACTCTGGGTTGTACTCTAATGAGACATAGAGCTGTGAAGAATTTTGAGCAGAGTAAGGATATATTCTCATCTGAGTTTAATTGATTCTGTCCAGCTGCTTCACTGAGAACAGATTCAAAGAAGGCAAGGATGTAATAGAAGATTTCTATAATCCACAAAAGAAATTTGGCTCCTTGGTTCTTTGAGGTAGATTCATTTTACATCAGATAGGTTTTTTAGATCTTTTGTTGACTTTTTAAAAATTTTTTTAAAGATTTATTGATTTATTTATTTGAAAGGCCGAGTTACAGGGAGGCAGAGGTGGAGAGAGGGAGAGAAAGAGATCTTCCATCCACTAGTTCACTCCCCAAATGGCTGCAACAGCCAGAGCTGGGCCAATCTGAAGCCAGGAGCCAGGAGTTTCTTCCAGGTCTCCCATGCAGGTGCAGGAGTTCAAGGAGTTGGATCAGAAGTGGAGCAGCTGGGACTCAAACCCGTGCCCATATGCGATGCCGGCACCATAGGCTGTGGCTCACTACCAGCTACGCCACAGCGCCAGCACCAGACATCAACATTTTTTAATGAAAAACATCCTGATTTTCTAACATTGGATCAATTTTTTTAATATCACATAGAGACATACATTCAAAACATATATTTTTTTTAACTGAAATCCTTGTGCCGCTGGAATATTCTTTCTAATCCTCTTGACTGTCTTGGTTGGCTGGTTGGTTGCTTGAATTTCTGTCTTTTCTCCATGAACAGATTAGTCTCCAATGAGGTTCTGGTTGGATTCCTTTCTTAATCCACACCGTTGGTGTCATCTTCATGTCCTGAGTCTTGAATGACAAATTCTTTGAGAAATAGATACCTTAGTAGAATACACAAATATGAAACTGGCTATTTTCTCTTGGCTCCAATGAGTTATTTTGGAAATTTTTTCTTTGACACTTATCTCAAAATACTAGGGACTAATGACTGACAAAATGAATAAATAAATAAAATATTGCTTAAATTCTATTTAACCTTAAGAGAGAGGAGAAACAACATAATACATCTTTCCTTTCCATAGAGAGCGGCTACAAAATAAATCGGGATCCACTTTCCAAATGTTGCTGAATGATCTTTCCAAATTTTGATTTAAAGTGTACACACTTATTTTAAAGTGTGTAAGTCATCATTTCTATACTTTTTAATGAAGATTTTCCAAAAGCCTTGTAGTAAATGCTGCAATACTATTGAATATTGTAAAAACAATTGGTTTAGAATTTGATTCAAATAGTTCAATAGAATGGTGTATCACAGGAGAGGTTCTCAATTTGAATGTAGAAGACTTGTCTTTCCATTGGCACTGCAAGCAAAAAACTCAGTAGTTAACAGGTATATTTAAATGTGGAAAAAGTAATCACGGATAAATCACTTCTCAGTATTTGGTAAGTGAGCTGTGTTTAAATACATGAATTTATTCAGAGATTTTATACTTTGTTCTGAAATTCCAGGAATTAGGCTGACAAAAGGCAAAATGCTTTATGGCAAGCAATATGATTAGGAAAAAAGGATTCTTTTGGCTTGGAATTGAGCTGGTATAAAGCTGTTTTTCAGCCTTTCGTGACAGCTAGTGCATTTCCAGTTCACTTTACCTCTCAGGTCATTGCCACCTTCAAGTTCCTAAATGTATTTCCTGAGTATTAGCAAGGACCTCTGCCCTTGGATACTCCATGATCTCCAACACAGTCTTTTCAGCAGTCAAAAATTCTCCTTACTTTTTTATCCATAAAGAGTGTCTGTTTGTTCTACTTGTGTTCTCTCAGCTCTGCATGACATGATTTGGAAAACAATTTTAATGGAGATGGGATAAAGGATGTCAGGATTATTTTAGCTGATTACCTTCTTCCACATTGCAAATCCCTTCCTAGTTCTCTGATGCTGTGAGGCAGTTTTTGAGGTTTTCCTCCAGCTTTTCTAGTTTTGGTGGTAGAATTGCTCCACAACAAGTTATTTTTGTATTATGGAAAGTGTACAACCTCCTCTCCCACTGAACACCTTTTGTATAGGAACATGCATAGCCTAAGATTTCAGTGCTTGTCTCAATTGTCTTAACTGGGATAAAACAAAAACAAAAACAAAACTCAAACTCTAGTCCTGAGATACATGCATTAGTCCATTTTTTTCGTTGTGATAATGAAATGCCTAAAGTGGGCAACTTTGTAAGGAAAAGAAGCTAAAGTTGGGTTTTGGATCTGGAGGCGCAAGGTCAGGGGCAGCAGCTGGTGGCAAACTTCTTTCCAAAAGGCATGAGCCTCAGGTAGCAACAGACAGGAGTGCATGTGCTTGGTCTGTCTTGCTCTGCTTACAAAGCCTCCAGGATTCAACCACAGGGACTCCACCCTACTCACTTCATTTATTCCAGTCACCTCCCCAAGGACTAACTCTAAATTCCCTCACTCTCAATATCTCACAGTTGACATTGGGTTTCAACACAAGAAGCTTTGGCAGATACTTTGAAACCCAACCCAAACCATAGCAAAGGCCAACAATGAAATCAGAAATGCAAATACCATCTTCTGTATACTTTGTTATCAATGTTGACTTGCACTTCCAGATCTCAATATACACAGACCACCTAGTGAGCAGCAATCTCATTGTAATTCTGTATTCCCAGATGTTATTCATTATGCTTGAGGTCTCAACAAAATACAAATGCTGAAGTGATATTTCCAAAACAAAGGCACATGTTGTATGATATAAATTATTAGAGATAGTGTGGGAGAGCCCAAACATTATGTTGTGTATTTCAGGAAATATTTCAGCCTTGGGATATAATAGATCCATATTCAATTTCTGGTTTGATCACTTACTGTATGACCTAGGGCTTAACATCTTGAATCCCCAGTTTTTTGTTAAATCAGACTCCAATAATTATGTTTTATGAAAACTGTGTAACATTAAATGAAATCATGTGTATAAAATTGCCAACCTAATATCAGCTTGATTCAAAGCGTTTAATCAGTATTAATCACCCATTCATGTGATTTATGAATTTCACATGCTAAGTAAGATATCTAGAAATAAATTATAATTATTTTGTAATTTTATTTTAAAATTATAAAAGAATATTATTATTGATTACTATTATATTTCTAAGGGTGTTGAACATATTTACATGTAAGACAACATGTATTATAATGGATAAATGGCATGAATTTTAGAATTTCTCTGTATGAAGGACAATATTTAAAATCTAAAGTTCTCATTGGAGAGCTTTTGCAATTAAAGATTGACTCAATTTCCAAGAGTAAGTAATAGTCATAAAACCATCAGCAACCAGGAGTAATTGAAGTAAACCTCTACATTGTTATGAGAAATTAAAATATATTTCACTAAATAATACAATATCTTGCAGATTTATACACAACCGATTCTGAAGTTGTTTTCACACAGTTATGACACTCTGAGATTGCAGAAGATTTTATTTAAAAGATAAGAATTCTAGGACCTGGGGTTGGCATTGTGGCAGTGGATTAAGACATGTGTGATAACACAATCATTATGAGTGCCAGTTCAAGTAATGGCTGCTCCATTTCAGATCCATTTCTGTGCTTATGTTCCTGGGAAGGCAGTGGAAGATGGCCCAAGCACTTGGGCCTCTGCCACCCATGTGGGAGACCTGGTTGGAACTGCAGGCTCCTGGCTTTGGCCTGCCCCAGCCCTGGCTTTGTGGTCATTTAAGAAGTGAACCAGCAGATGGAAGATCTCTGTCTGTCTGTTGGTCTCTCTCTCTCTCTCTCTGTAATTCTGCCTTTCAAATAAATAAAAATCCTTTTTAAAACACCATCAGCCAACATCATGTTGAATGGGGGGAAAACTAGAAGCATTCCCATTAAGGTGCAGAGCCAGTCAAAGTTGCCAACCCTCACCACGAGTATTTAACATAGTTCTAGAAGTATTAGCCAGAGCCATTAGGAAAGAAACAGAAATCAAAGAGATACAAATTGCTAGGAGGAAGTCAAATTATCCCTGTTTGCAGATGACATGATCCTTTATATATTGGAACCAAAAGACTCTACAAAGAGACTATTGGAATTCATAAGAAACTATTGGAATTCATATTGCAGGACATAAAATAAATACACAAAAATCAATAGAATTTGTATACATATACAATGCATGAATGAGAAAGAACTTCTAAGATCAGTCCCATTCACAATAGCTACAAAAATTTAAATACTCTGGGATAAATTTAACCAAGGATGTGAAAGATCTCTATGATGAATATTACAAAACATTGGAGAAAGAAAGAGAAGACACACAAAAAAGGAAAAAGTTTCATTTTTCATGTATTGGAAGAATTAATATCATCAAAATATCCATACTATTAAAAGAAATTTACAGATTCAATGTGATCCCATTTCACTACATTTTAGGTAATCTATCAAAATACCAAAGACATTCTTCTCAGATATAGACAAAAATGATCCAAAAATTCAAATGGAAGCACAAGAGTCTCTGAGGAGCTAAAGCAACTTTACACAATAAAAAAAAGCTAGAGGTTTCACAATGCCAGAATTTAAGCATACTACAAGGCAGTTATAACCAAAACAGCTTGGTACTGGCACAAAAATAGACTTGTGGACCAATGACACAGAACAGAAACCCCAGAAATTCATCCACTCATTTACAACCAACTAATCATTGACAAATGAGCTAAAATCAATCCCTGGAGAAAGGACAGTCTCTTCAATAAATGTTCTTTGGTAAATTGGATCCCCAAATGCAGAAGTATGAAACAAGACCACTACCTTATGCCCTATACAAAAATCAGCCCACAGTGGTTTAAAAGATTTAAACCAAAGACCTGAGACTATGAAATTATTAGAGGAAAACACAGGGGAAACAATGCAAGACATTGGTTAAGCAAAGACTTTGGATAAGAACTTAGAAACACAGGCAGCAATAGCAAAACTAGAAAAATTTAATTACATGAATCTAAGAAGCTTCTGCACAGAAAGGAAGCACTCAGCAGAGGAAAGAGGCAACTGACAGAATGGGAGAAAAATCTGCAAACTATGCATTAAATAAAGGGTTAATATCCAGACTATATAAGGAGCTCAAGAAACTCAACAACAACAAAGCAAACAATCCAGTTAAGAAACGGGTAAAGGACACAAACAAGTATTTTTCAAAAGAATGAAACATGAACAAATTTTCAGGATCACTAATGATCAGGGAAATGCAAATCAAAACCATAATGAAGTTTATTACTTCACCCCAATTTGAGTGGTTATCATCCAAAAATCAAAAACTAACAAATGCTGTAAAGGATTTGGAGAAAATGGTACCATAATACACTTTTGGTGGAGATGTAAACTAGTACAATCATTATGAAAGACAGTATGGGGATTACTGAAAAAAATAAAAAGATATCTACTATATGACCCAGTTAACCCACTGCTGGGAATATACCCAAATGAAATCAGCATATGAAAGAGTGATCTGTACCTTCATGCTCACTGAAGCTCAATTCACAATAGCAAAGATATGGAATCAACCCAGATGTCCATCAACTGAGGACTGGATAAAGAAAACATGGCATATATATGCATATATCATATGTTTTCTCTGATTTGTGACAGCTAATATATGGAGTCCCAAAAATATCTTAATTTATGAGTTGAATTGACATCTTGTGGTTTGATTATTGTTTATAACCCTTGTCTATATTCTGTGGAACAGTGGTCTTTCTATTTTTTTATTTGTAGAACTCTTTTTTTTTAATTTGGAGGAGCACTAAATCTGTCATTTTAAAGTAAATTTAAGGCCGGCGCCGTGGCTCACTAGGCTAATCCTCCGCCTTGCGGCGCCGGCACACCCGTTCTAGTCCCAGACGGGACGCTGGATTCTGTCCCGGTTGCCCCTCTTCCAGGACAGCTCTCTGCTGTGGCCAGGAAGTGCAGTGGAGGATGGCCCAAGTGCTTAGGCCCTGCACCCCACGGGAAATCAGGATAAGTACCTGGCTCCTGCCCTCGGATCAGCGCGGTGCGCCGGCCGCAGCGCGCTGGCCACGGCGGCCATTGGAGGGTAAACCAATGGCCAAGGAAGACCTTTCTCTCTGTCTCTCTCTCTCACTGTCCACTCTGCCTGTCAAATAAAATAAAATAAAATAAAATAAAATAAAATAAAATAAATAAAGTAAATTTAAAGCATGTTATTGAAAAAAATTATTGATAAAAAGGAGGGAGGTAGGAGGGAAGTAATAAATAATCATTAAGGTATCATTATATTCTTGAAATCATCTCTATGAAATTCATGCACTCCTTTTTCTATATATTAATAAGTTAAAAATGAAAAAAGAACTCTAGTATCTAGAAAGGTCAAGTGAATTTCCAAGGTTACACGAAACAGTAATAATACCAGATTAGATTATAAGTTGAATACTTCTGATTGACCTTGACATTGACTCTCTCTACCCTTCTGAATCACGTTCTGTAATCTAAAAGGCTTCTGGTTGAGAACCTCAAAGGGGTGACATTAGCAAGAGATTGGTTGGAAGCAAGTGAAAGAATTCAGGGCATCCAATCTTCATATTTCCTACCTCTATGGTCATTCTAAGCTAACTCTATTTTTCTGTTAGTTTACATTTTCTGCTAGGCAATCTTTACCACATAACTATAAAAGCCTGCTATTATAGGCCTCAGGGTATTTTAATATCCCTAAGCACTGCCCTGTATTATACATCCCTCTAATTACCTGATTGCATGTTACATCCTTTTTTTTATTCCTGCTAGGACCCCTGATGCACATAGAAACCATACTTTTAAATTGCAGTTCAGAATTTTGCTGTTTGTTAGTTAACATTTTATTTTTTTTCAATATGGTGACTTGACTACTTCTATGATATGATTAATCTATTACATAGATTATATTATTACATATAATATATAACATAGATAACATAATATATAATATATAACTATAATATATAATTATATTATATAATATATTGCATAGGTTATATGAATCCCACATATGTTCATAAGGTCAATCATTCTTGCCATTACTACTTGTGTTTTTTAATATGTAATGGTGAGTATAAATTTGTGTAAATGAACATGTAAGAACATAACACCAAAAATTTCAAAACTCAGGGAAAACAATGTATCTAAAACTATTTTCAATGAAATGCTACTGCCAATGGATTTTATTTCAAACTGCTTCTTAGCCTCCTTATTTTTCTATTTGCAATCATAGTCCTTCAATACAATGTAATAACTTTGTATAGAACAGGCATTTGGCATGGCAGTTAACTCACCAGTTGGGACACCAGCACCCCATAATGGAATACCTCTTCTTCTAACCCAGTTTCATGCTAATGCATATGTTGGGAAGGCAGCAGATGGTGGCCACTGTACTTGGGTCCCTGCCACCTAGGCAGGATACCTGCATTGAATTCCTAGTTCATGGCTTATGCCTGGCTCAACCCTGGATGTTGCAGTCATTAGAAAGTGAACCAACAGAGGGAAGGTGATATCTCTCTGTGTGTCTGTCCAACCTTTCTCTCTTCCTCACCATCCCTCCCCCTTTCCTTAGGGGTGTATTTCTGCCTTTCAAATAAATTAAATGATAAGTAAAAATTTTAACAAAACTGGAGGCATTCTATAAACTGAGTTCAAAGCATATTACAAACCTGTATCAAACAAAACAGGATGGTACTGGCCCAAAACAATCAATCCATAGAGTAAAACAAAACAGAGAGCCCAGAAATGAAACCACACTTACACAATCTATTAGTTTTTGACCATAGTGCCAGGAACACACATTAGGAAAAAGAATAGTATTTTCAATAAATGCTATAGGGAAAGCTATACATATACATGGAAAAAATGAAGATGCAACTTTATCTTATACACAAACATATACAAACATCAACTCAAAATGGATTAAAGACTTACACATAAAATCTGAAATTACAAAAGTTTGAAGAATATATGGGATAAAATGTCTTTAATTTTACTGTAGGAAACATTTTTTAGCAAGACCTCAAATATACAGGCAACAAAACCAAAAATAAAAAAGTAGGACTAAGTCAAACTGAAAATAAGGTCTGCACAGTAAGGGAAACTGTACAATAATAAGGCAAAGAGGGGCCAGCTCCATGGCTCGCTTGGTTAATCCTCTGTCTGCGGCGCTGACATCCCATATGGGCACTGGTTTCTAGTCCTGGTTGATCCTCTTCCAGTCCAGCTCTCTGCTGTGGCCCGGGGAAGGCAGTGGAGGATGGCCCAAGTGCTTGGGCCCCTGCACCCGCGTTGGAGACCAGGAGGAAGCACCTGGCTCCTGGCTTCAGATCGGCATAGCTCTGGCCATACCAGCCATTTGGGGGGTGAATGAACGGAAGGAAGACTTTTCTCTCTGTCTCTCTCTCTCACTGTCTAACTCCGTCTGTCAAATAAATAAAAATAATAATAAGGCAAACAATGGAATAGAAGCTAATGTTTAGAAACATTTGATAAAGGATTAAAATCTATAATATACTTGAAAGAACCCACACAACTCAACAACAAAAAACTCAGCTAACGCAATTTGAAAATGCGAAAGGTACTTGAATAGACATTTTTCCAAAGAAGACATAAAAATGTCCAACAAACACATCAAAGAGTGCATACCACTAATTACCAGGAAACTGAAAATAAAAACCAGAATGAAATATTATCTCTCTCCTATTACAATGGTTACTATGAAAAATCAAATGATAAGTGTTGGTGACTATCTGGAGAAAAGGAAAGCTTACACACTGTTGAGGTTGTAAATTGGTGCAATCATTATACACAACAGTTTGAAGTACCCACAAAAAATACCTAAAACTGTTATGAAAATATGATCCAGGTATTCCAGTTCTGAGTATATATACAAACTAACTGAAATTCCCATTTGAAAAAGATAGTAACACTCCTACATTTGTTGCAGCTTTGTTCACAATGGCCAAGATACAAAATCAAACTCAGTGTCCATTGAAGGCTGAATGGATATAGAAAATGTGAGATTATCTGTGCATATATATATATATATATGTATACACACATATATATGTGTATATATAATGGAATGTTATTCAGATTTTTTAGAAAAGAAAATTTTGTAATGACAACATGGATGAACCCAGAGGAAATCATGGTAAGCAAAATAAGCAATATACATAAAATTGTATGCTATAATGTGGAATCTTAAAAAAGTATATTCTGTCCATTGACACCATCCTTTATAAGTGAAGGATAAATAAAGTATTTTCTAGAAAAGCAAAAACTAATAATTCAGACCAGCCCTACAAGAAATTCTGAAAGTTATCCTGTATTAGAAGTAAACATAGGCCGGCGCCGTGGCTCACTAGGCTAATCCTCCACCTTGCGGCACCGGCACACCCGTTCTAGTCCCGGTCGGGACGCTGGATTCTGTCCCGGTTACCCTCTTCCAGGACAGCTCTCTGCTGTGGCCAGGGAGTGCAGTGGAGGATGGCCCAAGTACTTGGGCCCTGCACCCTATGGGAGACCAGGAGAAGCACCTGGCTCCTGCCATCGGATCAGCGCGGTGCTCTGGCTGCAGCGCGCCGGCCGCGGTGGCCATTGGAGGGTGAACCAATGGCAAAGGAAGACCTTTCTCTCTGTCTCTTTCTCTCTCTCTGTCCACTCTGCCTGTCAAAAGAAAAAAAAAAAAAAGGAAGTAAACATCATGAAAACAATCACACTACCAAATATACTAACAGAACAGGTAGAATCAGTATACAATCTTCAAAATCACAGGGCTTAGTTCTTACTTATCTATACTAACCTTTAATGTAAATAGATTAAATTCTCCAACCAAATGGTTTAGGGTGGCTGAATGAATAATAAAAGCAAGACTCCAATATATTCTGCCAGAAGAAATTCATTTCACAAACAAAGACACACACAGAGTGAAAGTGATAGGCTGGAAAGATATACGATGAAAATGGAAATCAAGAAGGAACCGGTGAAGCTATCCTAATACCAGATAAAAGAGATTTTTATATCAAAAATTGTAAAAAGAGATAAAGGAGGACATCAAATTTTGATAAAAAAATTTCAAAAGAAGGAAGACAATCATAAATATATATGTATCCAATACAATTACACCCAGATAAACAAAGCAAATAATATTAGAGTGACTTCAACATCCCACTCTCATCAATGCACAGACCATCCTCACAGAAAATCAATAAAGATACACTGGATTTGAAACATACTATCAGGCAAGTAGACCTAGCCCAGTCCGGTTAAAGTGGAGCTATTTTAATTAGAACAGACTAATCTGATATTCAATTTTAAACATTTAATTTAAAAAATTATTTGAGAGTGTTTGTGTGTTTTTGTGTGTGTGTATGAGAGAGGGAGAGAGAAAGAGAGGGAGAGAGAGAGGATTAGACAGAATACATATCTACTAGTTCAATCTTCAAATGCTCCCAACATTCAGGTTTGGGCCAGGCTGAAGTTGAAGTTGGGAACTCAACCCAAGACTTTGACACAGATGAGAAGAACCTATATGCTTGAACCTCCTGCCTCACAGGGTCTGTATTATCAGGAAGCTAAAAACAGGAGGTAGAGCCGAGAGCTGAATTCAAGCTACAGTGTGCAACAAAGACATTCTATTTCACATTTTAGTCACTAGGACAAATATCTGCCACATGTAATTTTTTTAAAACTTTTATTTAATGAATATAAATTTCCAAAGTACAGCTTATGGATTACAATGGTTTCCCCCCCATAACGTCCCTCCTACACGCAAACCTCCCCTTTCCCACTCCCTCTCCCCTTCCATTCACATCAAGATTCATTTTCGTTTCTCTTTATATACAGAAGATCAGTTTAGCATACATTAAGTAAAGATTTCAACAGTTTGCTCCCACACAGAAACATAAAGTGAAAAATACTGTTTGAGTACTAGTTATAGCATTAAATCTCAATGTACAGCACACTAAGGCCAAAGATCCTACATGAGGAGTAAGTGCACAGTGACTCCTGTTGTTGACTTAACAAATTGACACTCTTGTTTATGGCATCAGTAATCAACCTAGGCTCTTGTCATGAGCTGTCAAGGCTATGGAAGCCCCCTGAGTTCACTGACTCTGATAATTTTAGACAAGGCCATTGTCAAAGTGGAAGTTCTTTCCTCCCTTCAGAGAAAGGTACCTCCTTCTTTGATAACCCTTTCTTTCCACTGGGATCCCACCCGTGGAGATCTTTCATTTAGGTTTTTTTTTTTTTTTTTTTCCAGAGTGTCTTGGCTTTCCATGCCTGAAATACTCTCATGGGCTTTTCAGCCAGATCTGCATGCCTTAAGGGCTGATTCTGAGGTCAGAGTGCTGTTTAGGACATCTGCCATTCTATGGGTCTGCTGTGTATCTCACTTCCCATGATGGATCGTTCTCTCCCTTTTTTATTCTATCAGCTAGTATTTGCAGACATTATTCTTGTTTATGTGATCCCTTTGGTTCTTACCTATCATTATGATCAATGGTGAACAGAAATTGATCACTGGGACTAGTGAGATGGCATTGGTACATGCCACCTCGATGGGATTGAATTGGAATCCCCTGCTATGTTTCTAACTCTACCATTTGAGGTAAGTCAGCTTGAGGATGTCCCGAGTTGCACATCTCTTCCCTCTCTTATTCCCACTCTTATATCTAACAGTGATCACTTTTCAGTTAAATTTCATCACTTTAGAAGAATTGTGTATTGATTACAGTATTCAACCAAAAGTATTAAGTAGAACAAACAAACAAAAAAGATACTAAGAGGGATAACATATTAAACTACTCATCAACAGTCAGGGTGAGGGCTGATCAAGTCACTGTTTCTCATAGTGTTCATTTCACTTTAACAGGTTTCCTTTTTGGTGCTCAGTTAGTTGTCACCTATCAAGGAGAACAAGTGGTATTTGTCCCTTTGGGATTGGCTTATTTCACTCAGCATAATTTTTCCATATTCCTAACAGGGATCACTTTTCAGTTAAAATTTAAACACCTAAGAATAATTGTGTGTTAATTACAGAGTTCAACCAATGGTACTAGAACCAAAAAATAATACTAAAATGGATAAAGTATTACATTGTACATCAACCGTCAGGACAAGAACTGATCAAGTCACTGTTTCTCATAGTGTCCATTTCATTTCAACAAGTTTCCCCTTTGGTGCTCAGTTAGTTGTCGCCAATCAGGGAGAACATATGATATTTGTCCCTTTGGGACTGGCTTAATTCACTCAGCATGATGTTTTCCAAATTCCTCCACCTTGTTGCAAATGACAGGGTTTCGTGTTTTTGACTGCTGTATAGTATTCTATAGAGTACATGTCCCATAATTTCTTTATCCAGTCTACTGTTGATGGGCATTTGGGTTGGTTCCAGGTCTTAGCTATTGTGAATTGAGCTGCAATAAACATTAAGGTGCAGACAGCTTGTTTGTTTGCCAATTTCATTTCCTTTGGGTAAATTCCAAGGAGTGGGATGGCTGGGTTGAATGGTAGGGTTATATTCAGGTTTCTGAGGAATCTCCAGACTGACTTCCATAGTGGCTTAACCAGTTTGCATTCCCACCAACAGTGGGTTAGTGTCCCTTTTTCCCCAAATCCTCTCCAGCATCTAATGTTGGTAGATTTCTGAATGTGAGCCATTCTACCCGGGGTGAGGTGAAACCTCATTGTGGTTTTGATTTGCATTTCCCTGATTGCTAGTGATCTTGAACATTTTTTCATGTGTCTGTGGCCATTTGGGTTTCCTCTTTTGTAAAATGTCTATTAAGGATGGTTTAATGTGCGCAAAACAATCAATGTGATACACCACATTAACAGACTGCAGAAGAAAAACCATATGATTATCTCAATATACGCCGAGAAAGCATTTGATAAAATACAACACCCTTTCATGATGAAAACTCTAAGCAAACTGGGTTTGGAAGGAACATTTCTCAATACAATCAAAGCAATCTATGAAAAACCCACAGCCAACATCCTATTGAATGGGGAAAAGTTGGAAGCATTTCCACTGAGATCTGGTACCAGACAGGGATGCCCACTCTCACCACTGCTATTCAATATAGTTCTGGAAGTTCTAGCCAGAGCTATTAGGCAAGAAAAATAAATTAAAGGGATACGAATTGGGAAGGAAGAACTCAACTATCCCTCTTTGCAGATGATATGATTCTTTACTTAGGGGACCCAAAGAACTCTACTAAGAGACTATTGGAACTCATAGAAGAGTTTGGCAAAGTAGCAGGGTATAAAATCAATGCACAAAAATCAACAGCCTTTGTATACACAGGCAATGCCATGGCTGAGGAAGAACTTCTAAGATCAATCCCATTCACAATAGCTACAAAAACAATCAAATACCTTGGAATAAACTTAACCAAAGACGTTAAAGATCTCTACGATGAAAATTATAAAACCCTAAAGAAAGAAATAGAAGAGAATACCAAGAAATGGAAAAATCTTCCATGCTCATGGATTGGAAGAATCAATATCATCAAAATGTCCATTCTCCCAAAAGCAATTTATAGATTCAATGTGATACCGATCAAGATACTGAAGACCTTCTTCTCAGATCTGGAAAAAATGATGCTGAAATTCATATGGAGACACAGGAGACCTCGAATAGCTAAAGCAATCTTGTACAACAATAACAAAGCTGGAGGCATCACAATACCAGATTTCAGGACATACTACAGGGCAGTTGTAATCAAAACAGCATGGTACTGGTACAGAAACAGATGGATAGACCAATGGAACAGAATTGAAACACCAGAAATCAACCCAAACATCTACAGCCAACTCATATTTGATCAAGGATCCAAAACCAATCCCTGGAGTAAGGACAGTCTATTCAATAAATGGTGCTGGAAAATTGGATTTCCACATGCAGAATCATGAAGCAAGACCCCTACCTTTCACCTTAGACAAAAATTCACTCAACATGGATTAAAGACTTAAATCTATGACCTGACACCATCAAATTATTAGAGAGCATTAGAAAAACCCTGCAAGATATAGGTACCAGCAATGACTTCTTGGAAAACACCCCAGAAGCACAGGCAGTCAAAGCCAAAATTAACATTTGGGATTGCATCAAATTGAGAAGTTTCTGTACTGCAAAAGAAACAGGAAAGTGAAGAGACAACCGACAGAATGGGAAAAAATATTTGCAAACTATGCAACTGATAAAGGGTTGATCACCAGAATCTACAAAGAAATCAAGAAACTCCACAACATCAAAACAAACAACCCCCTTAAGAAACGGGCCACATGTAATTTTTTTAAAGATTTATTTTATTTATGTGAAATACAGAGTTACAGAGAGAGGTAAAGACAGAGAGGTCTTCCATCAGCTGGTTCACTCCCCAATTGGCTGCAACAGCTGGAACTGCAGGGAGCCAGGAGCTTCTTCCACGTCTCCCATGCGGGTGCAGGGGCCCACTGACTTGAGCCTTCTTCTACTGCTACCCCTGGCCATAGCAGAGAGCTGGATTGGAAGAGGAGCAGCCGGGATTAGAACCGGTGCCCATATGGGATGCCGGTGCTTCAGGCCAGGGCGTTAACCTGCTGCGTCACAGCACTGGCCCCCATAATTGGGTTTTAATGAAGCACTTATTTGTGTTGGAAGTAGGGGTGGGAGTGGGGGGTCACACATATTTCAGTTTAAGGGAATTATAGCATTTTAAATTAGTAAAACATTTTTAGATTCCTGTTTATCAGAACTTGTGATATTTACAATACTTTGTGTAGCATCAATGAAAATCCACCCCTTTTTAAATTTTTCTTCTTCAGAAATCCATTCTTTTAGCTATTTTCTAATTATCCAAAGTATCAGTTTTACCAAAGATTTCATTAGCACCTTCAAAGAATAAGTAGCATCCTTTATAGTCTTGAATTAATTGAGAACAATGGACATCATTGGATAATGAATAATTCTTTTGTTTTGCAATTATATCCTTTGTGCCTATGCATTTTCTTTGGACTCTATCAATATGATTAATCTCTATGGTGCTGAATTCATGGATTCTACAACCAGATATGCTCAATGATGTTACATGCTTCATTTAGACTGCTTTAATTACAAAGAAAAGAAATGCATTCAAGGTAGCAGATAAAACTATTTTATTTGTAGTAACTCCTAAGGTGACTTCTGGAAAAGATCTAGAAATAGAACTATAAGGCACCATTGAAGAACCAGATTCTCTTCCCTTCTTTCTCATGTACCAAATGATCTCTTTTACAGTTTCTATTTTGTTGAATTGACTCACTGCCAATTGACTTACTCTGCTTACTCATACTTCAGAGTAGTTCAAATATTTAACATGGAGGTTTATTTATTCAAATTTAAAGGCAAATATTTACTAGGAAATGGACTATATCCTACATGCTGTTGGCTTCACCTTTCCATGGCTCCAACTCTGCCTCATTTTCTGTCTCTTTCCTCCTATTACTTCCGTTGCACAAGCCTAGCATACGTCTCTTCATGTTTTCAAATTAAAGTTCATCAAAGACGAAATTCATCTCCGTTACTGAAGTTGTGAACAATTATTTTAATCCTTCAGACATGTTTTGTTTTGTTTTAAGCACACACTGTTGTTTCTCCAAAAGATTTCAAAAAACGAATTATCTACCAACATTCAAAAACTGCAAAACTTTTACGAAAACAAAAGAAAGCACCTTGATTCCTGCCACCCCTTGGAAAAAAACCGGGAATTTTTCTCACAACTTTCTCAATCTGGTAATATTCACTTGGCGCTGATTAGCAGGTATGATTCAGATAAACTGCCGGATGGTGTGATGGGGTCCTACAGCAAAGGCTCAGGTTCCTTTGTCTTTGTCTTTGTTTTACACTCAGGCTTTTTATAGAGAAATAGCAGCAGAAACTTATGTACAGATATTCCTGTGCTTATGATAATTATTTTAAAAACAAATAAGTCAAAAAAGTTTTATTGGAATGCAACGATGCTCATTTGTTTACTGTTGTCTGTAGTTGCTTCGGTGCTTCAGACAGAACTAAATAGCTGTGACAGAGACTGGCCCACAGAATCTAAAATCTTTACAAAACAATTTACTTTATAAACAAAGTTAGCCTGTCTCTGTTATGAAGGAAAGCATGGGTAGGTACCTACAATACACTATAAAATGTTCCTTTTATGACAAAAATTCCTTCTACCTAATCTAAATTCTCCAGTATTAGCTTAATTTAATTCTCTTATTTTGACCTTGGTTGGAATGAAGAACTACAAGTATCGGAAATAATACTTATTTACACTGGTTTAGCAAACAATCAACACAGTGATTTCGTAACTAAAAACCTGTACTATTATTTTATGTTAATAACACTCCTTGAATAAGCATTTGGATCAAAATAAAGATCTTTCACAACTGAATACTTAATTAATTCTCTGAACAACTTAAATCTCATAATAACTTCATTTACTTTTACATTTGTCTCGATCATGACCAAATTGACCTGCCATGATTCTAATACTGAAAAACGACATTTTCTTTTATGCCTCCATGGATTGCATCACTAATAACATTTATAATTCACTATGAATAGTATTTCTTTTAGAACTAATAGCCATTTTTACTGTTGCCTGCTGTGATCTTGCCTGTCTTTACTGGTCTGTATTATATCTTCCTCATTTTTCTTCCCAATGTGTGTGGATTCTGATACAGACCTTTACCTAGTCAGGCAGATTACTCAAGATTTGATGACTCTGTTAGAAATACCTCCAATTAATATCTCCCAAGTACATAGCAATCCTCTAACATTAACAGGAAAAGTAATTACTTAAACTCTCAATGGAGATTAAAAGTATTCCTTTATTCCAGCAAGAAGCAAATAGAATGTATATTAACTTCTCTCTCTGCCTCTCCTCTCTCCGTGTAACTCTGACTTTCAAATAAATAAATCAATCTTTAAAAAAGAATGTTTATTAAAAACCAATCCCATGCATATGAACAACAAAGCATAAAGTTGCTCATAATTAACTATAAATATAACATATGAATATATAAATATAACCATGAAATTCTGTTAAAAATTTAAAAGACATCAATAAACAGGAAGAAATACTATGTGTCCAGTTATTAGTCAGAGTCCAATTAGGAGAAAAAATGAACTCATTCAGAACAAAGAAGTATAAATCTGTTAGCTATGTGACCACAAAGGCAAAAAGAGAACTCTTCAGAGCAAAAAGGATAGCATAGCACAGGGGAAGCAGTTTCTAAACTAGGGCTGATAAAATAAAGAGAAGTTGGATTTATTAATAATTGGAAGTCTGAAAAGGCAGTCTGTTATTGCTTGAATGGGTTCTCTCCAAAATTCAGTTGTTATCACTTTGATACTTTTAAGAGTTGGAACTTTTAAGAAGTGATTAGGGATGAGGGTTCCTCCCTTGGGAACGAGTTCAGATGTCTTAATAAAAGTGAGCTTTTCCCGTTCTACCATATGAGGATACATCAAGGTACCATCTTGGAAGAGGAGAGCAGCCTTCCAGCCAAACCTGTCAGTGCTTTGATCTTAGACTTCCCAGTCATTAAAACCATCAGAAGTAAATTTGTGTCTTTTTAAATTACCCAATCTCTGGTATCATGTTGTAACAGCAAAAGCAGACTAAGATTTGGTCCCACAGGCCTGAAATTAATATAGTTGAATGGAGACACTGATTGGTGCTGGGTCTCTCAGGCCTCTGGACCTCTGAGACTCTTGGAGTATCACTAAATAAACAAATCTTTGAATTGTGGGAATTCAGAAGGTGAAGAGAGCAGTAGAGGCTTAGTAAACCTATTCAATAGCACAATAGCTGAAAATATCCCCAATTTTGAGAAACATCTGGACAACCAAGTGCAAGATGCCTTCAGACACTGAACAGACAAGATTAGGAAATATCCTCACCATGACACATAATAGTAAAACTCTCAAAGATACAACACAATGAGAGAATTATAAAATTCCAAAAGAAAATCTCCAGGTCACTTTTAAGGGAACTCCCATTAGATTAATAGGCAATTTTTAACTGCAAACTTGTGTGTCAGTAAAAAATGGAATGATATATTCTAAGCTCTGAAAAAAAATGTTGCGACTAAGAATACTTTATACAGTGAAGTTACCTTTTATAAATGGAGTAGAAATAAAGACTTTTTAAGAAAAACTAAGGGAATTCATCATTACCAGACCCGTCTTACAAATATGTTTAAGGAAGTCCTACATACAGAAGAAAGAACAGGATAACAATCATCATTAAAACTTGAAAAGTATAAAACTCACTGTAAAAGAACAAATGGGGGTTGATGCTGTGGCCTAATGGGCAAAGCCATTACCTGCAGTGCCAGCGTCGCATATGGGTGCAGGTTCAGATCCTGATTGCTCCTCTTCTAATCCAGCTCTCTGCTATGCTCTAGGAAAACAGTAGAAGATGGCCCAAGTGCTTGGGCCTCTGTACCCACGTGGGAGACCGGGAAGGAGCTCCCGGCTCCTGGCTTCGGAATAGGCGCATCTCCAGCTGTTGCTTCCATTTGGGGAGTGAACCAGTAGATGGAAGACCTTTCTCTCTGTCTCTCCCTCTCACTGTCTGTAACTCCACCTCTCAAATAAATAAATAAAATCTTTTAAAAAAGAACAAATTATATTCAAAATAAACAAGATTATTTTTTCAAATGACAAGATTAAATCATTACTGGTCAATAATAACCTTGAATGTAAATGGACAACAGTTACCAATCAAAAGATATGGAGTGGTTTAAAAAAGTCGAGAATCAATGATATGCCACTTATAAGAAATTCACTATACCAGTAAAGACACATACAAACTAAAAATGAAAAGATGAAAGAAAGTATTCCATGCAAATGGAATACAAAAGTGATCAAGGGTACCTCTGTAAATCATATATAATAGACATTAAGGGAAAAAAATTTCAATAAATTGGAGATAAAGAAGATACCATATAATTATTAAGGAATTAGTTCAACAAAAGACATGGCCAATGTAACTGTATTTGCACTTAATGTTGAGCACATCCAATTTTTTAAGATTTATTTTATTTTATCTGAAAGGCAGAGAAAGAGAGAGAATATCTTCTATCTGCTGATTCGCCTCCCAAGTGGCTGCAATGGCCAGGGTTGGGCCAGGATGAATCCAAGAGCCAGGAGCTTCTTCTAGGTCTCCCACATAAGTGGCAGGGGTCCAAATGCTTGAGCATTTTCTGCTGCCTTCCCAGGCACATTAGCAGGGAGTTGGATAGGAAGCGAAGCAGCAGCCAGGACTCAAACCAGTGCCCATGTGGGGTTTGGCATTGCAGGCAGCAGTTCAATCCACTGCATCCAATGCCAGCCCTGAGTGTACCCAATTTTTTGAAACAATCTTGTTAGGTCTAAAAGGAGAAGTACGCTCCAATACAATACTGGGAGATTTCAATGCTTCGTTTCATCAATCAAGAAATTACCCAAGCCAATAAATCAACAAAGAGACATCAGAATTAAACTACACCAAATAGCAAATGGACCTAGCAGATGTTCATAGAACAACTCAGAATATATACGCCACTTCACAGTATATTCTCTAGGACAGAACACACAAGAAATCACAAAACAAGTCCCAGCATTTAAAAAAAAAATTAAAATCACATGACATAGTTCTCTGAGCACAATGGAACAAAATAAGAAATTAAAATCAAAACTACAGAAATTATACAAATTCATGGAGATTAAACAGTATGATACTGAATGAACAATGAGTTATTGAAGAAATAAAAAAGAAATTGACATATTCCTTGAAAACGGTAAGAATGGAAATACCACACACCAAAACAAATAGCATTAGGCAAAAAGCATTATTAAGAGGGAAGTTTACAGCAGTAAGTATGTACATCATAAAAGATAAGAAGTAAATAACTTAATAATGCATCTCATGGACCTAGAAAACAAGAGCAAATCAAACCCAAAGTTAATGGAAGGCAAGAAACATAATCAAGTTCAGAAGGGAACCAAACGAAATAGAAAATTAAAAAATCAATAAAATGAAAAGTTTGGTTTTTGAGAAGATGAACAAAATTAATAAACTATTACTTAGACTAGGAGAAAAGGAAAAGAGATTCAAATCAATAAAATCAGAAATGGAAAAGGAGATATAACAACTGATACTACAGAAATACAAAGGATCATTAGGGACTACTATGATTAACTGCATACCAATGAATTGAAAAGCCTAAAAGAAATACCTACATTTCTAGGTACATATAACTTTCCAAAAATGGACAATGGAGACATAGAAAATCTGACCAGAACAACAATGAGTAAAGAGATTGAATCAGTAATCAAAAATCTCCCAGCAAAGAAAACGCCAGCCACGGTTGGCTTCACTGCTGAATTTTAGCAAACTTTTAAGGTAGCACTAACACAAATTCTTATCTGATTACTTCAAGAAATTAAAAGGGAAGGAAACCTTATGAATGCATTTTACAAGGTCAGAATTACCTTGAATCCATAACCAGACAAGGGCATGACAATAACAGCAAAAGAAAACCAGATTAATATCCCGGATGAACATACTTGCAAATATTCTCAGAAAAATGCTAGCAAATATGACCTAGACACATTAAAATGATCATTATTCATGTTCAAATGGGCTTTATCCCAGGGATGCAGTGATGGTACAGTATACACATGCAAATAAATAAGTATAATACGTCATATCAACAGAATGAAGGGTAAAATCATATGATTGTTTCTGTAGAATCGGAAACATTTGATAAAATGCAATATTCATTCATGGCACAAACCCTAGATAAATTAGACACAGAAGTAATATCCTAAGCTCACTAAAAAGCTATTTATGACAAACTCATGGCCAACATCATATTGAATGGAGAAAAGCTGGAAGCATTTCCTCTAAGATCTGGAACTAGACAATTATGTCCACTCTCACTTTTATTATTCAATATGGTACTGGAAGTTCTATCTAGAGTCATTAGGCAAGAGAACAAAAACACACAAATAGGAAAGGAGGAAGTCAAATTATGCTTGTTTGCAGATGATATGATTCTATGTGTAGACACCTAAAGACTTTACCAAGGGACTACTAGAATTCATAAATGAATTCAGTAAAGTTGTAGTACAACTGTGGTGTAGCAGGTGGGACCACCGCCTGCAGTGTTGGCATCTCATATGGGTGCCAGTTTGAGTCCCGGCTGCTCTCCTTCAGATCCAGCTCTCTGCTGTGGCTTAGGAAAGCAGTGAAAGATGGCCCAAGTCCTTGAGCCCCTGCCAGCCATGTGGGAGGCCCGGAAGAAGTCCCTGGCTCCTGGTTTCTGGCTTCAGATTGGCTCAGCTCTGGCTGTTGAGGCCAACTGGGGAGTGAACCAGCGGATGGAAGACCTTTCTCTCTCTGCCTCTGTTTCTCTGTGTGTAACTTTGACTTTCAAATAAATGAATAAGTAAATCTTTTAAAAAATCCACACATAAAAATCAGTAGAATTTCATATATACTAATAATGAACAGCCTTAAAAAGAAATCATAAGAGCAATCCCAATCACAACTGCTCTCAAAAATACCTTGATATTAATTTAGCCAAAGACGTGAAGCACATCTATGATAAAAATTACAAAACTCTTAGGGGAAAAAACAGAAGGCACCACAGAAAGAAATGGAAAGACCTCAAATGTTCATGGATTGAAAGCATTAATAATGTTGTAATTGTCCAAATTACTTAAAGCAGTTTACAAATTCAAAACAACCACCATCAAAATATCAAGGGCATTCATAGAACTAGAAAAAAATTTGAAACTTAATATGAAAGCAGAAAATACCTCAAAGAGCCAAAGCAATATTAAACAAAAGAAAAAAGCTGGAGGAGTCACAACCCAAAATTTAAGACATACTATGGAACTATTGTAGCAAAAACAGCATGGTACTAGCATGAAAACAGATACTTACACTAATGAAACACAACAGAGATCCCAGAAAGAGACCCCATAAATTAATCAATTTATCAACATCCAACTGATTTTGATAAGTTACCAAAAACATGCTGAGGAAAAGATGGTTTCTTTAATAAACTTGGTAGGATAACAGGGGTTTCCATAAGCAGAAAACTTGAAAGTTGCTTCCCTCCACCTCTTCCTCTATATGAAAATCACATCAAGGTGGATCAAGCATCTGAATGTAAGACCTGAAGCTATGAAAGTCTTAGGAAAAAACATAAGGGAACCACTTCAAGACATTGGAATGGCAATGATTTTTTTTTAGAAGATCCCAAAAGCAAACACAACAAAAACAAAACAAGACAAATGAGATTATGCAAACCATGTAACTTTCACACAGCAAAAGAAACAACCTGCAAAGTGAAAAATACTTGATCCTTATGGACAAGACAAAGAATTAATAAGGAGAACATATTGGGAACTCCAATCAACAACGAAAAATGCACTTAAATAATGGGCAATGATCTGACCAGACCTTTCTTAGAAAAATACAAATGGGCAACAAGGGCATGAACAATGTGCAAATTCAGTAGCCATCAGAGAAATGCGAATCAAAGCTACAATGAGGAATCTTCTCACTCTTGCTAGGATGACTCTCCGCAGAAAGGACATATAGATAGGTATGTATGTATGTATGTGTGTATGTATGTATATATGCATTACATAGAGCTGCAGTAACCATGAGAGCATAGATGTCTGTTCAATGGTCTGGTTTCATTTCCCTTGGATTTACACCCAGGATTTATGCCTGGTATTTAAACTCAGTGGGATTGCTGGGTCATGTGGAAGTTATATTTTTCATTTTTGAAGAGATTTCATGCTCTTTTTCCATTGCCATCAATAGTGTTACAAGGACTCTATCTCACACCCTCACCAACACTTGTTATGTTTTGTCTTTCTTTTGGTAATAGCCAATCTAATTAGAATAGGACGATATTTCCAATAGTCAGGAAATAGAAACATCCTTAAGTGTCCATCTACTGATAAAAGTGAATAAAGAAAATGTGGTACCCATCCACAACAGAAGACTACTTAACCACAGAAAGCCATAAAATCTTGCCATTTGCAACCACATAGATGAAACCAAAGGTCATTATGTTAAGGGAAATAAGGCCAGCACAGAAAGACAAATATCACATGACTTTGCTCAGAATCTAAAAGAAAAAGTGATCTCGATGAAGTTAAAAATATAATGGTTGTTATGAAAACTGGGGAGGGAAGCAGCAAGGAGATGAAGAGAGGTTGATTAATGGATACTAACTTTTAACTAGATAGGAGTAAGTAAGCCGGCGCCGTGGCTCAATAGGCTAATCCTCCACCTTGCGGCGCCGGCACACCGGGTTCTAGACCCGGTTGGGGCGCCGGATTCTGTCCCGGTTGCCCCTCTTCCAGGCCAGCTCTCTGCTATGGCCAGGGAGTGCAGTGGAGGATGGCCCAGGTGCTTGGGCCCTGCACCCCATGGGAGACCAGGAAAAAGCACCTGGATCCTGGCTCCTGCCATCGGATCAGCGCGGTGCGCCGGCTGCAGCGGCGGCCATTGGAGGGTGAACCAACGGCAAAGGAAGACCTTTCTCTCTCTGTCTCTCTCTCTCACTGTCCACTCTGCCTGTCAAAAATTAAAAAAAAAAAAAAAAAAAAAAAAAAAGAAGTTCAGGAGTTCTGATACACAGTAGGGGGACTATGGATAATATACAACATATTTTTTTTTAAAATTGGAAAATAAGTTTTTTGGGTATTTTCAGCATAAAGAAATGCTAAACTTTTGAGATGATATATTTACCCCGATTGGACACAGCATGATGTATGCATGTATCAAAACACCACATAATGGGCTGGCATTGTGGTGGAGCAGGTAAAACCACTATCTGAAATTCTGGTATCCCGTATGGATGTGGTTCACGTTCCAGCTGCTCCACTTCCAATCTAGCTCCCTGTTAATGGGCTAGGAAAGCAGCAGAAGGTGGACCAAGTGTGTGGACCCCTGCCACACATGTGAGAGATCCAGAGGAAGCTGCTGACTCCTGGCTTTAGCCTGGCCCAGGCCTGGTCAAGCCCTGGTAGTTGTGGCCATCTTGGGGGTGAACCCATGGATGGAAGATCTCTTTCTTTCTCTCTCTGTCTCTTCTTCTCTCTGTAACTGACTTTCAAATAAATAAATAAATCTTTAAAAAAAATCGTGCTACTTGATAAAGATGTACATTTTTCAAATCTATTTTTTTAAGATTAAAAAAGTTGAAAGAAAGACCAAAAATAGCAAATGATGTTTAGGATGTGGAGAAAAGGAAATTCTCCTACTCTGTTGGTAAGAATGCATATCGGTACAGCCATCATGAAGAATACTATAGAGATTCTTCAAAAAATGAAAAAATAGATCTACCATATGACCCAGTTATCCCACTTCTGGGTATATACCTGAAGAAAATGGAACAGCATATCAAAGAGATACCTGCAGTTCCATGTTCATTGCACCCCTATTCATAATAGGCAAGATATGAAATAACCTAAATGTGCATGAATGGATGAATGAATAAAAAATGTAATACATACTCCATGAACTATTATTCAGCCTTAAAATAATGAAATCCTGACATTTGCGCACTAGAACTGGAAATTATTATGATAAGTGAAATAAGTCAGACACAGAAAGGCAAATACTATGTTCTCTAAAATATGTGAAAGTTAAAAATAGTTGAACTAAACTGATAACAATGATTAGTAGAAGTTGGGAAAAATAGAGGGATGGGTAACAGAGGGAGGTTACATAATAATACTGTAGAAGTAGCAAATTCCAGTGTTTCATAGCACAGTATAGCGACTATAACTCACAATCATGTACTTAGTACATGGTTGGCAATATGATTGAAAACATGACTGTAAGAGAAGAGATAGTAGGCTACAAACACAAAAGAAAGCAAAGCAAATGGAAAGGCTAGTTGCCTGGTTGATTGACCTATAGTGTGTGTGTATGTGTGTGTGTGTTTAAGCGCTATATGTAAATCAAAACATTTTAAAAACAAATTTAAAGAAGGAAAAAGGAAAAAGGGGGCAGGTCACTTAAACTTCTCTTTGCTTTCTATTTATTTATTTTTGTTGTATTTTTTTTTTTTTTTTGACAGGCAGAGTGGACCGTGAGAGAGAGAGAGACAGAGAAAGGTCTTCCTTTTGCCTTTGGTTCACCCTCCAATGGCCACCGCGGCCGGCGCGCTGCAGCCAGAGCACCGCGCTGATCCGATGGCAGGAGCCAGGTACTTATCCTGGTCTCCCATGGGATGCAGGGCCCAAGCACTTGGGCCATCCTCCACTGCACTCCTGGGCCACAGCAGAGAGCTGGCCTGGAAGAGGGGCAACCGGGACAGAATCTGGCGCCCTAACCGGGACTAGAACCCGGTTGTAATTTTTCATTCTTCTTTTTTCTCTTAATTTATTTTTAAAATTTTAATGAATTTTTAACAGATTCAATATGGTTTCTAGATACAATTCTAAGAAGATAATATATTCCCTTCTCCCTCCCCTCCCCCTTCTCTCTCCCATCTTCCTTACTTCTCCCATTCTATCTTTTTGATGCTGTTTTTGAGATGACACTTAAAAAGCCTGAATATTTTACCAAATTAGAAGTTTGATAAGTAAGAAGCAAAAAGACACTAGGTTAGTGGAATATATGCAATGGCAATAAACAACAATTTAAAGGAAAAATGACTATTTCACCTGCATACAGTACATTTTAAAGTAATTACAGATCATTAAAACTATAGTAGTATAACATTCATAATCATTGGTATGAAAAGTTATAAAGCACATTTTCACAAAACTGTATTTGCAGCAATATTGATACACACCAGCATTTCTTTTTGTGTTTGTTTTAAATTTTCATTCCCACATATAAGGGAGAACATGTGGACATTTTTTTAATATACTCTGTTTTAATTTTTGGGTGGTAAGGCATTGCCATTAGTAGTTTTAAGAGCTCTATAGTGGTTTTTTTAAACATTTTTTTATTTTATTAAGATGAGCAAATGTCATGTATTTCATATATCCAGATTTAGGAGCATGGAGATACTTCCCACCCTACTCTTCCTCCCACTCACACTCCTACCCTCTCTCTTCCTTCCTTTCTTATTGTTTCTTTTAATTTTTTACAATGGTGTGATTTTAGTTTACTTTATAACGATTAACCTCCTTCTAGCACCCCCTATTGGCAGAGCCTCCAAAGAGCAAGCTGCAAACATTTTCTAGCCACACTAAAAATTTGCTGCTCTGGGATAGGAAAAGAACAACGCAAGAAGTAATTTTCTGTGTGTCCTACTGATAGAAATTTTTGGTGAAGAAGTGAAACAAACAACGAAGACTCTGTGGGACAAAAAGAGAGAAGACAGTGACACTGCTGCAGCCGCCATGCTGCACAACCAGCTGCTGGCTGTGAGTCTCCATCTTAGTGTGTCACGGTGAGAAAACATTGCCATGCGCCCTGGTGCTCACAGTTCCAGCGGAGAGGGAATTCTACAGTAACCCACTGACTTTTCCTCCAGCTGGAGAGCTGACTGGGTTCTGAGCCACTGCCAGGCTTGGAGTAGAGAAGCTGATTTGCTTCCTTCCCCTCCTCCACTCTGACGGAGCACCTTACTTGGCAGTGGAAGGTTGAGCAGCATGCCTCCACTCTCCTACCAGCATCATAGTCAGAGTCAGGGCAACATGTGGAGCATAGCACAGATCCCCTGCATCCTGCAACTGTGGGAGTGTTGGGGCATTAGCACCTATAGCATCCCACCTCCCTGGACTCATATCCTCTACTATAAAATCTTCTGTATACCTAATAGTCATCCTCTAGGACTGGAGCCAGCAGCTTCCTCTGGATCTCTGACATGTGTGGCAGGGGTCCACACACTTGGTCCATCTTCTGCTGCTTTCCTAGTCCATTAATAGGGAGCTAGATTGGAAGTGGTGCGGCTGGAACGTGAACCAGCATCCATACGGGATACCAGAATTTCAGATAGTGGTTTTACCTGCTACACCACAACACCAGCCCATTATGTGGTGTTTTGATACATGCATACATCATGCTGTGACCAATCGGGGTAAATATATCATCTCAGAAGTTTAGCATTTCTTTATGCTGAAAATATCCAAAAACTTATTTTTCAAGGTTTTTTTTTTTTTTTAAAAAAAGACAAATATGTTGTATATTGTCCATAGTCCCCCTACTGTGTATCAGGATTCCTGAACTTCTTACTCCTATCTAGTTATAAGTTAGTATCCATTAATCAGCCTCTCTGGAACAGGGTTCAGGCCACATCCTCTAGTCCTATGACTATGGCTGTTGACATATTATAAGCCTCCACACAGGTTTGACTCTCCTAGTATGACCTGAGGAAGGATCCATCCATACCACAGTCCCAGAGCCATAGCAATTGGTGCCACAACCCTAGCATCACTCAAACTTATGAGTAGGACAAGGGAACAGCCACCCTGGTCTCCCTCAGCACCAAGAACAAGGCCCCGGCTATCACATTCACCAATAAGATTGACAATGAACTCTCTGTGGACGAAAGAGATATGCCCTATGAGACTTTTATTCAACTCAAAGCCTCAGTTCTACCCCTATATACTGCAGTAGATTAAGCCACTGTGTTACTTACAATCACAGTCAACACTGATTAAGATTTAAAAATGACTCAGAAAGTAAACTCCTGGGCTCACCAAGAACCAAAGCCAAAGCAACAAGCCAAGTGATTTTCTGAATTCTAGTTAAGTCATAAACTCTTTTACAATAAAATATATCCCAAAAAGAAGGTACAAAATACCAGAAGGGCAGACATTAATGTAGGGACACAGGAGACATGAAGAAACAAGGTAGCATGACATCCCAAAAAGAACACAGTATTCCTCAAAAATTGGATCCTGAACTGAAAGAAATCTATGACATGGCAGATATAGAATTCAAAATAATGATTTTAAGGAAACTCAATGAATGCAAGAGAATACAGATAGACAGATTAAGGAAATGAAGAAATCAATGTGTGACATGAATGAAAATATTACTAATGAGATAGAACTCATTAAGAAGAACAAAAAAAATTTGGAGATGAAATCTTCAATCAGTGAAATAAAAAATATGATAAAGAATTTAACAGCAGAATAGACCAAGTGGAAGAAAGAATTTCTGACCTTGGGGACAAGAATTTTGAAATAACCCAATCAGAGAAAAATAAAGAGAAAAGAATCAAAAAGGAAAGTCTACATGAAATATGGGATACCTAAGTGACCAAATAGTTTATTACATGTATTCATGAAGAAGAAGAAAGGAAAAATGCAATTAGAACCTCTTAAATGAAATAATAGTTGAAATTTTTCCATGGCTTAAAAGAAACATGGACATCTAGATACACGACGCTCATAGAACCTCAAGCAGAGTCAACCAAAAAATGTCTTCTCCAAGGCATCCTGTCCAATTGTTGAGGCTAAAGGCAAGGAGAGAATTCTAAAGACAGGAAGAAAAAAGCATCAAGCTACATATAAAGGGAAACCAATTAAATTAACATCACACTTATCAGCAGAAACTCTATAGACCAGAAGAGAGTGGGATGATATATTCAAGGTCTTCAAAGAAAAGAAAACTTGCAACCAAGAATATTACATACAATGAAGCTATCCTTTAAAAGTGAAGGAGAAATAAAGTATTTTCCAGAGAAGCAAAAACTGAAGAATTGACCACCACCAGACCAGATTGGCAAGAAATTCTGAAGGGCATCCTGCATTAGAAGTAAACATCACTAAAATACAGGACATCACCAAATTCCCTATCATAGCTGGTAGAACCATTTATACAATCAACAAAATGACAGGGCTTAGTTCTTATCTATAAATACTAACCTTGATTACAAATGGATTAAATTCACCAAAGACATAGGGTGACTAAATGGATAAAACAAACAAACAAACAAAAAAAAACAAACAAAAAAAACAAAAAACGAGATCCCACGCTATGCTACCTACAAGAAACTCATTTCACAAAGACATACACAGACAGAAAGTGAAAGGCTGGAAAAAGATATACCAGGTAAATAGAAACCGAAAGTGAGCAGGCATAGCTATCCTGATAACAGATAAAACAGACTTTCAATCAAGAATTATAAAAAGAGATAAAGGACATTATATTTTGATAAAAGGTTCAACTCAGCAAGAAGATATAACAGTCATAAGTATATGTGCACCTAACACAAGACCACCCAGATAAATGCAATAAATAGTATTAGCCCTAAATAAAGAGACTCCAATACAATAAACACCCCCCTTTCATCAATGGACAGATCAACCAGACAAAAAAAAAAAAGGTACGTCAGAGTTGAAACATATTATCAAACAAATGGACCTAATAGACACTTACAAGACATTTCACCCAACATTTACAGAATCCACATTCTTCTCCTTCAGCACATGAAACAGTTCCTAGGATAGATCAGATTTGTACCCGCCTCCCCATCACCATTACGAAGTAGCCTATAGCTATTACCTAAAAGAGTTTAAGATTCGTACATTTGAGGAGTCAGGAGACAAAAGGAGTAAAACTTAGAGGTATTAAATATTGTGACCTGGCCAAAGACCCATGACAATTTCTTAGTTTTAATAAATTGAGAAAGTAGAAGGATAATCATGGATAGCTGTCTTATACAAAGAATAGAATGGCATGTTAACTGAATAAATAAACACTCTAGGATTTAGGAATAAAAAATGTAGGCAGAATGTAATGTGTGCAAGCTTCTCTTGATACAAAGAATAAAACTTCAACACATTTTATTAAAGCACAATAAAAGGAGTTTTCATGACAAGTGGCTATTTAAGGAAATTTTTCTAAATGCTTGACATTAAAAAAAATTGGGAATGGAGACACTTGTGGTGAGACATGCAGAGTTAATAACCAGATCTGCACTCCCATCACCATTATGAAGTAGCCTATAGCTACTACCTAAACTGGTTTAAGATTTATATATTTAAGAGTAAGTAGACTGAAGGCAAATATCTTAGAGGTATTAAATATTGTGACCTTGTCACTTAGGAGTTTTTGCTTTAAGAAGTATGATTATTTTAATTTTGTAGTTGGACTCTACCTGAATAAAGTGAGGGAAATTCACATGACCAGTTGTTCCCCACATGTCTCCAGACCCCTACCTCACCTATGGTTATATGCACTATATTTTTTCTAAGATTTATTTATTTATTTGAAAGTCAGAGTTACACACAGAGAGAAGAAGCAGAAAGAGAGAGAGGTCTTCCATCCACTGTTTCAATCCCCAGTTTAGAGCTGTACCCTGATCCAAAGACAGGAGCCAGGAGCCAGAAGCCAGGAGCTTTTTCCAGGTCTCCCATGCAGGTATGGGGCCATCTTCTACTGCTTTCCCAGGCCATAGCAGAGAGCTGGATTGGAAGTGGAGCAGCTAGGACTTGAACTGGTGCCCACATAGGATGCTGGCACTGCAGGCGGTGGTTTACCCGCTAGGCCACAGTGCAGACTCCTATATGCACCATATTTATACACAATCATTTGGGCACATAAATCACAGAGTGAGTGAGAAGATTCAACAGAAAGTATGAGCAAAAAGATTTCCTTTGATCACAAGCTAGTTTCAGACAACAGTTTAAGAGATTTATAGTGTCCAGGCCAGGGTGTTGATGACATCATGTATTTTGCACTGTTCCAACTCTCCAAGTGAGCTGTGTTTGCTTTGATTAATGTGTCAGCCAAGTAGAGCCCATTTGTAAGAGAATGGGTAGGCTAGTGAAGTGTTTGGAAATAATGACAGAAGCTGTTTAGTAAAGCTCAGGTGGGAGCATCGGAGCTGTCTTTATTATTCAAAGAGCTCTTACTCATAGGACTAGTGAAATTAATATTTACAAGTAGCTGAATTGTAGTTCACTCTGTGGAGAATCTTTTTGACAGGTAATGATATCAGAACAGGATATGAAGAGCTCTGTTCAATGCCCTTCCACTTTCTTCTAGGATGTGGTGTTTTCTAACTCAGACATTCATAGAATAAGCAAAAATCTTTCAGAATACAAGTGTGTACCAAATGAACTTGGGCTATAATTCGATTAGGAATAGAATTAGAGTTCAAAAAATCTGTGTCAGAACATCAGTGAAACTTGGTGGAGAGAACATTAGAATGAAAACACCCAGGCAATGTTCCTGGGTGATTGGCAGATGGTAAAACAGAAGTGGTCTTAGGTGTTACATTGTGAATGGGGGGGAGTGTCTCTAAAGGTGGCAGTACTGATGTCTGTAACGTTTGGCAATGAGACTTCGTGACTAACAAAGTAGAATTTGTTTCTGTCCCCTCCTCCCAACCCCAGCCTGAAGCCACTCTGCTCGTGGCTTATTTTAACGGACTGAATAAGAAAGAAGTGATGATGTGCTTACTCTGCATGTAGACTTTACCATGCCTGAAACTTCCGTCTCACCTAGGACAGCTACCATTCCATAAGAAGTCACAGACTAGCCTGCTGGAGAGAGAGCATCTAGAGCCTGAAGGTGAGATAGCGCAAAGGGAGAGAGAGGGGACTTCATGGGATGTACCAAAATACTAGATAGAAAGCCCCGTTAAATGTTCAGACCCAGTCTAATAGCCAGATGAATGCAGCTTGAGTGAGTGACCCCACAGACAATGTGCAGATTATAACAACCTTACTCACTGTTGTCCAAATTTCTAACCTACAGAAACTCCAAAAATACTAAATTATGATTGTTAAAATCCCTGATGATGTGGGGTTCTTCTACAGCAATAGACTCCCAAAAGCCTAGGTGCTTATGAGCAGCACATGTGTTATATCAAGTCAAGATTTCCAGCAACTGGTAGTATATAAGAAGGGCCTCTATTATGATTTGTGGGAAGTTATAGAAAGTAAAGGAATACAGGAAAGGTGAGGTTGCACCAGATACCCTCTGAGGTCCTTCAGAATATCTGTATACTCTAGGAATACCTTTCCGGAACCACTATTTTCTGAAAAAAAAAAAAAAAAGAGATAAAGCATGTTTCCTTCACACTTAACCCCTATTGGGTTATACTTTGTGGTTTCAGAATATACTCAAAGCTGCATGGCTATAAGCTTTGTGTAAGGGCCAGCATTGCATTGCAGTAGGTTGAGACGCTGCCTGTGACACTGGCATGACACTGCCTGTGACTACTGCTTGTGTTCTGACTGCTCCCTTCTGATCCAGCTCCCTGCCAATGTGCCTGGGAAGGCAACAGAAAATGGTCCAAGTGCTTGGGCTCCTGCCATTTACATGATGGACCCAGATGTACTTTATGGCTCCTAGCTTCAACCTGGTCAGGGCCAAGCTGAGGCCAGGAGCCAAAAACTCACTCCTGATCGCCTATGTGGGTGGCAAGAACTCAAGTTCTCAAGCCATCATTTGCTGTTTCCTGGGTGCATTAGCAGGAAACTGGACCAGAAGCCAAGTAGCCAGGACTTGAATAGGCTGTATGACATGGGGGTATTCCAAGCAGCAGCTTAACCCACTGTGCCACAATACCTACCCTACCATCAGTAGTTTTCTTGGTAGCCCATATTATATATTTAAATAAGTTAATAATGTAATTATATTATGTTTTTTATCAATATGCAAATTATTAAGTGCCAAAGAATCCTGAATAACCATGTCTTATCACTGTTCACTCCTCCCTACACACCTATCTTCACTTCAGGAATATTATTTCACTCATTTGTGATATGCTTGTCCTTGCTTTTTGAATCACTGAAAAGGCAAGAATTCAGACCACATATACAGCCTCTAGACTAAGTGATGAATAATAATGAAACGATGAATCCTACAAGAAATCAGATCTCTGTAAAAGATGATAAGAAATGAAGCATACAGATAAAAAGAAAAAGATAAGATGAAAGAGGAAGCCATTCTGAGCCTTTGATACATTTTAAACTATCAGCATATCAGGGAGTAAGATAGCATGAAACCTGTTGGTAGAATGGTTCTGATAATTTTGTAAAGAGAAAAAAAAACCTAGAGGATCTTTTAAAGTCAACATTCCTATGAGATATCACCATTTACATGAGATAAGAAAAGGAACACTTTGAGTGCATAGGGAAAATAGTATGTACATATAGACAGAAATTGCCAGTGTGCTCCAGATAAAATTAGCCATGGAAAAACACTGGCTATCCTTTTTCTCTACCTCACATAAGCAAAAGAAAGGGCAGCCAATACTCAAAGGGAAGGAATACAAATTAAGACTTGAGAGGAAAATAATCCATAGCAGATGACCACAGCTAGAAAAATCTTCCTTTCTCTCTATTATGTTGGAGTGCAAAGTAAGGAAGATCAGAAAAAGATGTAAAGAAAACTAAAATTTCTGTTATGAAGAGATATATAAATATTTTAATAATAAATGAAATTATCCTATTCTAGTTTTCCAACTCTGGTATTTTACTTTCCTTTATCCTTCCTTTGCAACATACCCATCTTTATTATTTTTTATATAAAATATTCACAAGATTAACAAGAGAAAACCAGAATGAAGGAAACTCAAATAAATTGTTTCTATAATTTTGCATCTTCTCGCATCACATAAATACCTAGATGGGTTTATACCAAATACAGAATGTTCAATGTGGCTTTTCACGTAATAGTCCCAAACTGCATACAACCCAAAATGCCCATCAGAAAGACAATGGATGTATGCTAAGAAATATTCATATAATGGAATGTGACATACATGAAAAATAAAGACATAATTACTACATTTGCAAAATGTAATCTTTCACAGGTTCAGGGGAAAAAATCCAGCAGAATTCAGGTACAGGAGAAAAACTGGATGAATCTCAAAGATATGTTGAGTGAAACAAAAGCCAAACACACTCAAAAGTTTTTATTCTATGTGGGTTCCATTTATAGAAAGCTGCAAAACAGAGGTGGACTTTGGGGCACAGTGTGTTAAACAGTACTTTGAGACAACCATAATACCTATCAGAATGCCTGGGATTGAATTCTACCTCTGATTTTGACCCAGCTTCCTGTTAATGTGCACCCTGGGAAGCAGCAGATGATGGTTCTAGCACTCAGGTCCTTGCCACACACATGGGAGACCTTGGATGGAGCTCCTGGTTCCTTGCGTTGGCCTGACCCAGCCATGGCTATTGAAAGCATTTGAGGAGTAAATCACAAGGTGGAAGATTGATCTCTTTCTCACTTGGCTAGCTCTTCTTCAGGGAGGTCATGTATAAAGGTGGGATGTAAAGGAAACTTAAAGAGTGCTAGACAAGTTAGGTATCTTGATCTGGGTCCGGGTTGTGGCTAAAAGGATGTACACAAATGCAAATAATTCTTGAGCTGTATGATTAGGAGTGACGTACTTTACATACTTTGCTATATGTGTATAATCTCAATTTTAAAAGAGATACAGATTAAAAAAATGTATAGGCTCTGAGGAAAATGTGTTAATTTTTAAGAACCCTGGTGTGAATACTTCAAAAGAAAGACTGTTGTCCCCCAGAGCAGCTGAGTCTTAGAAATAAAAAGAGGCTTGCATAACTGACAATTGGAAGAACCATTCTGCATATATTAAGACATCACAGACAGGAAAACAAATAGTGGCTTCAATTATGAGTTCTAAATAAAGAGCCACAAGGGTAGAAGCTCCAAATTGTAGGCTCTGGCTGGCAATTTATCTACTTCTCACATGGGCAACTCCATGTTGCAAGTTCCATCAACAGTAGAAGTAGAGATTTATTTGTTCAACAATGGTAAATAATTCTTCTACGAAATTCAGGACAGCTAATAAGAAAATATATGCAAAAAGTAATTACCAGGGTAAGGTGGAATACAAATAAGACATAGATAAAAGCAATGAAGATAAAGGAAACAAAGACAGATAATTGCTAGCAATGTACTTTAAATTTGATTAAACTCCTCAGCAAGCAAGCAGTGAACAGAGGTAAAGCTGATCAGTTTTTTTTTTTTTTTTTTAATTCTCATTTTCAGGACCAAAGATAAATATCAATCTCCCAAGATAAATAAAAATTTGCCTGGAATAGAATTTATTTTAAAAATCATGGTAACTGATACTCACTTCACCAAACAATATTGTAAAGTAGAAATATCATTATGTTGAAATAAAAAGACATGAAATTTGATTAAGAAATCAACATTCTTCAGTTAAGTAGTTCAAATCACCCTGAATTTCAGGTTCCCTGACTTTAAAATAGTAATGTCAACAACAATAATAATAGCTAATTAAATATTCTTGCCATGTGTGCTTGGTATTAATTTAGTTCAATACTCAATACAGGCTTACAGGAACCTTTATGTTAATTTTTTGATGGTGAAATCCGGGGTTCAAAAGATTTAATGACTGGCACAAAACCACACATGTAATATAACAATGATAATCATTCTGTTTTAGGCTACCTCACCAAATATTAGTGCAAATCACAAGTGATATTCAAGTAGTCTTCCTGAAAAAATCCTATAATTTGGAAAATTAACAGATAACTACTCCATTCCTATTCATAAGCAAAGCATTTCACTAGATAAAATAGGGTCACAAAATTATAAACAGCATTCTATCTTGACTTAATACAACATTATCATTCTCTTTACATTTTTTAAAGATTTATTTATTTATTTGAAAGGCAGGGTTACAGAGAGGCAGAGGCAGATAGAGAGAAGTCTTCAATCTGCTGGTTCACTCCCCAAATGGGTGCAATGGCCAGAGCTGGGCCTATCCAAAGCCAGGGGTGCCTGGAGCTTCTTCCAGGTCTCCAATGTGGGTGTTGGGGCCCAAAGACTTGGGCCATGTTCTGCTGTATTCCCAGGCACATTACCAGGGAGCTAGATCAGAAGTAGAGCAGCTGGGACAGGAATTGGCAACCATATGTGATGCCAGCACTGCAGGTGGCAGATTTACCCATGACTCCTCAACACTGGCCCTAGAATTATCATTCTCTAAAGTCAATGTTCATAACAAGTTCTCACTTAAAGATATCTGCTCTTGACTCCATCTTTCCCTATACATGTCTAAAAATGATGCTAATGTTTTCCAGGGCCTCATTATCTCCCCCTTATTCTTCAGTTCTGTCCCCCAACCTTATTTGTTCTGTTTCATATTAATTGAATAATTGATACAATTTTAAAATAACAAAGTTATAGGAAAGAAAAGAGTTGATGGAACTTATCAAAACACATTCAAAGCACTTCGGATGAAAGTAAACAATGATAATTATAATAACTTCAATTAGACAATTTTTTTTCTTTTATTTAGATCATCATCTTTATTTTATTTCAATACTGTTTTTTAATTTTTTTTTGACAGAGTGGACAGTGAGAAAGAGAGAGAGACAGAGAGAAAGGTCTTCCTTTTACCGTTGGTTCATCCCCCAATGGCCACTGCAGCCAGTGCGCTGTGGCCGGCACACCACACTGATCCGAAGCCAGGAGCCAAGTGCTTCTCTTGGTCTCCCATGCGGGTACAGGGCCCAAGGACCTGGGCCATCCTCCACTGCACTTCTGGGCCACAGCAGAGAGCTGGACAGGAAGAGGAGCTACAGGGACAGAATCCGGCGCCCCGACCGGGACTAGAACCCGGTGTGCTGGCGCCGCAGGCGGAGGATTAGCCTATTGAGCCGCGGCGCCGGCCTAAATTTTTTAATCTGTTTATCCCCCAGAGAAAACAGACTTTTATTTAAGGAAAACAGTCTCCATGCATTCCATAAGTAAAACTTTAAGAATATAGTGTTTCTTCCCACCATACCTGCCTTCCCACCCACTTTCCCACCCTTTCTCTTCCCTCTCCCATTCCCAGGCCCATTCTCCACTGAGATGCATTTTCAGTTAACTTAGACACAGAAGACCAACCCTATACTAAGCAGAGTTCAACAATTTGTATGGTAAGAAAACAAACAAAAAACCAAAACCAAACCAAACAAAAAAACTGTTCTTCAACAGTCAAGAGTCAGGACAAGGGTTGCTCAAAGTTATTGCATCTTGAAGTTAACTTCAATTTTTTTTTAATAATCTTAATTAATTTTAACGAGGCAACCAAGAATGTTACATCTTTTGGAAGCGCTAAGACATAATTATAATACGAATATTGGAGGGCAGAAGAAGCTTCTGGATCCTGACTTTGGATAGGCTCAGCTCTAGCCATGTCAGCCATCTGGGGAACGAACCATTTGATGGAAGACCTCTCTCTCTCTCTGTCTCTGTGTCTCTGTAATTCTGACTTTCAAATAAATAAATAAATAAATCTTTAAAAAATGTAAGGTAGATAGCCAATAATTTAATATTAATGGGTATATAAAGAGATAAATTGAGAACAGTGATTATAAATGACAATTTTGGGGGTATAATTGGAAAAGATCTTCAGATCAAAAGGAAAAAAAATCTATTAGCAAAGAAATTGGCATGTTGATGGTAATGATTGTTTAGAAAGAGAAAATTAATGATACAGAAGAAATAGAAGTGTTTGTAGAGACAAAATTGTTGATCAAACAAGAGGATATAGGATCCAGTCCATCAGTGAAAGGATTGATCTTGAATAAGTATAGAGATAAGCCATCCATTGGAACAGTGGAGAAGGCAAAATGTGAAGGAATAATACACATTATTAGTTGGGTCCACAACTTCTCTTTCCTCCTTCATTGTGTCTGTTATAACCCAAATTATGTTAAAATACACCAATTTTTAATGGATCTACTACAATAGACTGAGATTACCTAATCATATTTATTTTATGATAAAGATTAGCTTAGTGGTTGGTATGTGATACAAACATGCCCAAGAAGATACAGAGAAAATTTTGTTTAAAAGTTTTGAGAGGCCGGTGCTGTGGCTCAATAGGCTAATCCTCCGCCTGCGGCACCAGCACCCCGGGTTCTAGTCCCGGTCGGGGTGCTGGATTCTGTCCTGCTTGCTCCTCTTCCAGTCCAGCTCTCTGGATGGCCCGGGAGTGCAGTGGAGGATGGCCCAAGTGCTTCGGCCCTGTACCTGCAAGGGAGACCAGGAGAAACACCTGGCTCCTGGCTTCGGATCAGTGCGGTGCGCTGGTTGCAGCACGCCAGCTGCAGTGGCCATTGTGGGGTGAACCAACGGTAAAGGAAGACCTTTCTCTCTGTCTCTCTCTCTCTCACTGTCCACTATGCCTGTCAAAAAAAATAGAAAAAAAAATTTAAAAAGTTTTGAGAATATTTTTCACCCTTAATTAAAACAAAATGCATGCAAGGAGAAATTCTGATGCTGGATCTTTGGCCACAATCTTATGACCAAGAGGATTATAAAGAAACCTTTCAGAAACCTAATATTTTTTGAATCATGAAATTAACCAGTGCCAAAGTCTAATATCTCTAGTTTTCTTTAATCCGATTTTGAAAACCCTATTTTTAAACCAGTTTTAATAGTATATTTTGTTGTTTGCTGTCAAAAATATTCTAAGTGGTTCAATAAACAATGTGTGTATGTATATGAAGTTAAACACATTTGATGATAGAACAGACAAGTGCTCCTAATGGCTTCTATGTTATCAGTGAAGCAAGAATAGATTTTATTGTCAGCAAAGAGAGCAAGATGGTTAAAATGCTTGCAAGGAAATATTAGCATCATCATGATGAGTAGGCAAATAAGTCTACCTGGGAAATATAATAGGAATGCTTAGCATTCCTGAGTGCCCACGGAAGATTAGTGACTATAAATTTAAAGTGCAAAACAGCATACATGAATTTTTCTCTAGGCATGCTCAGATATTCAGGTGCATGCACAGAGTAAGCAGAATGATGAGCTTAATCAGGTTTGGCATTTTTCCAGGCAAGTTTTGAAAGCACTAGAGAAAGGCAAAGGAGTTGTGGGCCTCTGTAAGGGAGTGATTAAAGTGATTAATCATGGAGGCTACCACCAGGAAAGATAAAATTGAGAGAAAAAGATAAGTCAGATGACAGTGAAGAATAGGTTGGGTCAAAGGATTGGATGTTTCAGTAGGGACAAACGAATTGTTGGAGAGAAGAAGCTAACGTGGATTTGAAAGAGAGCATGTACCGGTCAGAGAGGGTGCTAATATAAGGGATTTTTGAGAGACTAAGTATTGGATACATCAATAAAATGGATTCTGAGTCACTTGGAATAAGGATAGGAATAAAGTTAGAATGGGTACTAGGTTGAAAACTAAGAGAAGAATCTTGGAGATGTATATGACAGCAAAAAGAACTAGCAAAAGGCATAGCATGCAAACAGGTACAGCAAAGGATCAGGTTTAATGAGGAGAAAGGACAATTAGTGATGAGAAGTGAAGATGGCAGTTCCAGGTCCTATGGCATTGTAGGTGATGCAAAAACTGGGCACCAGTTGACAAGCTGCAGCAACAAAAGTTGGCTAAATTTTATGAACTTCAGTTTCCTTATCTATAGATTATAGATAATCTTGACTTTCTAGAGTAATTCAAGAATAAAATGAGATAATATATAAAACCTAATAAAGTCAGTATTTTAGACCAGAAAAACACAGTTTCATCTCTGTAACTGTGCCTACCATACTATTAAACATAAACTACAATACTATTAAACATAGACTGTAGGGGCTGGCGCTGTGGCACAGTGGGTTAAAGCCCTGGCCTGCAGTGCCAGCATCCCATATGGGCGCAGGTTCTAGTCCCAGCTGCTCCTCTTCCAGTCCAGCTCTCTGCTGTGGCCCGGGAGGGCAGCGGAAGATGGCCCTAGTCCTTGGGCCCCTGCACCCACATGGGAGGCCCAGAAGAAGCTCCTGGCTCCTGGCTCCAGCTGTTGTGGCCATCTGGAGAGTGAACCAGTGGATGGAAGACCTCTGTCTCTGTCTCTACCTCTCTCTGTAACTGTATTTCAAATAAATAAAAATAAATATTAAAAAAATAACTTTTTGCTTGGCTCCATTCACTGTTAAGAGGACATTGAAAAATCAGGTATGTTAAAATTCAAGTCTCAACTTCAGTTGGAGAATTCAGTTTAAAGTGGACCCAGGTTAGCAGTTTCACCAACTATCTATCAAAAGCATATGAGGCTCCTGGCTCCTGCCATCAGATCAGCGCGGTGCGCCGGCCACAGCGCACTGGCCGCGGCGGCCATTGGAGAGTGAACCAACGGCAAAGGAAGACCTTTCTCTCTGTCTCTCTCTCTCACTGTCCACTCTGCCTGTAAAACAAAACAAAACAAAACAAAACAAAACAAAAAAACAGCATATGAAGGCTGGCACCTTGATAATAGGTGCTAGAAATTCTCATTGTTTCTGAGTTGATCATTTATTTCTAGATTATTTGTTGGTCAAGCAAGGAGTACATACAAATGTACACATCTGATACATACACCTGCTTATGTATGCAGTATTTCAAATATACATAATGTTTATGTATATAAATTTATATACATTCAAATCAGAGTATTCTTCATTTTGTACATTGGCAGATAAAATTGTATTTATCATGTGCAACATGAGTCTTTGAATTATATATTGTGGTACTTAAAAATTCATGCAAAACACATATTATGAAAAAATAATGCATGGGATTTCAATTTTTGTGCCAAAATAAATTTACCTTTTAATACCATTTTCCATGAGCTTTTTGAAATACCCTTGAGTATAGTGTGAAATAATTTGATATAACTAATTGACAAGTACATTACCTAACACAGTTATTTTTGTGGTGAAAACTCAATTATCTGCTATCTTTGCATTTTTTAAAACAATTTTGTCATTTGTGACAAAACAGACACCATGTAACATGAAATAAACAGAGCATAGAAAGGCAAATACCATATGACCTCACACACATGTGGAATCTAAAAACAAAATGATCTCAGAGAAGTAGAGTGAAATAGTGGTTATCAGAGGCTAAGGCATTTTTGAGTGGAAGAGGGAAAAGGACACAGAATTAGGTTAGAGGAGTAAGCTCAAGAGCATGGTGATTATAGTTAATTATGATCTATTACATTATTGAAAATGCAAAGTATAAACACTCTTGATTTCACACTTCTGTTTCAGATTTAGTGCTATGGAATTTTAAAATTAACCACTTGTATTGCATTTGAATATGCTTTCTTCCTCTCAAAGTATCAAAATTCTGGTTTAAAGGATACAGGAATTATATAATTAGAAAAAGCCCACTAACACTCACTTATTTTGATATGTTATACATGCTGCAGTGTTAGAATAACAATATTAATACTACTACATCCACTGAGATCTCTCAAAAATATTTTTACATCTATTATTCCCACCCACATTTTTTGTATACTCATATTATATTTACATGGTTTGAGCATACTATGTTCTGTCCCTTCTCACTCTCATTGAGAATTCATTCTATAGTAACTATAGTTAGCATCTATCACTATTTTTCATGTCAATATCTCTCTTGTCATTATGCTTGTCTGAATTTTCCCTTTGGTAAATTCCTCTGAAAAGGCAATAATATTCTCTTGGGTATTTACCTATCAAGAGCAGTTTGTGAAATTTATGTGAAAAAAATCAGTTTTACTAAATGCAAAATATGTGGTTCATATCTTCATTTCCTCAATATTGTAATGTATTGCTCAATTTTCTTTTGCCATAAATCAGTGGTGTCATAAAGGTTGATGATAATGTGTATTTGCAATATTTATGAATTTATTCTATACCTTTGGTTTGATTGTTTTTTCTTCAGAGATTCCTACATCAATGTGGATGTAGTTCCTTGCTCCTGGCTCCTTACCTTAAACAATTAAGTAAATCATAAATGCAGTCGTCTTTTCCCCCTTTCAACTTGTCACCAGATTTTTCGAAAACCAAAGCGAGCAAGAAAGACATCAGAGAGTGTTTTCATTTGTAATTCTTATCACCTTCCACCTATCCCCTCTGTTGGAAGAAACTTGCATCTGATATTTGAGTTTCTTCATAGAGATCCTAATTCCTGCTTGACAAGCATGTCCCAAGGTAGGTATTCCATTTCTATTAACACTATTCCATTGCTTTAAGGATATCTAACAAGATTCTGAACACATGCAGATGTGGTCCCAACAGCAGGTGAGTGATCGAAGGTTGGAAGTGTATTGTTTTCTTGTGCTAGGCTGCTTGGCTGCTGGAACAGAATACCATGGCGTGAAGGGCTTCAACAACAGAAACTTTGTTCTTCCAGTTCTTGAGACTGAAGTCCAAGAGTAAGGTGCTGGCAAAGTTTCATTCTGAGAATTATGCTCTTGGCTTGTGGGCAAGCACCAGTATGAAATATGATGGGTATTTGCATGACCTCTTGTTTGTTCCTCTAAAAGAAAGAGAGAGAGAGAGAGAGAGAGAGAGAGAGAAGAAGAAGAAGAAGAAGAAGAAGAAGAAGAAGAAGAAGGAGGAGGACGAGGAGGAGGAGGAGGAGGAGGAGGAGGAGGAGAGAATCCTTTTTCCTCTTCTTACAAAGCCACTTAGGACCTCATTTAACTTTATCTCCTAAAAGACCTTCTCCAATTGCAGTCATATTCAGGTTTAAGCCTTCAGCACATGAATGGAGGTGGAGACAGAATTCAGTCTGCAGCATTAATATAATGAAGTAAAGTAAATATTTGAAGTAAGATAACAAAAATATCTACCTGAATCTGGGACATGGGGAAAGATCATGCCTGGGAAAGGTGAAAGGTCTGAGCTAGTGCTTAGCCTGTGAATGTGATCCTGAGAAAGACTCTGAGGAACAGTCAGAAATTACAGTCATTGAGACAGGAAAACCCAGGATTTCATCAAAATGCGAGTCTCCAGTTGTTATAATGACTACTGAATCTATCTTTTATTATTGTTGAAGGCACTGATGAGTGAGGACCACATACCCAGAAAATGTCAAGATCAAGATTTCCTCTAGAAATTCATGAAGCTAAAACTAGTGCTGTTTCTAAGGCAGCCTTTCTCTTACTGCTGCCATTACAATTCTCACATATTTCCTGAGGGTAGATGCTAAGACATGGGCTTGAGCTTCTATTTTGACTTAGATTCTATTCCGTAGTTTTAGAGATATTTTGAGCTTTTGGATTCTGTAATGCTGTGACTAAACGAAAGAGCCTTCCATAGGAATACAAATTTGTGGAAATTGATTGAACAAAAATGAAAGAACGTTGAAGCTATTTCTCCTCAGCAGCATGAATACTGTAAGTTATAAAAATAACTCAGAATGTATTATTCTCAGGGATATTTTGTGAAATTGGCACTCATATCCACTGATGTTTTAAGAACTGTCAACCTAAAATGGGGCTGTAAGGATTAGATGGACTCATAAACACAGCAGAGTGTGCAATGCCTAGAGATTATACAGAATTCTTTTTCTCTACTGTAAAGTTTGCAACAAAATAACAGAGAAAACTGAATAAAATGACATCATTCATCTCCTATGACTAATGCTAGATGACTAATAGTAGGACGAAGCAAATAAAACATCCTGAAATAAGACATCAATGTGGTTTCCATTAAATATGAAGTTTGGTAAATAAAGAGAAAGCTCAGTAAAAACATCCAGTTTTCTTTTCAATTACATCATAGCTTCTGATTACATCTGAATTTCTTGAATAAAATCCATGGCAATTGCATAATTATTCCATTTATAGAGGATCACATTTTGAGGAAGCCCTGAAATGAAGATTTTAATAACTATTCATTATTTCTAACAAACTTAACACATATGGCATTTTTCCAGTCACTGAAATTGTTGACGAAGATATTCTCCACATGGTAAAAGACATGCCACAACATTGTCCACACATATCAATGGAAAGGTTGACTAGTGGCCAATTAACTGGCCAGGCATGAGTATTTTGCTCAACAAGGATGATAAAATGGTGAGCGCCCTTTAGAATATTAGTAAGAAACTTATAGATTTGGCAAAAAAAGCAAAAATTCCTATTCTCCCCCTCTATCCGTATTATATACAGCATGGCTTAATTGTAGCTTTCTTCTACCTTTCCACTCCAGAGCTCAGGCTGAGCCAGGGTGTGGGTTGTCTGCCCCACGAGCTATATAAGGCCCATGAAATTAATTACTCTGGCCTTGCCAAGACAACGGCAAATCTATAGCAGGCTAATCCTTAAGTGGTAATTTTTTTATGATTTGCAAATGATGTCATAACTATTCAAATGGCCCTTTTGCAGAAAACAGGTTCCCTATCCCTGTTAGCACCCTCTATGGTATGTGTCACTCACTTGGCTGAGTGATAGGAGAGGTTGCATATGGAGCTTCTGTTTGGATATATAATTTGGCACTCTGCTCACATTTAACTGTCCAAACTAAGTCATACAATGAAGCCTGATAGAGTGTTAAAGGTTAGAGAAATAGACTTGTTTTGTAGGTTTGGTCAGAAAACTACTTGGAACAATAATGTAACTGAGTATATTTACCATAAAGGCAGAGCATTAAAATAGGCACCAATGGATATCTATTTGAACATGCTTGTGTTTTGAAGGATTTTCCAATATCTAAGACTTGGCTTGGTTTTTGCTGAGACATCTGGGTATCTGTCCAATTTCTTTACTTCAACCCTAGTTTCATTAGCATATGCAAATACATTCAGGATAGAGGAATTAATCAAATTTCAAGCAACTAGGGAACATTTTATAGTTGAAGAGGCTGGAGGAGACAGTCATGTCTGGAGACACCAGAAGTGGTAGAATGAAGCTCCAAGAAATTCTCTATGTAGTTACCCTTTTCATCTTTTTCAAGTAAAAGAAACAAGATTAAGGATTTAAATTTATCAAAAACATATTCAATTTAACAATATATAGAATTTTAGTATAATGTATTTGGTAAGTACTTGACTTTATTGATAACTGTGTTTTTATGAGATTCATATTCCTGTTTTAATTTTCTCCCTATTAAGTTACATAGTGGGGTGGGCCTGTGCATTAACATTATACATTGTGTAAAACTGCAATCTTTAAAATCTGCTAGAACTAGTCAACAAATATGAAGTTTGTGCCTAAGATATCTGACAATAATCTAACCTTATTTCTAAGAAGCAGAACCACCTGCTTGACAGTATCATTGCATTCTTGGAACTATGCCTATGAAATTCATAACATCTGTCCTCTATATATTAATAAATAAAATAAAAATTCCATACAAAATATCAGCAATGTGTAACAATGAAAAATGCTATGCAGATAGGAATATGAAAAAATCAGCTTATCCACTTTTGAGTAAATGGTTGTAAGATGTAAATTACTGTCTGGAAAGATGCCAAATAGGGAATGGTAACTTTTCAAGTCCAACTTGAAAAATAATGAATCTGTACAATATCTTAGATAGAAAGATCTTTCCACATATTACACTATAATGGACTTCTCCCCTTAAAATTGGTTCTACAAAGGAGACTTTAATTATTCACTTTTTCATTAGGAAACAGCAGTTAACTGACTGCAAACAAATCTTTATGAAAACTACAAGGACATTTTTATGCTATATTAGCTAAAATTCCTAGTTTTCATTTAAAGATTGTGTAACCCAGTTCTATTACTGCATCAACATCAGTGAACACTCAACTATCTTAGCAGATATGTGGGGAGCAACTGGGAGCAACTCGGACTAGACTAAGTTACTGGAATTAAGACTTATTCTATGCATCTGCTTTCCCACAATGTGGCGCTGAGAAGGGAACCAGCTTCTACACAGCTGCCTCCAGTTCAACCAATAAACTGTGGGACCTGCTCCTGATTGGAGGAGAGCAGCGTACTCGGTGTGTGGGTAGCAGAGTTGGGATTGGTGGAAGAGGACTATAAAGGAGGAGAGAGACGGCATGCACCAGGAACATCTAAGGGGAACACCTGAGGAACATCTGAGCAGCCCCCGAGAGAGCCGGCCGGTGGTGTGCCGCTCCCCCGCGGAAGTGGGGAATGTGGCAGGGGGAACCGCCCTTCCACGGAGGTGGAAGGGATGGTAGCCAACCCGGGAAGGACCAGCAGCCAACCCGGGAAGGGACGGCAGCCAACCCGGGAAGAACCAGCAGCAAACCCGGGGAGGGCCGAGCAGACAAAAGAACAGCGCAGGGTTTAGTGTCGTTCCTCCACGAAGAGGGGGAGCGACAAGATAAATTCACAAACAGCATTTGAGAGTAAACAGGGGCACACACATAGTAATAAACTCAGAAAATATAGAATTCACGTTTGTACTCCCTTTTACTTTGAATTGTTTTACTCCAAGGATATTATACTTATTACCATGAAAGAGTGAATTTTGTTCACCTGTTTAGCTAACTGAATAATTTGTTCAAATGAATACTAACCTGTATTCTGATCAAATATTTTCTTTTCTTGCATTCAAGAGTGAAGTGTGAATGGGAAGAAAAAAACACAGCAAATCGGCACTTGTAAGATCAAGAGAAGCCACTGGCTGGCAGAGAACAAGTAATTTGTTAACTTAAATAGAGACAACATAGGGCAGGGCAGCTAAAATCTCAATGTGCACATAAATACTCTGAGGATCTTTTTCAAATGCAGATTCTGATTCAGTGCATCTAGAAAGGGCTTGAAATTCTTATTTTTTTTTATTTTTATTTTATATTTGAAAGGCAGTGTTAGAGAGAGAGGGAGGGAGGAGTGGTGGTGGTGGGGATAGAGAGGTCTCCCATTTGCTGATTCACTGCAGGATGGCTGCAATCCCTGGGGCTTGTGCAGTCCAAAACCAGGAGCTTCTTCTGCATCTCTCAGGTAGGTGTAGCAGCCCAGGCACTTGTGCCATCCTCTGCTGCTTTCCCAGGAACATTAGCAGGGATCTGGATTGTAAGTTGCGCAGCTGGGACTTGAACTGGTGCCCATATGGGATGCTGGTGTTGCAAGTGGCAGCTTAACAAACTACACTACCACCCCAGCCCCAAAATTCTAAATGGCCAAGTAATGTCAGGCCTGTAATCCACAAATAGCTGGTCGCCAAGCGACAACAGGACCTTTGTCAAAATTACTCCAGAAAGACGTAGGGAAATATAGAAGGCATTCTACATCTCCTTTGGCCCAAATATCATTGTATTTTCAGTCTGCTTATGGGAATATTTCAGTGGACACAGGGCAAAAAAAAAAAAAAAAAAAAAAAAAAAAAAAAAAACACCCATAAGGCATGAGTCATAGAAAGGTCAGATTCCAGGCCTTTGCACTGCCTGTCTTTATCGTGATTTTGTCTTTACTTCATGTCAGAGCTTCTTGTCTGGAGGTGTAACTGAATCCCAGGAGAGTATAAGCCTCTGATTGCGAGGGGATGTTTCCAATTCTTTTATAATGCACTTCCAGTGACCAAAGGAAATGTAGTCTGTGGGTTCTTCAGGGAAACATTTTAAGCCTCTGATCTCTACCCATGCTGACTGGAGGTGAAATAGGGAGCAGAGTCAGAGGGAAAGTCCTAGAAGGATCCCTGAAGATGATACATGTTGAGCCAATGTCATTCATCTTTAGGATGGTTCATCTGTGACCCACATAAAGTGAATGTTATTTTGGCAGTTCAGAGAGTGATTCGAAAAAGGCCTTTGGCCAGATGATAACCTCACACTTTAGAAAAGACCAAGAGCATCATCAAGCCATTCTTTCTAACCACTTATGGAAATACAGCGTATTTCTTCCCAATAGTGATTTATGGCTTAATGGCAATGCTTCTGGACAATTTTTCTCTTTCAGATTAAGGCTGGGTATTAGATGATTTTATGGTTAAAAAAAAAAGGCTTCTGTCCATGGCACATCTAACAGACCTACCATTAGGCTCTCTGTTATTCACTTCTCTTCCACATCTGCTGACAAGGTAAGCATTAATTGTGGCCCAAGTGTTAGCTTTCATATTAATGCTCATCAAATGCATTACAAAGTCTACCTTTGATAATAAAGATTGCAAAAAATTAAAGATTAAAACATTTCTTTCCATTTGTCAAGAAATGTGACTAAAATAAAATTGATGACAGAATTAAACTCTTTAATTCATTGCATCAAACACGTAGAAGATAAATTTTCTCCCTTTAATGATTTACATTTATTTGCTGAAACCATAAAATGTAGTTTTTATCCATAGTAGAAGAACTGAGTAACTGTAAATAGGAAGGAGAGGAAGGGCTGACATTAATTTCTTTTTAATTTATAGCATCAAGACAAGTCCATTTTGCCTTCATGAGATGCTGTACAAATGTCTATGAATATGCACATCAGTACATTAGAAACAGAATATGTTGACCAAGATGTATTTTATACCAGTATCTTTTGTGTTTATTTGGAAGTGTGCATTGAATCTGAAACATTTTGTACTACCAAAGGTTTTTTTTTTTTTTTTTTTAAATGCAAAGTAGGCATTGTGACATAGTGGGTGAAGCCATCACTTGGGATGTTCACATCCATGTCAGAGTGCAGGTTGGTGGCCTGACTGCTCTGTCCAATCCAGCTTACTGTTAATGAGCCTGGGAGGCAATACATGATGGCCTGAGTGCTTGGATTCCTGCCACACATATAGGAGACTCAGATGGAGTTTATGGCTCCTGGCCTCAGCCTGGCTCAGCCTTGGCTGCTGCAGGCATTCGGGAAGAGAATTATTGGATGGAAGATCTTGCCCCTCTCTGTGTGTCTTTCTCTCTGTGTTACTCTGCTTTTCAAAAAAATTTAACTTTTTAAAGACTTAAATCTCAATGTTCTAAATCTGTGATATCATTTGTTCTAGTTAATTATAATCTTTATTTTCATGAAAGATCATTTGTCATGTCACTTGATAACTAGTTTCAAATTATTTACTCCAATATGAGCATCATCTTCATGAACTCTCCTAACCACTTGTAGAATATAACATTGGAATTTGTTGAGTTATGACAGGGATGATGCATCTCATTAAATGATGGACATGTAGTAGTCTGCCAGAGGTACCCTTTATATTTTGTATGCATTAAGCCCTGTGTTAGGAAGAAAACTATCTCTACTCCACCCATTCTCCTCTTCTCTGTTCCCACAAAAAGTGGCCACATATTCTCCCAATCTGTAGCATCTCAGAAGCCTGTGAGCAATGAACCAATACACAACATTTGTGCTATGAATTAAAATGGGTTCCTTCCTGCTTTAGATACTCCTATATAATGCCCTTCATCTTCATAGACATTCCTTCATTGTTAGCTTACCAAGTATGAGGGAAGAGTGGAAATGTGAACTCTCTGATGTAGAGTAAGAACACCCTTCAGGGTATGGCTGAAGGTTTTCTTCCCTTGCATTCTGGCACAGTTTGACCTGCTAGTGCAGACAATCAAGAGCAAGGGAAAGAGCAGGTGCTAAATGTAAGGGATCAGGTCAACCTACATTCCCCATTTTAGGCATAAGCTATGTTACAGATGATTTGTTATAAGTAAATTGTGAGTTGGCTGCCCGTGGTCATAGTATTTGCTCCCTGGATATAGGAGAACTTAAGCAGCTTATGAGATTCAGAGTAATCATTCCCAACTGGAAATTCAACAGACATACCAGATTATAAAATTGCAAACAATCTTTTCCAATAGTGACTCCCACAAATGGCTGCCTTTGAGGAATCAATTGCAACTTGAAATTGAGTCAACTCCAAGAGAAAATTAAGCATATTTTACGTGGAGTTCATGAAGCAAACTTCCAAGAGTTGTTTTTTACAGGACATTTTGCTAAGCAAAAGAAAAGTGAAACAGAACAAAAGCATGCCTGGAAACACTTGTTTTTTTCCGAGTAAGTCACTTGATTTTGGCCTAGGAGTCCATCAGGTAGTTTACAATGATCACTGGCAGGTGCATATCAGTTCCAAGGTCAGGTAATGCTGCTTACTGGGAATAATCCCTTCATCTTTGATGTCAGTAAGCAGCACATTTCCCACTACCTTGGTTAAGGAACCGATCTACAAAACTAGCAAACATGTAGGGAAATTTGTAAACATTGATTCAATTTACAGCAAATTTTCAACAACACTAAATAGTTTTAATATTGTCTATAAATTGAAATATTATGAGTTATCTGAACAGCAAGATACTATTAGTACAATTATTTTAGGAGAACTGAATACAAAATAGCAGGGTAAGGAAAGGTTCAAACTTTTGGTACTCATGGCCACCCTCCCTGTCCCGGCTGAAAGTCATACCTGCTAGGCCTGTTTAGTCTTCACATTCTTTACTTTTAACTTAAGTGGAACCTGTGTTTTGAAATGAGCAAGGAACATGGAACATTATTCTATCTATTAGTGAAAAATTTGTTTTAGAGATATGAATATCAAATCTTTTAATTATGTTCATCAATGATCAATTTTGTCTTACTTTTGCTTTAAGATTTCAAAAAATATAAACTTAGTAAAAAGTCCTCCTGGGGCCATGTTGTGGCATAGCTGGTAAAGCCTCCCCCTGTGATACTGGCATATGGGTACCAGTTTGTCTCCAGGCTGCTCCATTTTCAATCGAACTCTCTGCTAATGCACCTGGGAAACCAGTAGTAGATGACCCAACTTCTTGAGCCCCTGCCACCCAGGTGGGAGACCTGGAAGAAGCTTTCGTCTCCTGACTTAGGCTTGGCCCAGCCCAGGCTGTTGTGGCCTTTTTGGGAGTGAACCAATGGATGAAAGACCTCTGTCTCTGTCTCTTTGATACTGATAGCTAAAATAGACACTACATAGAAAAAAAAGGAAAATTTTTCTCCTATCTTCTATAAATTTGAGTCAGTGATTGAAGGGTTTTGTGTGTGTGTATGTATATATATATATATATACACATATATATACATATAAATATGATTGCATGTGTGTGTGTATATGTAATTAACAGGATAAGCCTTATAAGAGAATTCTCACACACACCCATAAGATTACAGCTTTGTGATTCTCAAATTCTACAGAATGCATTCATTTGCTTAATATGTCTGTTTATGCTGCTTGAACCACCGTTGGTATTATAGATAATCATGAACTATTGTTTTAAAATATAATATTCTCAGCCGGCGCCGCAGCTCACTAGGCTAATCCTCCGCCTTGCGGTGCCGGCATACCGGGTTCTAGTCCTGGTCGGGGCGCTGGATTCTGTCCCAGTTGCCCCTCTTCCAGACCAGCTCTCTGCTGTGGCCAGGGAGTGCAGTGGAGGATGGCCCAAGTACTTGGGCCCTGCACCCCATGGGAGACCAGGGTAAGTACCTGGCTCCTGCCATCGGATCAGCGTGGTGTGCTGGTCGCAGCACGCCAGCCGCGGCGGCCATTGGAGGGTGAACCAATGGCAAAGGAAGACCTTTCTTTCTGTCTCTCTCTCTCACTGTCCACTCTGCCTGTCAAAAAAATATAATATTCTCTTTCATTTTACCCTGCTTAGTTATATTACTAATCTTAACTATAAAGATTTTGATCTTCTTTTGATTAATAACATGTAACACAGGAAAGTTATTGTCTTGTGCAGAAAAGAACAAGGAAAAATAACAACACTATTGTCCAAATTTGGGAGAGTATTTCCTAAATCAAACTGGGTTTCCATTCTATAACTGATATCAGAAGTGAGAGAGTAAAGAGAAGGAGATAGAAGAAGTAAAATCATTTCCCCATGTTGTTTCCAGTGCATAATTAAAGGGTTAAGAAGATAAATTTTAGATTGCCCAATGTTGTGCTAGTTCTAAAAGATGCCCTGGGTTAGAATTCAAAGAGAAAGCACAAGGACATTTTTATCTCAAAAAGCAGTATTAAAAATTCATAGCTTAGGAAAAAGTGTATAGAACCTGCTTTTCTTTGATATGCATAAAAGGCAAAAGATTTATGTGATCTGAAGAGAAGAAAGAAATACATCACTAGATGCTGAACTGATGGGGCCACCCATACTTGGACTGTGAACCTCCAAAACTGTGAGCCTAAATAAACCTTTCTTCATAAAATGAAATACATAAAACCTAAAAAACATTACCTCAGAACACCAAAGCTGAATGAAACAAATGGAGAGATCTACTACTTTGTGTCTGTTAAGAAACATGTGTATTTTAAATATTCCAATTCATCCCAAGTTGCCTGTACAACTTTTGTAAAGGAAGATTTGATAATATAAATGAAACACCTTAAGAATACACCTATCCTCTTCTAAAAAGTTTTCTTGTGGCCAGTGCTGTGGCATAGCAGGTAAAGCCACTGCCTGCAGTGCCAGCATCCCATATGGGCACCGGTTTGAATCTCAGCTGCCCTACTTCTGATCCAGCTCTCTGCTATGGCCTGGAAAAGCAGTAGATGATAGCCCAAGTCCTTGGACCCCTGCACCCACATGGGAGACACAGAAGAAGCTCCTAGCTTCAGATTGGCCGCTGTGGCTATCTGGGGAGTAAACCAGCAGATGGAAGACCTCTCTCTCTCTCTCTCTCGTCCTCCTTTTAACTCTGCTTTTCAAATAAATAAATCTTTTAAAAAAGAAAATTTTCTTAAAGCAACAGAGTAAGATACACATCAGGATTTCTGTCACATAGGAAAAATTCTTCCATTGCCAACAGAAACTGATTATTACATAGACTGGGTAAACCTGTGGACATATAAAGCTTTATGGTGTCATCATTAAAATCATGCTTGGAGAAATATGCAAAGCTTTTATAAAACTCTTCAGCATGCATTTTAAGTGATAAGAGCAAGCTATAGTATGTTATAAAATATAATTCCGATTTACATAATTTAAATACTCAAATAATTACATATATGAAGAGAAAGACTGAAAAGAGCAAGACCAAAATTTGATAGTGTTTACCAATAAAAACATTATGAACTTTATTTAAAAAATTTCCATGCATTCCTAAAACTCTTTCATTGCCTTGGTACATAAATTATAAAAAAATTTCAAATGCAAGCCGGCGCCATGGCTCACTAGGCTAATCCTCCGCCTAGTGGCGCCGGCACACCGGGTTCTAGTCCCGGTCGGGGCTCCGGATTCTGTCCCGGTTACCCCTCTTCCAGGCCAGCTCTCTGCTGTGGCCAGGGAGTGCAGTGGAGGATGGCCCAGGTGCTTGGGCCCTGCACCCCATGGGAGACCAGGATAAAGCACCTGGCTCCTGGCTCCTGCCATCGGATCAGCGCGGTGCGCCGGCTGCAGCGCGCCGGCCGCGGCGGCCACTGGAGGGTGAACCAACGACAAAGGAAGACCTTTCTCTCTGTCTCTCTCTCTCTCACTGTCCACTCTGCCTGTGAAAAAATAAATTAAATAAATAAATAAATAAATAAATAAATAAATTTCAAATGCAGAAAACAGCATCAATGGTACAGCAGTCAAATTCAGCACATAGTAAGTTAGGAGGAGGAATGAACAATCAGAGACTGTGTATAGAAGGGAGTGCTAAGGAGATGAGAGGATGCAGACTAGAAGACGTTACCACAAGACAACATACACTTGGTAGATGGAAATCTTGACCTTGATCAACTCAGGTAATCCAAGTTGAGACTGAAATGGAACAAGAAAACAATATGGAGCCATTGGAAGTGATGAAAGAAGTCAATGAGATAGGTAAAAGATGTTTCCAGTATACATCCTCATCTAGGGGGAAAAAAGAAAAGAAAATCTCAGAAATGTGTTCTCAGAAGATCCTCTTGTTAATCTGAAGATCAGGTCAACCCCACGCAGTTTCTAGACGTGCTTGTATGGAGCCTCCAGGCTTTTCCCTTCCACGACCTTTCCTGCTGGACCCCCTGTCGCACACTAATGTGAAAACCGTATGTATTATAAAATTTAATTCCAGCCATATCAGTGTCCTTGCTATGTATTTTCTATCCAAGAACTGAAATCTATTTTAAAGGCGTAGCTGTTTACAGTAATGTGAAGTGGACTCACTCTGAAACTCCAGACCCAAATAGCCACTGGTCCTTTGGGTGAATTCACTTCCACCTTCATGCTCAGCCCCAAACTCCTTCATTTTTCACTTCGCGCTAGATTCCTTTTCCTGACTTCTCCAATTTTTAGCATTCAGGGCTCAGCTTGTGGGAGGAGTCCCTGTCAAGCCCACTAATCTGGCTGTTGACAGGCCTCAGAAGATTCAGTAAGAAGCTCACTCGTGTGGTTGTTGGTACATGTGCTAGTCTGCTGATGCTGCCATGACAAGGTACTACAGACTGGGGAGCCTACACTACGAAAGTTTATTTTTTAATGATTCTGCAGGCTGTATCTGAGATCAAGTGTTGGCAGGGAGATCATTTCGTTCTGAGGGTTGAGGGGGGAGGAACCTGTTCCAGGCCTTTCTCCTTGGCTTGTACATGACTATCTTCACCTAATTTCCCCTCTCTACAAGTCTGTGCTCTTTTAAGAATGCTAGTCATACTGGGTTAAAACCCACTCTCAACAATCTAATTTTAACTTAATAATCTCTGTACTGACTCAGTTTCTGAGTACAGTTATCCTCTGAGGCACTGAGGGTTAAGTGTTAAATGAAAGCATTTTGAGAAGGGCACAGTTCAGCCTATAACTGAAGTTCTCAGGTTCTCACTAGATGCTGACCACAGCCAGGAGTCCTTTGACATATGGGTTTGTCAAAAGGGCAATTCAAAACATGGCAGCTGGCTTCCCTCAGCGTAGGCAAGAGAAAACACAAGACAGCAAAAGAAGCCAGTGTCTTTTTGTAACCTTGGAAGTGATATATATCCCCTTTTCCATATTCTACTCATTGGAATTGATGCCTAACCCCAACTTTTTGCAATTCTTTGTTGAATTTGGAGTAATTCTCACCTTTTTATCTCAATTTTAATTTCTTTTTTAAAAGATTTCTGGGGCCGGCACTGTGGTTCACTTGGTTAATCCTCCACCTGCGGCGCCAGCATCCCATATGGGTGCCAGGTTCTAGTCCCGTTTGCTCCTCTTCCAGTCCAGCTCTCTGCTGTGGCCCAGGAGGGCAGTGGAGGATGGCCCAAGTGCTTGGGCGCCTACACCTGTGTGAGAGACCCAAAAGAAGCTCCTGGCTCTTGGCTTCAGATTGGCACAGCTCCAGCCGTTGTGGCCATCTGGGGGTGTGGGGGAGTAAACCAGCAGATGGAAGACCTCTCTCTCTCTCTCTCTCTCTCTCTGCCTTTCTTTCTCTCTGTGTAACTCTGACTTTCAAGTAAATAAATAAATCTTTAAAAAAAAGTTACAGAGAAAGAGGGAGAGACAGAGAGAGAGAGAGAGAAATCTTCTGTCCTCTGGTTCACTCCTCAAATGGCTGAAATGGCCAGAGCTGGGTCAATCCAATGCCAGGAGCTTCTTCCATATGTGGGTGCAGGGACCCAAGCACTGGGCCATCTTCCACAGGTTTCCCAGGCATATTAGCGGGGAGCTGGATTGGAAGTGGAGCAGCTGGAACTCAAAGCGGTTCCCATTCTGAATCCTGGAGCTGCAGGCGGCAGCTTTAGCCCACTATGCCACAGCACCAGCCCCCTCAATTATGATTTCTATTGGCTAATTCTGGAGCAGAAGAAAATGCCACATCTGATATTATTTTAATGGGCTTTAAAAAAAATTGACGGTAGTTGTTAATTTCAAAAAGTGCCTCATATGTAGTAGTTTTTGTGAGATTTGCAAAAATCAAGAAATGTAGCTTCACATGCTGGATAAGCAAAAGGCAACTTTTTAAATGGCAGAGAGTGTTCATAGCCACAGAGAGGGAATCCAGGCTTCAAGGGGTGACTTCCTGCTCACTGCTGTCTGGCATGAGTACCAAAGCTTCATCAGCCAGTGCATGTTTCGAGTCATAAAGAAAACTAATCAATTCTCTTCAGATGTGTTCATTCTAATTCTGTGAAACCAAGAAGTCTGTTAGTGCATTTTCTTGTAACAATAGGAGATGGCAGGGTGAGGATGAGCTAAATGAGGCAATAGAAAGTCATGCCACACTCTTGAACCTGCTCAGTGACAAAACTAATGTAACAACTTTATAGTTTCTGACACTACAATTGTTTCAATCTAATATTCTGCACCCTAAAGTGGCAAAATGTAATATTAAGGCTATGTGATTATTCTAGTATATTATGCAACAAGACTTCAATTTCTAAAAGCAAATAAACAAAAAGCCTTAGTGCATTTGCATGTGAGTCCCTTTCCTTCTGCCAGGATCACCCACACTACTGCCAACCTCTAACTCAACCCTGTCACTCCACTTAGCTAACTTCTAATCAAATCTGTGGTCCAAGTTTACGTGCTTGTCCTTTAGAAATATGCATATGGGGGTGGGCATTGAAGTGCAGTGGGTTAAGTCGCCACTTGCAATACCTACATCTCATATCAGAGCACCAGTTTTCAGACCTGGCCTCTCTGCTTCCAAACCATCTTCCTGTTAACATGCCTGGGAAGGCAATGGAATGTGTCTCAAGTGCTTGGGTCTCTACCATCCACATGGAAGACCCGGATGCAGATTCTGGCCTCTGGCTTCCACCAGCAGATGCAAGATTTCAGTCTCTCTCCCTTTCTCTCAGTTATCTTTCAAATAAATAAATAAATAAATCTTTAAAAATATACAACTGATGATTCTGTGTTCAATAACACATTTTCAGTTTATCATACTGTAATGGAATCCCATGCTTAACTGTCCATCTTCTCTGTTATATTCTAGCCTCTAGGGTAGAAGGAACCATGCCTCTCAGCCATCATGCTATTTCTGACATCTCATTCAGTGCTTGCTACATGTGTGGAAAGTAGGCTATCATTTTGAGCATATTTTCTTTTTTTAAAAAAGCTTTCAGCATTATATTTTGAAAGGGAGAGACAGAAAAAGAGAGATATCCCATCCACTGGTTTACTCCCCAAATGGCTACAACAGCCAGCACTGGTCCAGGCCGAAGCCAGGAGCCAGAAGCTTCAATGAGGTCTCCCACAGAGGCCCAAACACTTGAACCATCTTCTACTTGTTTTCCTAGGCCATCATCAGGCAGCTGGATCAGAAGCAGAGCAGTGGGAACACTAACCGGCCTCAATATGGGATGCCAGCATTGCAGGCAGTGGCTTTACCCACTACACCACCACACCAGCCCCAAACATATCTTCTTTTTAAGCCCTGCAAAGGAACATGCGATGTGTTACACAGTCTACTCACATGGGGGTGTGATCTAGTGATTGGGTTAGGATGTGACTCTGTAAGAATCAGGAAAATATTGAAACACTAGGACAAGTTCTTTTACATAAGAACCTACTGGTCCAAGCAATGCCTTCTACTACAACCTGAGGATGAAAAATATGATTAAAAGTGGAATACAAACCAAAGGATTGAAGATGAGGAAGAATTGTAGCAATCAGGGGTCAGATACAGCAAGGACTGCCCAATGTGATTAGAGAGAATAGCACTGAGAGATCAGTAGCACACCTTGATAGTTTAAATGACTTCAGTGGTTCCATAAATAGGTTAAAGTAATGTTTAAGAAGAATGAGATTAAGCTCACATAGATAACTTCTAATGTATAAATCTTCAAAGTCTGTCCAAAAGAAGATTATGTTACCTAGGATGGCATGATTTAAGGCAGAAGCTGTATGAAACCATTATTTGATGGATCATTGGTGTGGAAGAGGAAAAATGCCTGGTTACTGTGTGAGAGTATATTCTGGTAGTCTCACTGAGGTAGGAGGGCAGCTCACCAGAGCTGTCACTGACTCCGATGGTGTCTTGCTGAATCATGCATGGTGTCAGAAGAATAGAGCATTTTCTTGAAAAATGAATACATTACATTCACCACACATGTTAAACTAGATGGAAATGAAGCTGAGCAGTGAGGAAAATGTAAACAGTTCCTGATTTATTCAGAGACTACAAGGGCTGACAAAAAGAAACTAGAAAATCTTCTTGTTGTGCTACATATGGATATTACATTCACATCTAAGAAAAAAATGGAACTAGTTTAGCTATTGTAATCCAGATGTTTTATGAAAACTGTGCTCTCCAGTAAAATCATAATTCATGAAAAATTATACAGTTTCTTTTTCACTGTGTGAATCTGGAAATATACAGATCAGCTTTGTCTTACAGATCATTTTTATGATATAAATATGAAACATAGCAAATCATTTGAGATTAACACTGAAATCTTTGCTCATAAGAATATGCTGACATAATAAAGATATTATTTTAAAAACCTTTCTTGTAGATTATAGTACTTGAAATAAAGACACTTTATTTGAACTGCATTGTACAATTTACTGAAGTTTTAAAATCTAAGTATTAATAATACAGTATGCAGCCAGCACCGTGGCTCAATAGGCTAATCCTCCGCCTGCAGTGCTGGCACACCGGGTTCTAGTCCCAGTGGGGTGCCAGATTCTGTCCAGGTTATTCCTCTTTCAGTCCAGCTCTCTGCTGTGGCCCGGGAGTGCAGTGGAGGATGATCCAAGTGCTTGGGCCCTGCACCTGCATGGGAGACCAGGAGGAAGCACCTGGCTCCTAGCTTCGGATCAGCGTGATGTGCCGGCCGCAGCAGCCATTGGAGGGTGAACCAAAGGAAAAAAGGATGACCTTTCTCTCTGTCTCTCTCTCACTGTCCACTCTGCTTTTCAAAAAAAAAAAAAAATACAGTATGCATACTTTAAGAATTAAGTTACAACACAACAAGCATTGGCCAAGCAGATTAAGGCTCTGCTTGGGGTAGCCACATCCCATACCAGAGCACATGGTTCAAGTCCTATTTCTACCTTTGATTCAGCTACATTGGAAGCAGGTGATGGTTCAAGTACTTGGGTCTCTCCCACCCACGTGAGAGACTGGGATCGGTTCATTACACCTGGCTGCAACCTGAACCAACCCTAGCTGTTAGGAATAAACTAGGGGAGTAAACAACCCCCTACTCGGGAGTAAACTAGTAAACTGTTTCTTTCCTTTGAAATAAAGTGAAAATAAGCAATTTTTAAAAAATTAAACATCATTGCATTTTAAAAATGAGACAACTGAACATACAAATCAGTCTTTGTAGTAATTGCATTAAACTTATAACTTGAAAACCGTTAGTGCCATTGCCTCAGTTTTTAATAGGAAGACAACATCCTTCTAACACTTTAGCTACTAGTTAGCTTCTCTACACAGGCTCAGAACAGAAGTCAAGTTTTCAAAACACATCATAAATGAACTTAACATTCTTTACCGCTAGCGTAGAATTCTGCATAGAAAAAAAAAGGGCGGGAGAGGGTGATTAATTGTCATATTTTTGTGCCCTGAAGTCACCATGTACTAAGTATTGGGTTAACAACTCATAATCACTATTTGTCATCTCAGGGAAAATAGGAATTTCCTCAAATACATACATTATATTTTAATCACTATATAATATTTGAAATCCTATCAGAATACCTTATTTTGCTTTGTAAATGCAAATATGTCTAGAAGGATGATATATAAGGATTTTAAAAATCAATTAACTACACTTTAGTGCACATCCTATAGTTACATTAATAATAATTTCATGTGAAAATTCGGCAAAAATGTAGCATAAGTACCTAGGAAATTTTAGGTCAAAATGAGGATAGAGAGACTCTACAAGTTGCCCATATTAAAATAATCTAGAAAAGTGATGATGAGAGTATTGAAGATCATGAAATGTTAATTTAGTGAAATCTGAGTGAAGACAGTGCCCCAAATGAGATTGTCCACTGCTTAAAAACTCATACTTTAAATTGCACTCACAAAATATGGTAGAAATTGGCTATCCAATTATATTTCTAAAATAAAATTTTACTTGATTTTATTGAATATAAAAAAGCATAAGTTGAAAATGAATGTCCAGGCCGGCGCCGCGGCTCACTAGGCTAATCCTCCGCCTTGCAACGCCGGCACACCAGGTTCTAGTCCCAGTCGGGGCACCGAATTCTGTCCCGGTTGCCCCTCTTCCAGGCCAGCTCTCTGCTGTGGCCCGGGAGTGCAGTGGAGGATGGCCCAGGTGCTTGGGCCCTGCACCCCATGGGAGACCAGGAAAAGCACCTGGCTCCTGGCTCCTGCCATCGGATCAGCGCGGTGTGCCGGCCGCAGCGTGCTGGCCACGGCGGCCATTGGAGGGTGAACCAACGGCAAAGGAAGACCTTTCTCTCTGTCTCTCTCTCTCACTGTCCACTCTGCCTGTCAAAAAAAAAAAAAAAAAAAAGAGAAAATGAATGTCCAATAATGTTCCTGTCCAGACAGACCTTTCTGGTGGGAAAAAGTAATATGTACACATACTAAGAATGTTTAAATATTTTATTTTTTAAAAAACTAAGTTAAATTTAAACTCTCCACACTCCAGTCTTTATCTTTTCACTACTGCTCCCAATTTTTATGTATCCTTTCAATGAATTATTAAGTCATATAACAGCATCTAAACTATCAGTGTGTCTTTTGTCATCCTAATATTCACTTAGATTTTATATTTTCAATCCTAGAAACATACATATATTCTTTGTATTTATACAAACAGTATAATTGCACAAATACAGTACCTTGTTTTTCTGTTAGTAATACTGCATTCAAAAGATTCCACATCAGTATATATCACATATAGTGTATATATCACATATGTTGTAATAATTAACCAAAGTTTTGCCAACCAATCCACTACTAGAAAGCAGTGGAGTTTTTTTTTTTTTTCCTAGTTCATATGTTACAAACAATATTACAATACATATCTTTTTTCCTAGACCTTTCTATTAATTTTCCAGTACATCTTTGAGGTAAATTCCTAGACCTGGAGTTGCTGAATCAATTATTGTATATACTTTTCAGAATCTGGATAAATGCTGCATCACTGAACACTTTCAGTAATGTTAAATGTGCATATGCTTCCCTCTCTTTAGTTACCCTGAACTGCATCTCACCAACTTTAAAATACAGCATGTAAAACCATATATTTTTGGTTTGAATTTATTATGAATATATTTGAGCATATTTTCATACTTTTGGATATTGTAATTATTTTTAAAACATTTGTTTGTGTCTTGAAAATTATTTAAAGTATATATTATTTACCTTGTCAAAAATATAAGTGGATTTATATTTAGATCAGCTTTGTTCTGCTATATGTATCCTGTGGATTTATGAAGACAGGAGGGATAAGGAGAAATGAGGAAAATCAATGAGCAGGAGATAGGATAAAAATAATGCATAACAATGCAAGAGAGAAAGAAGAACAAAGAATGGAGAAAATAAAACAATGATAAAGCAAGAAGTAGCTTTTTAAAAAACAAAGACAAATGCAGAAAGGAGGTGAAAAGATAGAAATAGCAATCACAGAAGCCTGTGAACAATAACCACCTTAAAATCTAGTTTCCTCTAAAACCATGACAATAACACTTTATTGTTGCATTTTCCCACTGTCTCCTGTAGCTGGAAACAAAAAGATTTAGTGCAAAAAGGGAATGGTTCTGACTTCTTTATCTATTGTGAATCCTAATTTTTTACCAAATTTAAAACATACCTGTCATCTTTTTTTTTTGCCTGGAGTGGGAATAATGGTAAACTAACATATTGTCTTGATGTTTGTGAAAATTATTGTAAAGCTTTTATTGTATTCTTTTGATATTATGAATATTGTTAGAGCAGTCTCTCTGTTCTGATTTTAGATGTAACTAGAAATAATGGTTCTATATCAGGCATACCCCAAGGAATTTAGCTGTCCATAAATCAGTGACAGAACATGTTACAGTCTTGGTTCACTAATTCAAAGAAGAAATATATGCTTACTTTCCTATAACATGAGCTCTGTTTCATCTGATTGAAGATTCTTAAGCCATTTTAGAATTACTTTCCTTGATCATCTACTCAGGGCATATCCAAATTCCTGGAATTTCAGGAAAAGACATTGGCTTTGCAGTACAAAACTTGTGGTCAATCTTGGTATCTATGCTCATTGACATGCAATAAAATTCAGTCCACAAATTATACACTAACCTCTGTTTTCTTTTAGCCCAGAGCTTTTTATTTAAGGTATACAAACTTAATGCATTTCATAAATACAACTTCAGGAACATAGTGATTCTTCCCACTCTACCTGTCCTCCCACCCTTCTTCCTTCTCCCTCTCCTATTCCCATTCTTATTTTTAACTAAGATTTATTTTCAGTTAACCTATTCTGCATAAATTTAACTCTATACTAAGCAAGGAGTTAAACAAATAGTATGAAAAAAAAAAAAAACCAAAAAAACTGTTCCTCCACAGTTGAGACAAGGGCTGTTCAAAATCATCGCATCTCAAAATATCATTTTCACTTCCATAGATTACCTTTTAGGTGTTCTTTATTTACCACAGATCAGGGAGAACACATGGTATTTGTCCTTTTGGGACTGGCTTATTTCACTAAGTATTATGGTTTCCAGTTGCATCCATTTTGTTGCAAATGACTGGATTTCCTCTTTTTTTTTTTTTTTTTTTAACCGCTGTGTAGTATTTCATGGTATACATATCCCATAATTTCTTTATCCACTCTTTAGTTAACAGACATTTGGGTTGATTCCACATCTTAGCTATTGTGAATTGAGTTGCAATAAACATGGGGGTACAGATCACTCTTTCATATGCTGATATCATCTCCCTCAGGTAAATTCCCAAGGGTGGGATGGCTGGGTTATGTGGTAGATCCATAATCAGATTTCTGAAGTATCTCCATACTGTTTTCCACAGTAGCTGTACTAGTTTATATTCCCACCAACAGTGAATTAGGGTACCTTTTTCTTCAAATCCTCACTAGCATTTGTTCATTGATTTCTTTTTGAAAGCCATTCTAATGGGGGTGTGGTGAAACCTCATTGTAGTTTTGATTTGCTTTCCCCTTTTGACTAGTGACCTGAGCATTTTTTCATGTGTCTGTTGGCCATTTAGATTTCCTCTTTTGAAAGATGTCTGTTTAAGTACTTTTCCCATTTCTTAGCTGGGATGTTTGTATTATTGTTGTTGAGTTTCTTGAGCTCTTTATATTTTCTGGATATTAATCCTTTATTAGTTGCATAGTTTGCAAATAATTTCTCCCATTCTGTTGACTGCCTCATCATTTTGCTGAGTGTTTCTTTTGCAGTACAGAAGCATCTCAATTTGATGTAATCCCATTTGTCAATTTGGGATTTGATTGTCTTTGCCTCTAGGGTCTTTTCCAAGAATTTTGGCCTATGCCAATGTCTTGCAGAGTATCCCCAATATTTAATAATTCAATGGTATTGGGTTGTAGATTTAGGTCTTTGATCCATTTTGAGTGGATTTTTGTGTAAGGTGTAAGGTAGGAGTCCTGCTTCATACTTCCGCAGATGGGGATCCAGTTTTCCCAGCACCATTTGTTGAAGAGATTATCTTTGCTCAGGTATTGAGTTTAGCTCTTTTGTCAAAGATAAGTTGATTATAGATAGGTGGGTTGATTTCTGGAATTTCTGTTCTGTTCCATTGGTCTATTCATTTGTTTTTGTGCCCATACCAGGCTGTTTTGATTATAACCACCCTGTAATATGTCTTGAAATCTGGTATTGTGTTGCCTCTGGCTTTGTTGTAAGCCATATTGGAATGTATTGATTTTCTGCCCTGCTATTTCGCATCTTTTAAGTGTGAGGAAACAAGATAGGACTGCCTAAAACTTTGTGTTAATTCTACCTTACCCTGAAGTATACAGGAGGGCACACCTCCTGATTCAGGGCCATGTCATGGTACAGATTAATTCTGAGAAGCTGTTATAACCTCTGTTGCCAGAAACAAACTGTGATAATATATAATCACATGCCTTAATAGACTTGGCATAGGAATTTAGTCACTAAGCCTAGTATTTAAGCTCTTTCCTGCATCCCCAAACCCCCATTCAATTCAAACTTACAGTCAAAAAACTACCTCAAATGTAGTAGAAGTAGAATCTGAGTATAGGAGGGCAGAAAAATGCCAAGAATCATTATGGTGCCCCAAATCATAGCCTAAAAGCTTCTTGTTTTTTCCCTTGTAACCTAGGTTACAAAACTCAACAACTAATAATGGATTTCTTCTTGTGTTCCTTTATGGGGTTTCCCCTTCCTTGAAGTATGGCATGTAATGTTTAGCTGATTCTATGTGAAAATGGCTATGGATAAAAAGAATTGTGAGGAAAAATGTGTAAGATACCTATCACAATGTTGTCCAAACCATAGATAACAATCTGGGGTATTTACCACCCAAGAGATAATAAAAAATTTTCAAGTGACTTCAAAGTTTTGAAATTTCCAAACCACTATTGTCATTGGAGGTTTTGAAATCTCATCATTTATAGACACTTAGCCAGGCATGTTTTTAAATAATATTTACTTATTTTGATTGACAGGCAGTAAGACAGGCAACGAGAGAGAGAGAGAGAGAGAGAGAGAGAGAGAGAGAAAGAGAGAGAATCTCCCATCCTATGATTAAGTCCCCAAATGCCTGTGGCTAGGCTAGGGTTAGGTATCCTGGGTTAGGCTTGGCTGAAATCAGATGTCAAGGACTCAATCCACGTCTCCCATGAATGTGTCAGGGACCCAACTACTTAAACCATATCCATCACTTCTCACTTCGCAGGGTGTGTATTAGCAGGAAGCTGGATTCAATGGCAGAATAATTGGGAGCCAAACCCAGGATTTAGATATGAGATGTGAGCATCCCAAATGAGCCAAATGCCCATCCCTAACTAATATCTTGACCTCATCTTTTATTGCCACAAAATTTTAGAGAATTGCATTAGATGATTCCAGCATTTGGCCTCTTTTCAGTCTCTTTGAGCTGCTATAACAAAATACTGTAACTGATTAGCTTATAAGCAACAGACATTAATTTTTACAGTTCTGTAGGATAAGAAGTTCAAATCAAGTCACCATCACATTCAATATCTGGAGAGAATCTACCTTATATTTCCTAGAGGCCACTTTCTCGCTGCATGAAGGCAAAGCAGTTCTCTCAGGCTCTCTCTCTATATATATGGACATCAATTCCATTCATGAGGGTAGAGCTCTTACGACATAATCAGTCAATGACTGCCCACATCCTAACCCTATCATGCTGCTGATTCGGTTTCCATATATGAATCTTTGGAGTACAAAAGCATTTAGAGCATAGCAGCCTCTAGAATGCATAGCATCTAAATCTTCTCTATCTCCATCACAAGTGCCTCTCACACAAAGAGGCAATGCTGGCCGGCGCCGCGGCTCACTAGGCTAATCCTCTGCCTTGCAACGCCGGCACACCGGGTTCTAGTCCCGGTCGGGGTGCAGGATTCTTTCCCGGTTGCCCCTCTTCCAGGCCAGCTCTCTGCTGTGGCCAGGGAGTGCAGTGGAGGATGGCCCAAGTGCCTGGACCCTGCACCCCATGGGAGACCAGGGTAAGTACCTGGTTCCTGCCATCTGATTAGCGCGGTGTGCTGGCCGCAGCGCGCCGGCTGCGGCGGCCATTGGAGGGTGAACCAACGGCAAAGGAAGACCTTTCTCTCTGTCTCTCTCTCTCTCTCACTGTCCACTCTGCCTGTCAAAAAAAAAAAAAAAAAAAAAAAAAAAAAAAAAAAAAAGAGGCAATGCTCAGAATCACTGAAAAATGTCCTCTGCAAAAGTAAACATACTCAGAGTGACTTAGACAGTACTTTAACGATGGACTATTTGTTCCTCAATCATCCATAATTCTTTGGGGGGGTTTCCTCGCATTTTGAAGTTATGTTGATTGTCAACAATCCATGTAAACAATCCACTAACATCAGGTGTACATATAATTATCTCTTTTCAGTAGCTTTGTAGTTGTTAAGAGATGTCAATCCGTTTCATTAATAAACAAAATGAAGCACGGAAATAAATAAAAGCAATAAAAAAAGATTCTGCAAATAAATTTAGTTCTCACAAAATGAGCCTTGAAAGACAGGAAATGATGAAACCACTTTTCACTGTGAGTACTCCATTTTCACAGGGGAAAAACTTGATTCAGACATGTTGACAGGCTAAAAGCAGTCTTGGCCAGGGCAGGGGAGAAACTTAGTGTCTTAGTAATCAAAGTGGAGAACTTCTAAAATAAGGAGTCTAGGAAATGTTTCATGGAAGAAAGGCACAAAGCCTGGCTGCACTAAGGTTGAAGCAATTACTGAAATGTCAGGTCTGCACAGTCGAAAGAAGCTACAAAGATTCTTATAGAGAGTGACAGACTTTTTTTTTAAACATTCACTTTACAAATGTTTGCAGTAAATGCGTGCTTTAGAGGTAGTTAGTTCAGAAATCTCTGGGATAGATAGCATCAGGAATGAAAGACATGAGCAATTGAGAAATTGAAAGGTGCTTTACTTGGATGTTAATGCTTTACTGAAACTGACATTTTGCAGCTACAAAAAGTGACTTAATAGGTGCAGTGAAGCACTGAGGATATTTTGCCCTTGGAGGGAGGTAAAAGGGTGCTGTGGGAAAGATAAACAGGGAAACCTAGAGCATTGTGGCTCCTTGGCCTTTTGAAATATGTTTCAAGGGAAATGTTATAGCTTCCCACAACTGACTTAGAGGAGGAAAATCAAATTTTCATAGATGTTTTCAGAAAATGTACACCCCCGTTGTAAAGAGCACACTCACTCCTTTTCTACATTGTTTCTTCTAAATTTCTGGGGATAAGCTGCAAAAATAATTTATTCTTGTGTGGCATGGAAGGTTAAGCTCCCACCTGCTACCCCAACATCCCATGTTGGAGCGCAGGTTTGAGTCTTGGTTGTTTTGCTTCCAATTTGGCTTTCTGATACTGTGACTGGGAAAGCAGTGAAAGATGGCTCAAGTATTTCAGCCCCTGTCACCCATGTCGGAGACGTGGACTGATTTTCAGGCTCCTGGATTCAGCTAGGCCCAGCCCCAGCCATTGCAGCCATATGGAGAATGAAACAGCAGATGGAAGAATTCTCTCTCCCTCCCTCATACCCTACTTTGCTCCCTCTATCACTTTGCCTTTCAAATAAATTTTTAAAAGATTTTAAAAATATTTTATTTTCAACTACTTCTTCAAATAAAGATGCACCTCACAGGAAATAGCAGATATTATTATTTTTTATTAATTTCCACAGCTATGTAAAAATTCTGAGTTAAAGAAGCAAATAGTATCTGAGCATGTAGACCAGGTTATCCTATTGTTAATATTCATATCTGTTCTAAAAAGTTTCTTCTGGTAAGTTGCCCACTTATTCATTTGTATTTGCAACGAAGAGGTTATCACCTCATTTGAAAGCAATTTTATAATTTCTTATGAACACATTTTCTATGAATAATCATAGGGTTTAGATCCAGATACAAGAAGAAAGTGGATTTAAAAAAAAAAAAAAGAAACCCAAACAAATCTTGGAGCAATTTGTTTATTATGAACAATTGCTGATAATTGTTCAAATTTTAGTCATCAAAATGATTTGGGGAATAGCATTGTTTTGAAAGAAGACTGTAGAAAGATGATATGATTCTTGCTGTAATATAAAGCCCTTGCTTATATTCCTGGTGAACTATGGTCTTCATACTTTGTACTTGTTGTACTCTTTATTTAATGGAGAGTACAGCAATTGACTATATTTTACATCAAAAATGTTATCTCAAAAATTAAAAACTGAAGAGATAGAGAAGGGAGTGGTGGGAAAAGAGGGCAGGGAAGGAAAGAAAAAGAAGGAAGAGGAGAAGAAGGAAGGAAAGGAGGAGGGAAATATATTCTTATTGTGTCTATGAAAAAATATTACTACTTTTAAATACTTAAGGCAGTATGAAGCCAAATATGATTAACATGATACAAGATGAAACAGATATTAGACAGTGTTTCCAATAATACCATGGAATAATACATTTTGATACAGGGCCAGTTCAAGTTTGGGAAAAGAATGAAGAAGTTTACAGGAAATGGTAGGTTACTTTTAGGAGGATAATATGAATGAATTTCATTTAATAACTTGGGATTTTGTCCTAGAAAGAAATCTGAAAAGTGAGCAAACATATCAACATAAGAATGAGGCGATGTGAGGTTACTAAGCAACCTCTTTATTAATTCAGACCATATAATGAAATTATAAATTTCAAAATTGCCATAGCAAAAAAAATCAATATTTCTTTAGGACCATTCTGCTCTGTGTCAGCATTTGACCTGCCTTTGCTTCTATCAATGCATTATATTGAAGTGAATACACTAAATAAGTTTTTTTAAATGAATGCATTTGTGTTATGTTCTCATAATTCTACTTGACATTATTTTGGCAATATAGTAGGTGTTCTAAAGAGCACAGATACTTCTTTCTTCTCTCTAAACTCTCCCTCATTCTCCTCTATAAATTTAGGAAAAAAGAAAAAAAAAGAATTTTCTGTACTTCTTATTTGGTAATAAGCCTATATTTCTCTTCTGAAGAAAGCATCGCATTAATTAATTTTCACTTCTGCTACAATGACACATAGTTTGGGTATCGTATTTTCAGGAAATCTGCTTAACCATTTGTACAGTTTTATAAGAAGTAAAAAACCAGGGATTATTTTTGTTCTTGGCTAAAATTTTTTTAAGTTGGCCAAACTCTTTTTTTCTAAGATTTATTTATATATTTATTTGACAGGATGAAAAGATCACGAGTAGACAGAGGGAGAGCCATAGATACAGAACCTTCCATCTGCGGGTTCACTTCCCAAATGTCCTCAACAGCCAGGGCTGGAACAGGCTAAAGCCGGGAGCCTGGAACTCCATCTGGGTCTCCCATGTGGGTGGCCTGGGTCCAAGTGCTTGGGCTGTCTTGTTCTGTCTTTCCAGGCACGTTAGCAAGGATCTGGATCAGAAGCTAAGTAGCTAGCACTCCAACTGGCCACCCCAATATGAGATGCCAGATCACAAGCAGAAGCTTAACTTATTGTACCACATTGCCAGCCCATCTTGAATAAATTTTAAGCAAGGATCAGTTTACTCACCTCCTTACAAAATGAATTATCTTCTCAAAAGGTATCATGAAGAACTGTGCCTTTGGACATAATGTATGGTAGTATTTAATCTTGATCTCTTTAAGATACTATATTATGATTCACTAATATATATTCATGTTATATTTATTATTAAATTCCTCATCATTAAAAATTCTTTATATACCTAGCTTAAAGGCTCTAAAATAGCAGAGTCTCTTTAACAGAAACAGTGTGCATTTAAAGTTCCTTTTCAGAAAAAGTTTGTGTGTAATCAAATTGTACTACAAATATAATTAACTGTACACACAAGGATCTTGATTATATATAAATATAGAAATGCATATAAAGTAGGTATGTGTTAATATAATGTTGACAATTGTAAGTAGAAATGGGTTTATCTGTAGCACTAAGATTAGGATCAGGCTTAAAACTAAGATTATACAGCTAGGCATCACTTAACAGTAGAAACAGTTTCTGCAAAATGCTTCCTTAGGCTATTGCATTGTTGTTTAAACATCACAGATTATACTAACACAAACCAAAATGACTCTTATATCATCAAGTCCCATAATCTTAAGGGCCCACCATTGTACATACCATCTGTCATTGACCCAAATGTCCTTATGCACTTCATGTCTCTATGTGGCTTTCTCTCAATAGGTAATGGATTAAGATTAAGGGGAAGAGACAAAACATAAAAATAAATGACAAACTATGACTGGGATGTTCCTTGAGATCTTCAGAAATCTCTCCAAATACCCAGATTTTTCTTCAACAGTCTACTTCATGACATCATTCTCCTTGCAATTTGATTGGGCACTGTATCTGAAACTTCAAAAATATCCAAGTGGCTACCTGCCTGGCATGACTGCAGGGATGCAATAAGGAGCATGCATTTTGGGAAAGTAAATAGTATGGAAAAATAGGATGAGTTATAACACTTCAAATAACTTCAATAAGGGAATGCTATATATACAACATAGAGGTTATATGAAAACACACTTACTATAAGAAAAAAACCATTGAGGGCCGACACTGCAGCATAGCAGGTTAAAGCTGCCACCTACAGTGCCAGCATAACATACGGGTGCCGGCTCAATTTCCAGCTGTACCACTTCTGATCCAGTTCTCTGCGATAGCATGGAAAAGCAGTAGAAGATGATCCACGTGTTTGGGCTCCTTCACCTGCATGGGAGGCCCAGAAGAAGCCCCTGGCGCCTGGCTTCAAATCTGTTCAGCTGCGGCCATTGCAGCCATTTGGGAAGTGAACCAGTGTTTGGAAGACCTCCCCATCCCCCCAAATCTACCTTTCAAAAAAATAAATAAATATTTAAAAAAAAAAAAACTCTCATTGATCAAAACTACTCAAATTAAAATGGTAAATGACTGATCTCATATCCAGTGCTTTAATAAGAATAGGTTTGATACAGAAAGAGGATCCTACTTTTGACATGAGTATTTTAATGGGTGAAAGTATGAAGCTGAGTGAGAAAAATATGTCTGAAAAATATAAATAATCTATGAGAAAGGAGCACATATTTTACACTGTTGTTGAGGAAGGCATAGCAGTAGACCCCAAAGAGATGAAATATAGGACTGAATAATTTCACCGAACATTTTCAAATACTATTCTGGAATGGAATCTCTATTCAACGGTGAGTTCAAGAAAAGCAAGAAAGGACTGTGAAATGCAAAGAAAATGTTCTTTATAGTTAGAACATAAAGGCTCACAAGTTCAGCATTTATATAAATCAAAAAAGGCATTTAAACAAGATTTGTCTATGTTGTATTCTTATAGGGGCAATGCTAAGATGCGGCTTAACAACAAAAATCAAGTTAAATTGCACTGATAAAATATTAGTTATTGGTCTTATTAAGATCTACTACAAGGAGAACAAAAGGTTAACTGAAATCTATGTGTGATTTTATGAAATAGGTGTTACAACCAGTTTTGTCACTTTAAATGATTGGTTTAACAAAGTAAAGCACAATTTATAAGCATTTTTAACACACATATTTATGGCTTATAAATTGGATTTGTCAAACAAGGCATTTTCTCTTTCTGATATAAATAAGCAAAATGTTTATTGTGATAACTGCATTTTCCACAAAAGAAAGGAAATTGATGCTAGTGAAGTATTTATGCATGTGATCATAGTCACGATACCTCCTGAAGACAATGTGCTTCGTTTGAGGCCTAAATGCTATTTATTTCCCAGTGAAATAGATTAACTGAAGGACTGTACTCATCAGACTTCTTCAATTTTGCTACATAATCTTATAAACATTTTTTTCTTCCTAGGTTGAAGATATTTATAACAACATATCTCTCCAAAAACTCGATTAAGGAGCATTCTCTGTTGGAAATGTTGTAGCGAATGACAGGAAGTAACTTCTTGCAAAATCAATATGATATAAACATTAATCAGGTAGCATCACTTAAGGCTACAGGAAGTGTCCATTACTTTATGCTCTAGTGAAGAGCACAAGGGGAAGATGAGGATTTGGGCATTTACTGCAATTAAATTTTGAAGAATGCTAATCAGTAACTTTCAGGAGATATTTCTAAAATAACCAGCCATGATAATGAGTCTAGTTGAATAAAGAAATTAAATAAAATTTGAATAGTCATCATAACTAAATTGTTAGTCATTTAGGTTAGCATGTTCTGAGGGAAAATTGACAATCTCATTTCTGGAGAAATTGTCCTATACGTGCAAATTCACGGTTTACCTTTATAAAACAGTTTTAAATAGAGAGAAAGAATGAAAATAAAAATGAAATTTAACAGCAACATTGAAACCAAGCAATGGTTCTTTTTTTTTTTTTTTTTTTTTTTTTTTTGACAGGCACTGCGCCGATCCTAAGCCAGGAGCCAGGTGCTTCCTCCTGGTTTCCCATGCAGGTGCAGGGCCCAAGCACTTGGGCCATCCTCCACTGCCTTCCCAGGCCACAGCAGAGAGCTGGACTGGAAGAGGAGCAACCGGGACAGAATCCGGCGCCCCAACCGGGACTAGAACCTGGGTGCCGGTGCTGCAGGTGGAGGATTAGCCAAGTGAGCCATGGTGCCAGCCAATGGTTCTTGCATTATATTATAAAACATATGAAAAACATCAGTTAAATATACAATGGTTTGGATACTTTACCCAATAACAATGATGTATTGACACTTACCATATTCCTTAGTGAAAAACATCAAGAAAAACTAAGTAATGGAGTAAATGAATATAGAAAACACACAAAACCATTATGCAAAGTATGGAATTCTTTGTATTACACCTGTAATACAAGATAATTTTCCTGTGTGAATAAAGATTAAGATGGCTCATCATAACCAGAAAAATAATAAAATAAAATGCTGTGACATATGGAGGAATTTAACCAATTTCAAATACAAAGAAAGAATCTTAAGAATTCTAGACAGAAGTGGTTAAATACATTGGGAAACATAATACTTGCATATATTATGTTAATAAACATTAAATACCAAATAGAATGTAATAAGGTTTCTGTGTTTAGAGTGGCTAAGGTCTCCACTTTTAGAAATTAATTATAGGCAGTTAACAACAAGACTAAAACTGCAAGAAAACACAGTCTCTCTGATCTTAATAAGACGAGAGCCACAATTAAGTAAAAGGAAAATCTTGTAAAGGAGGCTAGAATGGGGCTGCCTAAATTCTTTACATAAACTCTGCTCAGATCTCTGGCTGGGGGTAGGAATTTTGGTGCAGCATGTAAAGCTACCTTTTGGAATGCCCACATTCATATCAGAGTGCCTGGATGGAATCCTGCACCCAACTCTGATCTAGCTTCCTGCTAATATGAACTCTAGGTGACAGGAGGTGATGACTCAAGTACATAGAACCTCCACCAACCATATGGGAAACTCAAATGGAGTATCTATTTCCTGGCTTCAGGTTGGCCCAGTCCTAGCTTCTGTGGACATTTAGGGAATGAGTCAACAAATGGAAGAGTTCTCTCTCTCCCTCCTTCCCTTCATTCCTTTCTCCCTCCCTTTCACCCTCTCCCCTTCCTCCCTCCCTCCCTCCCTCCTTCCCTCTTTCCCTCCCTCCCTCCCTCCCTCCCTCCCACTGTCACTCTGAATTTCAAATAAATAAAAATAATCATAAAAAGCACTCTGGTTGAACCTAAACTAAAATATTCTATGTGTTCACAAAGCAGACCAATTGAGATTTGAACCACTAGCCAAGACACATGTTTACAATCTGAGATGAAGTTAATTTGCCACTAATTTTTTTTAACTTTTATTTCATGAATATAAATTTCCAAAGTACATAATATGGATTACAATGGCTCCCCCCCCATAACTTCCCTCCCACCTGCAACCCTCCCCTTTCCCTCTCCCTCCCGGATTCCATTCACATCAAGATTCATTTTTAATTCTCTTTATATACAGAAGATCAGTTTAGCATATATTAAGTAAAGATTTCAACAGTTTGCATCCACACAGAAAGACAAAGTGAAAAATACTGTTTGAGTACTAGTTATAGCATTAAATCACAATGTACAGCACATTAAGGACAGAGATCTTACATGAGGAGTAAGTGCACAGTGACTCCTGTTGTTGACTTAACAAATTGACACTCTAGTTTATGGCATCAGTAATCACCCTAGGCTCTTGTCATGAGCAATTTGGGACATGCTCCAAGGCTATGAAAGCCTTTTGAGTTCACCAACTCTGATCATATTTAGACAAGGTCGTAGTCAAAGGGGAAGTTCTCTCCTCCCTTCAGAGAAAGGTACCTCCTTCCTTGATGACCTGTTCTTTTCACTGGGATCTCACTCACAGAGATCTTTCATTTAGGTTTTTTTTTTTTTTTTTTTTTTTTTTTTTGCCAGAGTGTTTTGGCTTTACATGACTGAAATACTCTCATAGGCTTTTCTGCCGGATCCGCATGCCTTAAGGGCTGATTCTGAGGCCAGAGTGCTGTTTAGGACATCTGCCATTCTATGGGTCTACTGTGTATCTCGCTTCCCATGTTGGATCATTCTCTACCTTTTTTATTCTATCAGCTAGTATTTGCAGACACTCGTCTTGTTTATGTGCTCCTTTTGGCTCTTAGTCATATCATTATGATCAATTGTGAACAGAATTTGATCACTGGGACTAGTGAGATGGCACTGGTACATGCCACCTTGATGTAATTGAATTGGAATCCCCTGGTATGTTTCTAACTCCACCATTTGAGGCAAGTCAGCTTGAGCATGTCCCAAATTGCACATCTCTTCCTTCTCTTATTCCCACTCTTATATTTAACAGTGATCACTTTTCAGTTAAGTTTCAACACTTGAGAATAACTATGTATTGATTACAGTATTTAACCAAAAATGTTAAGTAGAACAAACAAAAAACATACTAAGAGGGATAACATATTAACTTGTTCATCAACAGTCGGTGCAAGGGCTGATCATGTCACCATTTCTCATAGTGTTCATTTCACTTTAACAGGTTTCCTTTTTGGTGCTCAGTTAGTTGTCACCAATCAGGGAGAACATATGGTATTTGTCCCTTTGGGACTGGCTTATTTCACTCAGCATAATGCTTTCCATATTCCTAACAGGGATCACTTTTCAGCTAAAATTTAAACACCTAAGAATAATTGTGTGTTAATTACAGAGTTCAACCAATAGTACTAGAACAAAAAAAATACTAAAAGGGATAAAGTATTACATTGTACATCAACAGTCAGGACAAGAGCTGATCAAGTCAATGTTTCTCATAGTATCCATTTCACATCAACAAGGTTCCCCTTTGGTGCTCAGTTAGTTGTCGCTGATCAGGGAGAACATATGATATTTGTCACTTTGGGACTGGCTTAATTCACTCAGCACGATGTTTTCCAAATTCCTCCATCTTATTGCAAATGACCTGGTTTCATTGTTTTTGACTGCTGTGTAGTATTCTATAGAGTATATATCCCATAATTTCTTTATCCAGTCCACTGTTGATGGGCATTTGGGTTGGTTCCAGGTCTTAGCAATTGTGAATTGAGCTGCAATAAACATTAAGGTGCAGACAACTTGTTTGTTTGCCAATTTCATTTCCTTTGGGTAGATTCCAAGGAGTGGGATGGCTGGGTTGAATGGTGGGGTTATCTTCAGGTTTCTGAGGAATCTCCAGACTGACTTCCATAGTGGCTTAACCAGTTTGCATTCCCACCAATAGTGGGTTAGTATCCCTTTTTCCCCAAATCCTTTCTAGCATCTAATGTTGGTAGATTTCTGAATTGAGCCATGGCATTGCCTGTGTATACAAAGGCTGTTGATTTTTGTGCATTGATTTTATACCCTGCTACTTTGCCACACTCTTCTATGAGTTCCAATAGTCTCTTAGTAGAGTTCTTTGGGTCCCCTAATAAAGAATCATATCATCTGCAAAGAGGGATAGTTTGAGTTCTTGCTTCCCAATTTGTATCCCTTTAATTTCTTTTTCTTGCCTAATAGCTCTGGCTAGAACTTCCAGAACTATATTGAATAGCAGTTGTGAGAGTGGGCATCCCTGTCTGGTACCAGATCTCAGTGGAAATGCTTCCAACTTTTCCCCATTCAATAGGATGTTTGCTGTGGGTTTTTCATAAATTGCTTTGATTGTATTGAGGAATGTTCCCTCCATACCCAGTTTGCTTAGAGTTTTCATCATGAAAAGTGTTGTATTTTATCAAACTCTTTCTTTGTGTCTAATGAGATAATCAATGGTTTTTCTTCTGCAGTCTGTTAATATGGTGTATCACATTGATTGATTTGCGAATGGTGAACCATCCCTGCATACCAGGGATAAATCCCACTTGGTCTGGATGGATGATTTTTCTGATGTGTCATTGCATTCTGTTAGCCAGAATTTTATTGAGGATTTTTGCATCTTTGCTCATCAGGGATATTGGTCTGTAATTCTCTTTCAATGATGCATCTTTTTCTGGCTTAGGAATTAAGGTGATGCTGGCTTCATAGAAAGAATTTGGGAGGATTCCCTCTTTTTCGATTGTTCTGAATAGTTTGAGAAGAATTGGAGTTAGTTCTTCTTTAAATGTCTGGTAGAATTCAGCAGTGAATCCATCTGGTCCTACGCTTTTCTTTGTTGGGAGGGCCTTTATTACTGTATCAATTTCTATCTCAGTCCATTAAGGATTTCTGTAGTTCGAGAATTCGTTTTTGAGAACTTCTTAATGTTCTTATCAATTTTTTGAGATCTGCTGCTTGCATTTCTTCTATCTCATCATCTTCATAATCTTGAATTGGGGTGTCTATTTCATTTGGGGGTTTCATAGTGTCTTCCTTGTTTGTTACCACGGCTTTAAGTCTGTTTAGGTTTTCGATGTCTTCCTGGTTCAATTTAGGTAGGTTGCATGTGTCCAGGAATCTATCCATTTCTGATAGGTTTCCCTGTTTGCTGGCATACAAGTCCTTGTAGTAATTTCTGATGATTCTTTTTATTTCTGTGGTGTCTGTTGTTATGTTTCCTTTTTCATCTCTGATTTTATTGATTTGGGTCTTTTCTTTTTTTAGTTAGTTTGGCTAATGGGGTGTCAATTTTGTTTATTTTTTCAAAAAACCAGCTCCTTGTTTGGCTGATTTTTTGTAATTTTTTTTGGATTCAATCCTGTTGATTTCTTCTCTGATTTTAATTATTTCTCTTCTCCTACTAGATTTGGGTCTGGTTTGCTGCACTTTTTCTAGATCCTTGAGATGCAGTGAAAGCTCGTTTATTTGGTGCCTTTCCAATTTCTTGATGTAGGCACCTATTGATACAATCTTTAATCTTAACACTGCTTTTGCTGTATCCCATAAGTTTTGGTATGTTGTGCTGTTATCCTCATTTACTTCCAGAAAATTTTTGATTTCTCTTTTAATTTCTTCTATGACCCATTGTTCATTCAGGAGCATGTTGTTCAATCTCCATGCATTTGCATATGCTCTAGGGACTCCTGAGTTGCTAATTTCCAACTTCATTCCTTTATGATCTGACAAGCTGCATGGTATGATTCCAATTCTTTTGAATTTGCTGAGACTTGCTTTATGGCCTAGTATGTGGTCAATCCTAGAGAAGGTTACATGTACTGCTGAGAAGAACGTAAATACTTTATGTGTAGGATGAAAAGTTCTGTGGATATCTGTTAGATCCATTTGGGCTATAGTGTCGTTTAAATCTACTGTATCCTTGTTGATCTTCTGTCCTGTTGATCTGTCTATTTCTGAGAGTGGAGTATTGAAGTCCCCCAGTACTATTGTATTGGGGTCTAAGTCTCCCTTTAAGTCCCTTAACAAATCTTTTAAATAAACCGGTGCCCTGTAATTAGGTGCATATACATTGATAATTGTATATCTTCCTGTTGAATTGATCCCTTAATCATTATGTAGTGCCCCTCTTTGTCTCTCCTAACAGTTTTTGTGGTAAAGTTTATGTTGTCTGATATTAAGATGGCTACGCCCGCTCTTTTTTCATTTCTGTTGGCGTGGTATATCTTTTTCCAGCCTTTCACTTTCAGTCTGTATGGATCTTTATTGGAAAGATGTGTTTCTTGTAAGCAGCAAATAGAAGGGTTTTGTTCCTTAACCCAATCAGCCGATCTGTGTCTTTTAACTGGACTAACATGCCACTAACGTTCAATGTGACTATTGATAAGTGGTAACTTTGCCCTGACATTTGCCAAAGATATTTTCTGATATATGTTTTGAACTTCCTGTGATCTTTTGGTGTGAGATTTCCTTCATTTACCTTCTTTCATATTGATGACCGTGTTTCTGTGTTTCTGTGTGTAACACATCTTTCAGCATCTTTTGCAGGGCTGGACGAGTGGCAATAAATTCTTTCAATTTCTGTTTGCTATGAAAAGTCTTTATTTCACCTTCATTCACAAATGATAGCTTTGCAGGATATAATATTCTGGGCTGGCAGTTTTTCTCTCTTAGTACCTGTGCTATATCTCGCCATTCCCTCCTGGCTTGTAGGGTTTCTGATGAGAAGTCAGCTGTGAGTCTGATTGGAGATCCTCTGAGAGTAATCTGACGTTTCTCTCTTGCACATTTTAGGATCTTTTCTTTATGTTTCACCGTGGAGAGTTTAATTACAGCGTGTCGTGGTGAGGATCTCTTTTGGTCATGTTTATTAGGGGTTCTGTGAGCTTCCTGTACTAGGATGTCTCTGTCCTTCTCCAAACCTGGGAAATTTTCTGCTAATATCTCACTAAAAAGGCCTTCTAATCCTTTCTCCCTCTCCATGCCTTCAGGAACTCCTAGAACCCGAATGTTGGGTTTTTTAATAGTATCTTGAAGATTCCCGACAATATGTTTTAGATTTCTAATTTCCTCTTCTTTTCTTTGGTTTGATTGTATATTTTCCTGTGCTCTATCTTCTAAGTCTGATATTCTCTCTTCTGCTTCACCCATTCTGTTTTTAAGGCTCTCTAATGTTTTTGTCATTTGATCTTTTGAATTCTTCATTTCATTATGATTTCTTGTCACTATCACAGTTTCGTTTTCTACTAGTTGTTTCATTTCATTTTGATTCCTCCTTAATATTTCATTTTCACAAGAGAGATTTTCTATCTTGTTCATTAAGGATTTCTGTAGTTCGAGAATTTGTTTTTGAGAACTTCTTAATGTTCTTACCAATTTTTTGAGATCTGCTTCTTGCATTTCTTCTATCTCATCATCTTCATAATCTTGAATTGGGGTGTCTATTTCATTTGGGGGCATCATAGTGTCTTCCTTGTTCTTGTTACCTCGGCTTTTGCGTTTGTTTGGCATACTGGAGATAGTCTTTGGTTTTTTCTCATTATACTATGACTCTAGATTAAGAGGACTGTCTGCTTTTGATGGATCCTTAGAGGCTGTGATGGGTGTGGCCAGAGAGCTCTGGTTCTACAGGGTTAAGGGTGTGCCAAAGGTGATTCACCCTGATTGTTCTCTTGCTCGCTCTCACTATCTCTCTCTCTCTCTCTCTCTCTTCTTTTTTTTTTTTTTGACTCAGTTGGGAAGTAATTCCACACTCCTGAGTGGAATTGAGAGTAGTTGATGTATGAAATCTGGCCCCTGTGGGTATTCGTTTGCTTACCAGAGTCAGGTTTTTCTGCTTGGCTAATGAGGGGCACCCGCTTTACATATGCAAAGTGGCGCCCACCGCTTTACTTACATAAAATGGCGCCTGCCCTTTGTCTTGCTTTGTAAGGTGAGTGGAGAGAGAGGCTAAATATCTGTGCTGTTTCCCCTTATTTATTCGATTTTTTTCTCTCCTCCATCCAGCCTGGTGAACTTTCCCCAATGGGGTTTCAGGCCTCGTCTCTGCAGGCTCTTTCTGCCTTTCCCCACCAATGTCTCGGGTTACTGAGAGGTTTTTGTCTCACCTCCCCTTCCAGTGCTGGCATGCAGACTCTGTAGCTCCGTCGGGTCCAGTGGGTCCGGCGGGTCCAGCAGCCCCGGTGGCTCCCGCAGCTCGGTTTCCACGTGGTGGGTGACCTTGCTCTCCCCGTAGGTCCTCCGAGTCACAGCCACTAGATCCAGAAGAGTTTCCTCTGCAATTTTTCCCTGATCCTTTTCCTGAGGCTACCGTAACTCCAGTTTTATTAAACTATCTTTTTCCAGACTATCGGTGCGCGCCCTCACTATTCTGCCATCTTGGCTCCACCCCTCAATTTGCCACTAAATTAACACCAAGCAATAATTCTCTCTGAAGAAATATTATCTAATACAAAGGATTCACAAAAAACACTCAAAATTTCCAGTATACAACCTGAATATATTTGTCATATATGGTCCAAGAAAACGTGAATAAGTCAAGAGACAAAAGTCTAATGCTTACTCATACAGATTCACAGATTTAAAGATAGTCATTACATAAAGAATATGTTCACAATGAATGAAAGGATAATAATCTTCAGTATGGAATAGAAATATGTGTAACAAAAAACTACAGATGAAAAATTGTCTGAAATAAAAAGTGCACTGGATAGGTTTATCAGCAGATAAGATCAGAAAATAATCCATAATTTGGAGATAAATGAAAGGCAGTGGACAGTAGGAATAAAAGAGAAACAAAGTGAAAAGTGTTTCAGAAAACTTTAGGGACAATATGTGAATACATAGTATATATGTAATTGGAAACTCCATGGGTGAGAAGAGGAATGATCAGGGAGGAAATACATTTGAAAATAGCTTCGCAACATAGTGAAGACAAATGTTATTTATTTATTTTGAATTGTAATACTTTTATATGTTTCTAGGGTAAAAGAAAAACGCACTGATGTAAGAAGTTCACAGAATGAAAATGTAGATAAAACAGACAATTCTTTGTAAACTATAAGATAACAGAACTGACAGAAGATGAAAAAGAAAAGTTGAATACTCTGGAATCCAAGAAATAAAATTAGTTAGAAAAAATATTTCCAAAATATATCCCCAGTAACAATTTCACTGGTGAAGTCTATTAAACATTTAGCAGGTGAGAAACACCAATATTATGCAAATTCTGCCACAAAATAAAGGCTAACATAAATCTCATATCACTTCCTATAAGAAGTTATAAAAAATGGAAAAAAATACTCTAATGTATTGCAAGACTTTAAATGTAAAATATGAAGCAAAATGTTAACATATCATCTCCAGTAGCTCAAATATGATCCTTAATTATGAAAAACTAGAGTTTATCCCAAGCAAGTTTCTATAACATTGATCAAACAATGTGATATCATTTTAAAAGAATAATGATTGTAAAGTAATAATTTCTTTTTTTAACTTTTATTTAATAATTATAAATTTCCAAATTACAGCTTATGGATTACAATGGCTTTCCACCCCCTCATAACTTCCCTCCCACCAGCAACCCTCCTATCTCCCACTCCCTCTCCCATTCCATTCACATCAAAATTTCTTTTCAATTATCTTTATATACAGAAGATCAATTTAGTATATATTAAGTAAAGATTTTTTTTTTCCAAAGTAAAACTTTTGTATTATAGCAGCGTTTTCCCCCCATAACCACCCTCTCACCCGCAACCATCACATCTTCTGCTCCCTCTCCCATCCCATTCTTCAACAAGATTCATTTTCAATTTCTTTATATACAGAAGATCAATTTAGTATATACCAAGTAAAGATTCCAACAGTTTGCACCCACACAGACAAAGTATAAAGTACTGTTTCAGTACTAGTTATACCATTTATATTAAGTAAAGATTTCAACAGTTTCACCCACACAGAAACATAAAGTGTAAAATACTGTTTGAGTACTACTTATGGCATTAATTCACATTGAACAAAACATTAAGAACAAATATCCTACATGAGGAGTAAGTGCACAGTGACTCCTGTTGTTGACTTAACAAATTGACACTCTTATTTATGGTGTCAGTAATCTCCCTAGGCTCTTGTCATGAGTTGCCAAGGCTATGGAAGCCTTTTGAGTTCACTGACTCTGATCTTATTTAGACAAGGTCATAGTCAAAGTGGAAGTTCTCTCCTCCATTCAGAGAAAGGTACCTCCTTCTTTGATGGCCCGTTCTTTCCGCTGGGATCTCACTCACAGAGATCTTTCATTTAGGACTTTTTTTTTTTTAAACCAAATGGCCAACAGACATATGAAAAAATGTTTAGGATCACTATCAATCAGGGAAATGCAAATCAAAACCACAATGAAGTTTCACCTCACCCTGGTTAGAATGGCTCACATTCAGAAATCTGCCAACAACAGAGAGATGTGGGGAACAGGGACACTAACCCACTATTGGTGGGAATGCAAACTGGTTAAGCTACTATGGAAGTCAGTCTGGAGATTCCTCAGAAACCTGAATATAACCCTACCATTCAACCCAGCCATCCCACTACTTGGAATTTACCCAAAGGAAATGAAATTGGGAAATAAAAAAGCTGTCTGCCCCTTAATGTTTATTGCAGCTCAATTCGCAATTGCTAAGACATGGAATAAACCTAAATGCTCCTCAACTGTAGACTGGATAAAGAAATTATGGGACATGTACTCTATAGAATACTATACAGCAGTCAAAAACAATGAAATCTGGTCACTGGCAACAAAATGGAGGAATCTGGAAAACATCATGCTGTGTGAATTAAAAGCCAGTCCCAAAGGGACAAATATCATATGTTCTCCCTGATCAGTGACAACTAACCGAGCACCAAAAAGGAAACCTGTTGAAGTGAAATAACACTATGAGAAATAGTGACTTGATCAGCCCTTGTCCTGACTGTTGATGGACAACCTAATACTTTATCCCTTTTAGTATTTTTTTTTGTTCTACTTAATACTATTGGTTGAACTCTGTAATTAACACACAATTATTCTTAGGTGTTTAAATTTAACTGCAAAGTGATCCCTGTTAAATATAAGAGTGGGAATAAGAGAGGGAGGAGAAGTACAATTTGGCACATGTTCAATTGGACTTGCCCCAAATGGTAGAGTTAGAAACGTGCCAGGGGATTCCAATTCAATCCCATCAAGGTGGCATGTACCAATGCCATCTCACTAGTCCAAGCGATCAATTTCTGTTCACAATTGATCATAATGATAGGTCTAAAAGTCAAAGGGATCACATAAACAAGACTAGTGTCTGCTAATACTAACTAATAGAATCAAAAAGGGAGAGAATGATCCAACATGGGAAGTGGGATACACAGCAGACTCATAGAATGGCAGATGTCCTAAACAGCATTCTGGCCTCAGAATCAGCCCTTAAGGCATTCAGATCTGGCAATGAGCCCATGAAAGTATTTTAGGCATGGAAAGCCAAGATACTGTGGCAAAAAAAATAAAGACCTAAATGTAAAATAATAATTTCTATAGATGCTGAATAAACTAGTCAAGAGCTACTTTAAGCATGGTAAACGCTATTAAAGCAAATTTGAGAAGTCAGCAATGTGGTACAGTGAGTTAAGTCACCACGTGGGATACTGGCATCCCATATCACAGTGCTTGTTCAAATCCTGGTTGTTCCACTTCCAGTCAAGCTCCATGCTTATGTTTCTGGAAAGGCAGTACAAGGTAGCCCAAGTGCTTAGGGCTCTGTCATCTACATGGAGACCTGGATAGAGTTTTCTGCTCATGGCTTCAGCTTGGCCTAGTCACAGGCATTACAGTCATTTGAAGAGTGATCTAGATGATGGAAGAAATCTCATTCATTTATTCATGTTCTCTTTCATTCTCTCTCTAACTGCCTTACAAATAAATGAATCTTAAGAAAAAAAAAAGCCTGGGGTTCAAACTGCTGGCAAGTGTGAGTCACGGGGAATGAGAGTTGGTTCACTTTCTGGAAGAAAATAGAGGTGAATTTTGGCAGGCGTCCCTGCCTATATGGTTAAAGGGGGAGAATGGGTATCCCTGTTTTACCTCCCAACTCAAGAAGCAACAATCCACTTAAGTTTTTCTCTGGGTGTTCAGACATTCACTGTGTTGTGGTCCATAGGTTTCTGGCCTAATTAGTATGTAACCAGTTTTTACCTTGAAACCCATGAATTTATATTAGAGCTTACCTCATTATCCAAATGTCTGGGTTCTTAGACTTATCTACTGGGTTCTTCACTGGACTTCCTGCTTTTATCATGTATCTTTGCATTTTGACTTATAGTAAAGCTTAGCACATAACCCAAATCTCTGGATATTTGAACTTTTCCAGTATTTTTAAGGGAAAAGGTTTATTGCCAAAACCCAGCAGACTGGAGGGAAGGGGTAAGGAAGGAAAAAGAGGGAGAAGGAGAGTGTTAGAGAGAGAGAGAGAGACAGAGAGGAGAGGAGCTAGCGAGGAGAGAAGACGAGAGGAGCCGAGAGAGAGAGGGAGAGGAGAGAGGGGAGTGAGAGAGAAGCCCTTTTGCAGTATTCCTAGGAATTTTTGTTTACAGCCTAAACCAACTCTGACTATCTTTCTCTGTTTGGAACCTTCCCTACCTTCTGACTGGACTCCCCTGTTTGTCATATTTTCACCTGGCAATGCCTGGCTACTGAATGTTCAGGTCACCTGAGCCTTTGTCAGTGTCCTTTGAAAGAATCTAGGCTACTAAGCTTGCTGGTTAAGCAATGAAGAAGGTGCAGTTTACTCCTTTCTTCCGCTTTCTCCTCTGCATGGCTGGCACTGGTGTCCTGACTGAGGGTAGAGCCTCCCTGTAGGTGCATGGATGGTGGTATTCCCTGTCTCTGGGTCTAAGCCCTAGTGCCAGGACGTGTTAGGTACCTGGAGCGGGTGGAGGACGATTGGAAGCAAGGATGGAAGGGCAGCAGAGTAGGGCAGCTAGCTCCTTCCCTCAGCACCAACGTGGTCAGACGCTGGAGATGAGGGAGAGAGCATGCACCCCTGCTGTGGGGAGCAACTCGGACTAGACTAAGTTACTGGAATTAAGACTTATTCTATGCATCTGCTCTCCCACAATATGGCGCCAAGAAGGGAGAAACAGCTTCTACACAGCTGCCTCCAGTTCAACCAATAAACTGTGGGACCTGCTCCTGATTGGAGGAGAGCAGCGTACTCGGTTGTGGGTAGCAGAGTTGGGATTGGCGGAAGAGGACTATAAAGGAGGAGAGAGACAACATGCACCAGGAACATCTGAGGGAACATCTATCTGAAGGAACACCTGTGCAGCCCCCGAGAGAGCCGGCCGGCGGTGTGCCGCTCCCCTGCGGAAGTGGGGAATGTGGCAGAGGGAACCGCCCTTCCACGGAGGTGGAAGGGACGGTAGCCAACCTGGGAAGGACCAGCAGCCAACCCGGGAAGGGACAGTAGCCAACCAGGGAAGAACCAGCAGCAAACCCGGGGAGGGCCGAGCAGACGAAAGAACAGCGCAGGGTCCTGTGTCGTTCCTCCACGAAGATGGGGAGCGACATAATGGTGCCGTGACTCGGATAGGAAACTTAGGAGGGAAGAAACGGGAAGAAGTGGAAAATACCGGAGAGAGAGACTAGCAAAGAGCCTAGGGAAAAGCCGGACGGAAGAAGTGCTGGAAGAAGCTATCGAAAGCCTAGGCATAGACTCGGATATGGACTGTGGGAAAGAAGTTAGGATTTAAAGTGAAAGCAAGAAGAAACTTAGACTCAGATACAGACTGCAGGTTGAAAGTGAAAGTGAAACCTATAAGAAACTTAGACTTGGATACGGACTGTGGGGAGAGGCCAGGAGAAATGAGGGAGGAATATTGTTGGAAGAAAACTTAGGGAAACATACCGGGTAGAGAAAAATGTTAGGGAGGATGAAGCCGCGAGTGCAGGCCGAGGCGGAGACGTAAGCCAGCTTGGAATTCTTCAAGTCAGCCCGGGGAGCAAGAGGCGAAGATCTGGAACCAGAGGCAGAGACGTGGGCCGCCAGGTTGGAATTCGCCAGGTTAGTCCGGGGAACTTGGACTGAATACTGGTGGTGGCGGAAACGTGAGCTGTGCTGTGTGACTCGTGGAAGCCGCCGCGTGCAAAGAGAGCGCGTGGGGCACAAGTAGATAGGGAACCCGGGACTAGCGCGAGGCCGTGGTGCGGACGCGAAGGGGCGCGGAGACCTCGGAGTGCGCGCGAAGCCGGGAAGCCGCCCAGCTGAGAGAAGCGTGGGCTGAAGCGTCTCAGAGCCAGGAAGCCCCCGAGAAGCAGCCTCGAGGCGGGCGCCGGGAAGCCGCAGGGATAAGAGAAACAGAAGTTTAGAAGTAAAATGAGAGAAATAGGAATGCTGGCAGATAGAAGTAAAATAGGAGAGATAGGAATGCCCGGAGGTAGAGAAATAGAGAAAAATAAGGCCTCCCCTCAACATGGCAATGAGAGAGCTTGGATTCGGTCTGCCTGATTAGGGAGGTGGTGAGCACCTGCGGGCGGCTAGCAGCTTATGCGCCGCAGGTCACCGAAGACAGGCACGAATTAACATCAATAAGTCTCCCCACAATACTGCAATGAGAAGGCTTGGATTCGGTCTGCCTGATTAAGGCGATAAGCACCAGTAGGCAGCTCGACCAGAGTATGAGCTGCAGGTCACCGAAGATAGGCACGAATCAACACCAATAAGTCTCCCCACAAGACGGCAATGAGAGGGCTTGGATTCGGTTTGCCTGATTGGTAGGGCTTGTAAGCACCTGCAGGCAGTTCTAGCAGAGCAGAGCATGCGCTGCAGGGCACCAAACTCAGGCACGCATCAGCGCCTAAAAACCTCCTCACAACGTGGCGAAGAGAGGGCCCGGATTCGGTTTGCCTGATTGATAGGACTTGTAAGCACCTGTGGGCAACTCTAGCAAGCAGAGCAGAGTGTGTGCCGTGGGGTACCGAAGACAGGCGCGTATCAACGCCAAAAATAAAAAGAAAGGGGGATCTGTGGGGAGCAACTCGGACTAGACTAAGTTACTGGAATTAAGACTTATTCTATGCATCTGCTCTCCCACAATATGGTGCCGAGAAGGGAGAAACAGCTTCTACACAGCTGCCTCCAGTTCAACCAATAAACTGTGGGACCTGCTCCTGATTGGAGGAGAGCAGCATACTCGGCGTGTGGGTAGCAGAGTTGGAATTGGCGGAAGAGGACTATAAAGGAGGAGAGAGACAACATGCACCAGGAACATCTGAGGGAACATCTATCTGAAGGAACACCTGTGCAGCCCCCGAGAGAGCCGGCCGGCGGTGTGCCGCTCCCCTGCGGAAGTGGGGAATGTGGCAGAGGGAACCGCCCTTCCACGGAGGTGGAAGGGACGGTAGCCAACCTGGGAAGGACCAGCAGCCAACCCGGGAAGGGACAGTAGCCAACCAGGGAAGAACCAGCAGCAAACCCGGGGAGGGCCGAGCAGACGAAAGAACAGCGCAGGGTCCTGTGTCGTTCCTCCACGAAGACGGGGAGCGACACCCTGCCACCCCCGTAATCAGACAACCACCATAACCTGCAGGACAAGCTGTCTGGTGCAAAGACAAGCGGGAGGGGTCTGCACTGGAATTGTACCCTGCCAGCAGTGACTGACCTCAGTGCATAACATATTAGAACTTTTTTTATAGACACAACATAAGTTGGCCATCATTTATAACCCAACAATGTATTTTATACAATCTAAATTAACTCATATAGCGATTAGCAAACCTGAACATTGAAACCAAAGCTGTGGGCCAGATCCCAGACCAAATCAAAGTTATTCTAAGCAATGAAGACTCAATAAAGAAAACAGAATTCACAAGAAACCTTCTCCCCAAATGCATACAATTTGCATTACCTAGGCCAGTTACAAAAACATAGAAAAACCATGATAAAAATATTAACATGTGACATCAGCATTTGAATGTTAAGCATCAAGGTAGACATTAGCTTATGTGTCTAAGAGGAGCCCAAAAAATGGCATTTTTTGTGTGTGTGGATAAATTAGGGGGAAAATTTAGAAGAAGATGAAGAGGACGATGATAAGGGTGGCCTGACAAATCCACCAATAGCAACATAAAACTTAACATAATGCCTGTTTACAAAATGCAGAATGACTAGATGTCACATTGGGAACAAGGCAAGGCCAAACTTCTATTCAGTATTGTACTGAGTATCCTAATCCTTGAAATAGAGTTTTAAAATATCTGAAGATTCAAAAGAAAAAGGGTAGCTATCTCTATTTTCAGATGGCACCATTTTCATGAAAATCCCTTAGGAATCTATGAAACAACCATGAGAATAAATAAATGTAAAATTTCAAGTTTAATAAGTTAACTGAATTTTATTGCTAAATACTGAAAAGTAAACATTAAATATTAAAATATTTCATTTGAAAAACATCAAAAGTATAAAGTACATAAAAGGATTTAACAAAAATTGTTCATGACATTGGAATTAAAAATAACAACAATACTAAATTAGAGAGAATTTAATAACTTGAAAAATGGGAAACGTTCATACTTTGGAAGACTTACTGTAGTATCAAAATAAACCTATAGGTTAAATAATTCCTTATTAAAATCTTAGCAGATATTTTGGAGAAATTAACAAACTGACTCTGTAATATATATGAAAGTTCAAAGGACCTAGAAAACACCAATTATTCTAGAAGTAGACTTCAAAATTGAACAATTTACTGTGACTTCAAGAATTTTGAAAAAAACTACATTAATCAAGAGAGCACGAATTGACCAAAATATTAACTTATAAACAGAGTCCAGAGTCCAGGAACAAAATAGAGTCAAGAAATAGATGTACATCATCTGATTTTTCAAAAAGCTCTCAAGCAATCCACTGAAAGATTATTTCAACAAGTGGTGCTAAAAAGAGATAACCATAGAAATAAAAATAATTGTGACTCCTCCCCCACACCATCTTCAGAAGCAGTTGAGTCGGTTTTGAAAGTAAAACCTAAAATCATAAAGCTTTTAGAAGAGAAGACATATCTTCATTTCTATAAAATCCCACAGAAAATAACAAATATGATTTATACCCCTTGTCTATACTCCTGTGGAAGAGTGGTCCTTCTACTTTGCACTCATTGAACATTATGGTTAGTGATTATAAAGCAAGTTAAAAGTATGTTATTGCAAAAATTATAGGAATAAAAAAGAAGGGAAAGAGGGTGTGTTGGAGGGAGGGAAGGAGGAAAGTATGGTTATATTCTTAGAAATGTATCAATGAAATACATGAAATCTGTTCTCTTTATATTAATAAAAATCTTAAAAATGAACCTTACAAGTTTCAATTGCAAAGTTAAGGAATGAAGAAAATAGTGTCACTTTTAAGAAAATCTGGTAAATACAGTAAAAGGCTGAAATATAAATGAAAGGGCTAATAAAAAGAGAAGCAGAAAATATAAATTGTGATGAAATAGAAAATTCAAATAATTGTTATAAAAACATGCACAGATATATTCAGTTCATACATAAAATCGAGGTCTCTTAAGTGATTAATAAATAAACCCACCCAAATGCTCTCTATAAAAGAAATTGAAAAAAACTATAATATTAGCAAATATGCACTGGGGAAAAAAAGTGAAACAAAAAGCAAAATAAAAGAGATGTATTAACATCAGGTAAAGTTAAACTCAACATCGAAGGTATTAAGTAATCCTCATAACCATGTTACTTATAATTATTTCTTTAATGGATATTTTTGTAGCATGTATTAAAACTTGAACATGAAGCATAAGAACTTTACAGCAACTGAAAGAAAATAAAAATATCCTGAGATAACTTTAATTACTACCCCTATTTTACAGATGAGGAAACTATAGAGTTTAAGTAGCACAGTAGATAAGTCTGATTTCTGTGATGTACTCTTAGTACACAACACTCTCATGGATCTTTATTGCTAAATAGCATTCCCTCACAATATATGAGACAAAACAACTTGAATAAAAAGACGTTGAAATACAAATGAATTATGTGTCTGATATATTTTTGTAAGAATGAAAAGAGAGTAGACGAAAAATAAGGAAAGTATAGCTGAATATCGTAATGAGTATGTGCAGTCTAGGAGACAATTAGCAGTGTTATACAATGAAAACAATTTATTTTCAAAATCACGTGAGGAATGTTCCAAAAAGTGATAATATGCTAGATGTTTGATGTTAAAAACAGAAATTGATTTCCTAAATGAATACAGCCATGTTTTAAAGATACAGAATATATGAACAAGGGTAATAGAGTAAATTAAAATAGAAATCTCCAAATTGGACTGTTAAAAATGTAAAATAGTTCTTTAAAGATCTCTAGTTGTAAATTTCTTGATTGTCTAAAATTTTCCTCCTTTCCGTCAACCTGTCTCCCTTCTGACCTGTCTACTTCCCTACCTGTCTTCCCTGGATAACAGTATGTAAGCAAAGAGGCATGAGTGTCCCAGGAATCAGATAAGAGCCAGTATGGGCTTCTAGAACCTGAACGAGATGAATAAACATTTGAGGAGCAGTGAAGATGGACCACCATGAAATGTGGCATCAATGTTAGGAAAGGCTACAGCAGCCCAAGATAGGATGTGGGAGGCAGTGATGAGAGTGTGTGGCAATACCAGCAGCCCCAGAGTGAGGCTGAATGCATTTGAGGAGGGCATCCGTGTCAGGGAGTAGCAGCAATGATGGAAGACATTGCCTTCAGAGAGACTAAAGCTAATGCAAATGGGATTCTCATGGTCAAAAAGGAAGAAGCAAATCTCAGTAAATGGAAAGAGAAAATGTAAAATAATAAATCCTTTGGTATTGGATATATCATTATGATCATAAAGTTTTAAATATGGATGGATATATAGATAGATTTTGAGAAATATAATATGAAAATAAAGGTTGAGGTATAAATATATATGGAACTCATACTTATGTTCCAAAGTTCTGTTCATTGACAGGGCATAGAGGCGTTAATACCTGAGTAACAATAAACACAACTCATGCACAGATCTTGGTTTCTAAATAAAATTTGTCATTAAAAGGAACCAAACTTCCTGAGAAGAAGAGGTACCCAACTCCAGAGCTGGAGAACAGAAAGATCAGGGGAACTTGTAACATCTTCAGATTGATAGGACATATAAAATAATATGCAGGAGTTATCTTAAAGTAGCTCTCGCCTAACATGAGATAAGTTGTATATAGAAAGAACAATAGCAACATATTAAGACCCACTGAGTAGTGTATGACTTCGTGATTGCATGCTGATTTTCAAAACCAAATAAATAAGTAAACAGGGGGAATAAAACTGTTATTTATTATAGAATGTCAACTAAAAATACCATGGAAGAAATAAGGGAACTAGGGAGCCATCAATTGGTAACCATCAAAAGTGACAGTTGATTTGGCCAAAAATCATGAACATATGCTAGAACTAGTGGGTGAGAGTTTGATGAGGAATGGAATGTTTTCATAGTCTCCAAGTACCTCCTACAGCCAAAAAATATGTACCAATTCCAAAGGTAAACAACAACCAGCTTAAATCAAATGATCAGAATTAACATCACACCTAGTGAAACAAATAAAAACCACATAATATTTAGAATAAAACAATGGACTGATCACCTCACCACTCTTGATTAACACTGCTCAAAACACATTACCTGAATCTAATCATAGACAAACCAGGTTGAGGAATTCTGCAAAATTATCATCTCATGATCTGAATAGAAGTTGGGATCACGATGAGCTGGGAAATTTTCCTTGACAGAAGGAGGCTGAAGAAACACAACAACAGAATGGAGTGTATAATCCTGGAATGGATTTCTCAGCCACAAAGAACATTGTTAGGGCAACTGGTGAAGCTTGAGTAGGGTATGTGGAATATTTGTTAGTAATAGTTATCCCACCATAGCTATAGCAAAAGGAATTTCAGCATGCTTGTCCTTATCAAGATGGCCTAATGGCATCATCATAATATGCCAAAAATAGAATATTTAGAAAAATTTTCTAGTAATGTAAGCTTTACAGTTTTCATTGAAACCCCTTTAAAAGAAAGTCTATTTTGTATGTCGTTCACCACAAGCTATGTATGTGACCTCTTAATGCTTTTGATGCAAGAAAGCTTGAGGGAATTGTCTACACTTTCTGCTGAATGAGCTAAAACCAGTTTGTTTGTTTGTTTGTTTAAAAGTAAGTTCTAGGGACCAAATTTAATTTTATTTACTTTAAAAATTCTGTTAAGCAATACTTTCTCTCAGAAATAAAATCAGCTCTTTTCCTATTCCAGAACAAAAGTTAAAAGGAAAAATAAGAAAGGAATGACTAAAGAGTTGGGAGCATGGACAGGGAAGGAGAGTGGAGTGGGAAGTATCACTATGCTCTTAAATCTGTATTTATGAAATACACATGAAATTTGTTCATCTCATGTAAATAAATACAAAGATCAAAAAGAAATAAAAGCAGGTAAGGCAGACCTATGGGTATCAATTAAACTCTCTGAAAATAAAAATTCAGAAATGCAGTTCCAAACATGATGCAGAACACTAAAGTGGAAGCCCTGCAGTTGTGACTCATGGTTTGTCCTTCAGATAGTATCAAACAATGGTTCTGTCAGTTTGTCACATAGCTGGGGAGATACTGATGGAAGTGTGACAATTCAAGGTGTCATTGCCAGATACTCAGGGAGGTGCAAAAGAATAGATTGTGACGCTCAAGTACTGACCATCCAGAATTCAAAAGCAGGTGTTTCAGTTAAAATCCGAAGGCAAAAAATTATGAAAAAATAATAAAACTAATGCCCCGCAAAATTTAACTATGACGTATGCCAAAACATATTGGCTTGATCCAAATGTAATTTCCAACTTCAAAAGTAGCAGAAAATATATTTGCAACTGCAGTCACAGCCTAGGGAGATATATGAATGCTAAGCAGGTTTAAGCCATATTGCTGCTCCTATAAAAGAATATATATTGGGGTTACAGGGCATAATCAATCTCTTTTGTAACCAATCAAATCACCAGTGCAAATGTGCAACACTGCTTATTTCTAAGACTTGCAGTTTAAGCTGGCTGATTGTGTGTTCAATCCCTGAGCCTTTGTTTATGACTGTTCGGATTCCACGTAATCCTTTCTTGCCTACTGTAAATTCAGGAGATGGTACTAGGCAGAGATGAGTTCTGATATGTCACTAAGTCAAAACAATTACAATTCAGGTGACTGCTTTTCTGTTGTGCTATTGGCAGCTAAGACTTTACTAGCAGACACTGTCATAAGGAATTGACACATGAGAGAAAAGGGGAAACAATAGTGTGAGGTGAGTTAATTATAACTCATTAAGAAACTGAAAAGCAAAATATCTGGTAAATGCTTGCCAAGGTAAAGGAGAAGAACTCAGAGTACAACATGAAAACTAACACATTTGGGATGCAAATGAGGACCCCCAGAAACTAGAAAATTAAATTGAGGTACTTGACACATGACACCTAACATATATGGTTTACGTAGTCACCATACTGACTAATGACTTAAACAGGGTTTCGCTAGGCAATGAACTAGGCACTCAATATTGTCCTGAGCCGTTTTAATGTGTCTAAGACAATCAAGCAACCTCATAGCTTTCCAGAGAAAATAGAAAGTGTATACTTTTAAGAAGTATGGAAGAATGGCTGTAAGATGAATTCAGCAATGTTGACTAGAGAAGGGATTTTAGAAGTCTTAAAGGGATCATCTGCTGGAAAATCCACTGGAGGTCCTGAGTATATCCTAAATGATTCAACTTATATTAAATCTTTCCCACGAGTTCACCTGCTATGAAATGAACATTCTACCTCCACATGCCTGCAGTAGCTTCCACTTTAGGCTCCCATGTTATTGCCAGTAACCATTTACTCAATAGCAGATTTAAATGCCTTATATAAAGCAGAAGCCACTTTAAGACTTAACATTCCTTCTGGAAATATTCACTAAAAAAGCTGAATTGCAAGGTTGCTGGAATTAGCACTTTGATAGAGAGCAAGAAACAGTTTCCTGTCATAATGTTCAGGCCATTGTGAGACAAGGAAGCATGAACATGCAAAAATTGTGCATGTCAGTACTGGGATGTGAAAAGGGATAACTAGGAAGCCAAGGAGCTGCATTCAACTGATGATGTTACTACACCACTAAAAATAAAATCATTCCACAAATATTTATTGAAATACGTATTGAATTTTGTACTTTAAGGAACTAATTAGAAAATCATATGAATAGAGTCCTGCATTGTGGTGCAGAGTGTTAAGCCCATTACCTGTGATGTTGGCATTCTTTGTTAGATCATTGGTTCAAGTTCTGATGCTTTGCTCCTGATCCAGCTCCTTGCTAATGTTTGTGGGAAAGCATTGAATGACAGCCCAAGTACTTGGGGCCTGGCAACCCACATGGGAGACCCAGATGGAGTTCTTGACTCCCAGATTCAGCCTGGCTCAGCCCCTAGCCATTGCAGCCATTTGAGGACTGGACTAGCAGATGGAAGATGTCTTTCTCTCTCCCTCCCAATCTCTTTCTGTGACTCTACATTTCAACTAAATTTAATAGTAAATAAATAAGCAAATCTTAAACAAACAAAAAAAGAGATAATAGGAATTAACATAGACCCTAACATCTGATCTGCAGAACTGGAAGGGCAGGTTAATTTTTTTTTTTTTTTAATAGGCAGAGTTAGACAGTGAGAGAGAGAGAGACAGAGAGAAAGGTCTTCCTTTTTCCGTTGGTTCACCCCCCAAGTGGCCGCCACGGCTGGCACCTTGTGGCCAGTGTGCTGCGCTGATCCGGAGCCAGGAGCCAGGTGTTTCCTCCTGGTCTACCATGCGGGTGCAGGGCCCAAGGACCTGGGACATCCTCCACTGCACTCCGGAGCCACAGCAGAGAGCTGGATTGGAAGAGGAGCAACCAGGACAGAATCTGGCGCCCCAACCGGGACTAGAACCTGGGGTGTTGGCGCCACAGGCGGAGGATTAGCCAAGTGAACTGCGGTGCCGGCCGCAGGCTAACTTTAATAGCTAATTTGTTGCATGTTGTAACCTAGGCCAATGTGCTGAGTTCAGAAGGCAGACTATCTGCAATCCAGTGCTTATGCTTTGTTTGGTAGAAGTGCTTTACTCATAACAACATGTGGCTTAATCAAATAAAGATTTTTTAAAGGTTTATTTATTTTACTTGAAAGTCAGAGTTACACAGAGAGAAGGAGAGGCAGAGAGAGAGAGAGACAGAGTGGGGGGGTCTGCCAACCACTGGTTCATTCTCCAGTTGGCCACAACGGCCAGAGCTTTACCAATCCAAAGCCAGGAGCCAGGAGCTTCTTCCAATTCCCCCACATGGGTGCAGAGGCCCAAGGACTTGGGCCATCTTCTGCTTTCCCAGGCCATAGTATAGAGTTGGATTGGAAGTGGAGCAGCCGGAACTCAAGCTGGCACCCAAATGAGATGCTGGCACCGCAGGTGGTGGCTTTACCTGCTACACCACAGCGCCGACCCCTTGAACAAGGATTTATTTGTCCATGCATTTCAACAAATATGGCAGTCTGTAGCAGTATGGCATTAGTGTAATAGTGGGCATTAATTCATCTCAAAGATTCATCAGGACCTCAACATCTTTCTACTTTTCTTCTTGAAAATTCTATATATTAAATTTTTATCTTCAAGTATTTTGCTTCATGGTTGCAATATGGCTATCACAACTCTAAGAAACAGAATTATATTCAAAGGCAGAAGGGCAAAGTAGCAAAGTGACCACTTCTCTGTCTCTTAACTTCTATTATAAAATAAAACATTCCATTAGTTCCTGACAAATACCCTCATATAATTTATTGGCTAGTACTGTATCACATGCCTATCCCTAGCATTGAGATCAAATGCACCTTTCTTGAGGTTCAGTCTTTTAACGTGCTATTTAAATAATCATTATGGGGCTGGCATTACGGCACAGTGGGATCACCAGTTTGTGTTATAGCTGCTCTGCTTTGGATCTAGCAATAATTGGGCTGCTTCCAACCATATGGGAGACCAGGATGGGGTTCCTGGCTCCTAGCTTTAGCCTGGCCTACCCCCTGCCATTGCAAACATTTGGGGAGTAAACCAGAGGAGTGAAGAATACTTTCTCTCAGTCTTTTCCTTTCTCTCTGTTATTCTGCCTATTCAAATAAATAAATAAATCATTAAACATATTCAATTTAGTTTTTTAAGAAGGAAGCAATACTTCGATAAGCAGTCATAATTACTTTTCTTATTTTAATGCCACTTAAATATTATTCAGTGGTATGAGTTTTCCTTATGATGATATCTTTCTGCTTACTCACCATTTGAAAAATATACACTTGGAGTGTTCTCTGGACAGAGGATAGATGTGCACCATTTTCCATAGGCCTTGGCTCTGATTCAGCCATTGCACTCACTTTTAAGTTTGGAAGCTGTTAAGGTAGAATTCATGATTATATTATAACTCAAAAAGCTATGTGATCTGATTTACCTGAAAATTAAACCCATGCCTTTCACCTCACATGCCTTTCACCTCATTTGACCCTTTGTGATATTCAGCTGTGATGACGAACTGTTCCCAAACAAGACTGTAATATATAATGTACCATTAGTTTTCTTTCAATGTAATTAATGTACACACTCATATGCTCATGATTTAGGCAAATGTTAACTCAAATGGTAAAAACTACTAAATGGGAATCTACAAGACACTGGAATAAGAAGGTATTATTAATCATCAATGACACACATCTGTCTTATATGGAGTATCATTTAAAGGACATCTTTCTCATGTTTTGTGGTGGAATGAGAAGGCCATGCCAAGATGGCTGCTGGCAAACAAGCAACAGTTATTCAGGAATGGCTTCTGAAATCACATGGAAATGGAGCCTGCCTGACAATAGGCTGTGACTGGTTAGGGCATAAACCACCCCTCAACCGGATTGGCTGCCTCAGCTATATAAGCTGCTGTACCAACTGAAATAAATGAGTCTGTGGGCTGTTCACCTCTGGCCCACTTTCATCTGACTCCTGGGGTCTGTGTGGTGACTCTGAAACTCTTGCCCCCACTGCACTCCTCCTCTCAGAACAAATCCACAGCAACAGTGTTTTATATCAGGCTCACATTATAGACAAAATGTCAAATATACAATTGATAATAAAAAATATTAATCCTCCGCCTGTGGCGCCGGTATCCCATATGGGCGCTTGGTTCTAATCCCGGTTGCTCCTCTTCAAGTCCAGCTCTCTGCTGTGGCCCAGGAGGCCAGTGAAGGATGGCCCAAGAGCTTGGGCTCCTGCTCCCACATGGGAGACCAGGAAGAAACACCTGGCTCCTGGCTTCAGATCAGCACAGCACCAGCCATAGTGGCCATTTGGGGAGTGAACCAATGGAAGGAAGACCTTTCTCTCTGTCTCTCTCTCTGTCTGTAACTCTACCTGTCAAATAAATAAATACATAAATTTTTTTCTAAACTCTAAACTTAGCTTGAAACCTTAGTTTGACAGAAACCATTAATCCTCACTTTAAAAATAGATGTAACCATTTATTGACTCCTCCAAAGTATAATTTAAACCCTATAATTATAGCTCTTTGCCATATATAGCATACATCAGTAATGCCGTGCTCCACTTAGGTGTGGATATGGTGAGTGAGTAGGTTAATAGTGTCATGGAAAGTACACATTATTTTAATACTCAGACCTTTGTCTTCTTCTGCCTTGAGAAGATATGACTAAGACAACCTGAATGACCTAGAATGATGTGTATTATATAGTCATATAATTTAATATGGTATTTCCTTTTAACAGAAAACAATATCTACATACATTACAAGTTTCATCTGAATTTTCCCTATCATTGATTAAATTAAAACTCAAAGCAGCTGAAAAGGTGCTTTTAGAGTGGAATACATCTTCATATGACTTGCTTACAACTTGGGAACAAAGTTGAAACCAGAATTCAGTTCTTGTATGTAATCATTTTAAATTGTTAACTATAACACAAAATTAAAATCATGAAAGACTAATTACCTGGGAGTAAAATTTAAAAGCATTGAAAATATGTTAAATATTTGTAAAATCCTCATACTAAAAATTACACAACTTAAGACAGTCAAAGATAAATTGAATAATTGAAGTACTATAAGTTCATAAATTGGAAACTTTAATATTAAACATTAGCTAATCTTTGAACTCAACACCTAATAAGCAATATTAATATAAGATTTTTTGTAGAAATTAAAAGTTTGATTTAATATTTTTATCAAAAGGCAGAGGTCAAAATGACATAAATTTGAAGATGAACAAAAGTGGACAATTTGAGAGTAAAGCTCTTATAAAACTATTGTAGTTAAGAGAGTGGATTATTGGCACAAATAGACAGCTAACTAATATAAAACTAACTAATAGAAAGGAATGGAAGGAACAGTCCTACAAACTTGCACACATACACCCCCCCTACACACACACACAAAGTCACACATATTATGGGGTTAGGGAGAGTTCAAAAGGTGCATGGAAAAATGTGATTCAAGATAAAGTAAATTTTACACAATTTTTTGAATCCTGTGTGTATATGTGTATGAACATGAATATATAATGTTATTTACGTGTTTATTTGGTTTGTAGAAAGAGTATACTACAGCACATTGGGAAAGAATGAACTTCTCAGTAAATAGTACTTGTCAACTGGAATCCACTGGAAAATGAAAATCTTGATTTCCAGACTTATATCAAATTTACTCTAGGATGATAACACTTATAAATGTAACACAACAAATATAAAAAAATCAATAAAGTTTTATTGAAAAACTGCACAATAATTTTATGCTGGAAAAAATATTTCTTAAAATGACAGTTATCAGTACTTATAAAATTATAAACTGTAAGCTATACTGTATTCAAACTAAGAATCTCTTTATTAATATAGAATTAAAGGAGTGAAAATTCAATTCACTAAAAGAAATGATATCCATAATATATATATTGGACAAAATATTCATTTCCAAAATATCTAAGTGACTTTTTCAAATCAATAAGAAAAATTCAGAAAACTCTACAAAAGGAACAGGCATTTGGCCCAGCAGTTGAGACTCTGGTACATCCCATATCAGAGTATCTGGGTTTGATACTCACCTACAGCTCCTGAGTCAAGCTTCCTGCTAATGCAGACCCTAGGTAGCAGCAGTGATAGCTCAAGTGATTGGGTTCCTGCTACTTGTGTGGGAGACCTTGTTGAGTTCTCAGGTCCTGGGCTTCAGCCTGGCCCTATCTGAGCCATTGCATGTGTCTGGGCATTTGGAGAGTGAACCAACAGCTGCATTCTCTCTTTCTCTCCCTCCCTACCTCCCTCAATCCCTTTCTCCTTTGTCTCTTCCCTGTTTTCCTCTCCATCTCAAATATATTTTTAAATGAAAAATAAAATAAATGGGGAAAGATCTTTGGATTTCATACTGCAATATGTCCAAATGACCTCGTTGCATGCTTATTACATATAACAGTGATTAACTTATTTGATCATTAGGAAGTATAAGGAAAAACAGCAGGTGATAATTCACATATATAAGTGTAGCAGCTAAAGCCGCTGCCTGCAGTGCTGGCATCCCATATGGGTGCCAGTTCAAGACCTGGCTGTTCCACTTCCAATCCAGCTCTCTTCTATGGCCAGGGAAAGCAGTGGAAGATGGCCCAAGGTCTTGGGCCCCTGCACCTGCGTGGGAGACCTGGAAGAAGCTCCTGGCTCCTGTCTTCAGATCAGCACAGCTCTGCCCATTGCAGCCAATTGGGGAGTGAACCAGTGAATGGAAGACCCCCCCCTCACTTCTCTCTGTGTAACTCTGACTTTCAAATAAAATAAACAAATCTTAAAAAAAAGATTAGCTAAAATTAAAAATACAGAAAATACCTATTTGAGTCTAAGGAGTAATAAGAATGCTCATAGATGGGTGATGAGAGTAGAAATTGGAAAAGTCACTTTACAACACTTTTTTGAGACTACTTCATTCCAACCCTAAGAGAAATATATCTATGCAAATATTCACAGTAGCAATATTTGTATTATCAAAAAGATAGATATTACCAAATGCAAAATTAGTAGAATTGATAAATTGTGACCTACTCACAAAGTGGAATTATACACAATGAGAAAGAATGATGTACAATTATATAAAAAAGATGAACTTCATAAACATTTTTAAGCAAGAGAAGTCAGAAGCAAACTTTAAAATTTTATTATTCAAGGCACTAGACCAATGTAATATACTTTGCTTGAAAATAGAATGTTTACCATTGACCAGATTAGTGATGGGAAAGTAAAAGGATTTAAGAAAGCTTAAGAGAAATAAATAAGTTCAGAAAAATCCTTGTTATGCTCTTGTCCACTAGTTTTCTAAAAAGGTAAGCATATATGAAAATCATACGATCATTAGCTAATGTTACATAGGTCTCAATATTACTATTTAGAATTATTGGTTTTGTGAGTTTAAGTCAACAGCTGGGACTGAAAGATTTGTTAATATTAATTTTGATCAATAAACAAGCTAGTCATTTTTTTTTTGACAGGCAGAGTTAGAGAGTGAGAAAGAGACAGAGAGAAAGGTCTTCCTTTTTCCATTGGCTCACCCCCCAAGTGTCCGCCACAGCTGGCACCTTGTGACCAGCGCGCTGCACCAATCCGAAGCCAGGAGCCAGGTGCTTCCTCCTGGTCTCCCATGCGGGTGCAGGGCCCAAGCACTTGGGCCATCCTCCACTGCTTTCCTGGGCCACAACAGAGAGCTGGACAGGAAGAGGAACAACCGGGACAGAATTGGCGCCCCAACCAGGACTAGAACCCCTGGGGTGCTGGCGCCACAGGCGGATGATTAGTTAAGTGAGCCATGGTGCTGCTAACAAGCTAGTAATTTTACATGTATTTTTAACAAGGAAAAATATGTGTGCTAAATGCTATGCTTTGTTTGCACATATTTGTAAAATAAAGAAATTCCTAATGTGGGCACTAAAATAGATAGGAGTGTAGGCTTTCATGTCAAAATGGGTTTTATTTGGTCTATAAACACTTAGTCTGGAGTATACTTTACAAAATTTACTCTTAAAAATTTCACTAAAGTATGCCTCACAAAGCCATTACCTCATTACATTCAAATTATGGCAGCATCAGGGAATGATTTAAGAAAAATCGACCTAAATCTTGATTTCACATGAAAAATAAATTTACAGGGCCGGTGCTGTGGCGCCAACATCCCATGTGGGTGCCAGTTCGAGTCCCAGCTGCTGTTCTTCTGATCTAGCTCTCTGCTATAGCTTGGGAAAGCAGAAGATGACCCAAGTCCTTGGGTACTTGCACCAACCTAGGGGACCTGGAAGAAGCACCTGGCTCCTGACTTTGAATTGGCTCAGTTCCTGCCATTGTGGCCATTTGGGGAGTAAACCAGCAGATGGAAGACCTCTCTTTCTGTGTATCTCTACCTCTCTCTGTAACTCTGTCTTTCAAATAAATAAAAATAAATATTTCAAAAAATAACTTTACATTTTTAAAAATACACAAGTTATGTCTGTGACAGTTACTAGACACAGCAATGACTTACTATTTGAGTCAGTCATTTCAACTGAACTTTTCCAAATGGCCTGTCATAATTTAGAATAGCTAATATGTGGACTCCATAGACATGGATATCTGTACCACATTCAAATAATTTTTACATATATCTATGAAAAAGTGTAGTTGTATATATAGTTATAATAAAAGACTATAAAATAATTCCAAACACACATGGAAAACTTGAACATTCTTCTCAGAGATCTAAAAGTTCTCGGATTCTAATGCATAGTAGGATGACTATAGATAATGATAATATATTTCTTATTTCTCCATAAAAATAAAAACTAAAAAAACTATAAAGCAGTATTTGGAATGTGTTTACTATAAAGAAATATTAAATGTTTCAGGAGACATGTTCACTCATTGCATATTATATAAAATATACAAGAATCCAAACATCATGTTATATCATAGTACTCCATGAATATGTACTAGTCATGTGACTCTAAAAGTTTTTAAAAGATTAATTTTGTTGGAATTAAAATCCTCATCAACAGAATAACTTCATTGAAATAAAATTATTTAAAAAGTGAAGGTATATGTATTTCTTAGTAACACTTCACACTTAAAAAATTACTAGTAAGATGACCATATACACACACAAAGGAGAGTACAAAGTATGTTTTATAATTTCATAATTTATAAATTTTCCCAGGAGAGTAGGAGTATGAGAGTAGGAGCATTCAATGTGAATACTCTATAAAATAGAATTCATAAAACACCCCTTAGCATACGATTAAACTGTTTACCACGTTAGGAAAGCCAATTAAAAGTCCAAATTACACTTTTGGAATCAACTGCCAGTGGCATCCATCTTCCTCAGAAGTAACATCTGTGAAGCTGACAGCATGGGACCAGATTTTTGGACACTATGGTATAGATTATAATAGACTTTATGTGTCAAAAATGTCTTCTTTAACTTTTCACAAACTGTTCCTATCCATTGCTTTTTGAAAAATTTCCATGATTTTATATTACATGTTTGAGAATTTAAAGATGGAGCCACTACATCTTCATCATCTTAGCTTTATCAAAAACATGTTGGAAAAATACAGAATCAAATATCTCCTTCTCATCAATTACATATCAAAGAAGTACATTTTAGTCTATGTGAATTAAACCCCAGAGAAGTGTTCTTTGCAAGTTAGCAATCAGTCCTGTGGGTTAGACCTCTACATAAATTCAGTCTCTTCATGTGACAGGAATTCAAACATCTGATAACTTGCAAATCATAATTTCTATTGCAATTTTTCATCTTGGTCTCTCCATTTTCCAAGCTAGAAATTTTCAGTTTCTTCAACCCACTACCAATCAGATAGTTGTTACAATGAATCCAACAATATCAACATTGCATGAAAGACAGAAAACCAAAGCTTTAATTTCTACATTATTATCATCAGAGACTCATGGAATAAAATAAAAGAAGAGGTGCCAGTGGGAGTTAGCCTGATATCGTTAATCATTACCAATAGATAATCTGTCCCTGGAGCCCCATTGCATTCCCTCCTATACACAGATAGAACTGCAGAGCTTGATGCAACAGTGGTAGATAAACATCAGATGTGTGTAGAAGCCCTACATGCTGCTCCATTCAGTAGCGGTGTATTATGTCTACATAATGCCTTCTGGTTTTCATAGTGTGTTCTAATACTGACCCTTGCAACACTTTAAGATCAACAGAATAGGAAAACCTGTATAATATGGATGAGAAAGCTAGGGTTCATACAAGTTAAGAAGACTATAACTTCTTACAACAGATGAGGGTTGAAATAAGTCCTTAATCCATGAATTTTTATGGTCCATTCTTAATAAATCATTCAATCTCTTCATGTCATGTCATAGACTGAGAAGGATATGAAGAAGGCTATGGAATATGATTTGAAGGCCACCTACAATGTCTATCAGATGCAAATATCAACTACACTACTTTTAAGGGCATCAAAATCTGAAAGGCTTCTCAACTTTTAAACAATAACTTGTAAAAGAAAATATTTAGCATTACATCATACCTTTTAGTATGGCCAGTAGGAAGGTGTTTAAAAGGAAACATTGAAGGACACCTAAGAAAAATTTCATTACCATACTTTGTGACTTAGCTTAACAAAATTATTTATATGTTCATTTGAAAGACAGAGGGAGGCCAGCGCCACGGCTCAATAGGCTAATCCTCCGCCTGCGGCACTGGCACAGTCTAGTCCCGGTTGCCCCTCTTCCAGGCCAGCTCTCTGCTGTGGCTGGGAGTGCAGTGGAGGATGACCCAAGTGCTTGGGCCCTGCACCCTCATGGGAGACCAGGAGAAGAAGCACCTGGCTCCTGGCTTTGGATAAGCGTGGTGCGCCGGCTGCAGCGTGCCGGCTGCAGCGGCCATTGGAGGGTGAACCAACAGTAAAGGAAGACCTTTCTCCCTGTCTCTCTCTCTCTCACTGTCCACTCTGCCTGTCAAAAAAAAAAAAAAAAAAAAAAAAGACAGAGGGGCAGAAAAAAACAGAGAGAGAGAGATCTTCCTTCCATTTGTGTATCCAGTCCCCTATGCCCTCAAGAGCAAGGTCTTGGCCAGGTGAAAGCCAGGAGCCAGGATCTCCATCCTCATTTCCCATATGTGTGGCAGGGACCAAAGTACTTGGAACATCTTCCACTGTCTTCTCAGCACAATAGCAGGGAACTAGATCAGAGGGAGAATAACAAGGACTCAAACCAGCACTCCCATATGGGCTACCATCATTGGAAGCAGTGCCTTAACTCACTGTACCACTATGCTGGCTTTTGATCAACCTTAACCTGTTCCTTGCGTTTGATGGTAAACAACCTGCTTCACTTCTCTTCTGGCCTCCTAGATTCTTTCTTTTTAGTTTATTTTCATTTATTTAAGAGGCAGATAGACGAGATAGAGATAGAGAAGATAGAGAGTAGATAGAGGAGGAGAGAGAGAGAGAGAGAGAGAGAGATCTTCAATTGTTGGTTCACTCCCCAAATGTTTGCAGTAGCCAGGCCAGCCCTTAAACCAAGGGTCCAGAATTCAACATAGATCTCCCACAGTGGTGACAGGTACCCAAATACTTGAACCGTCAATGTCACAGGAGTGCTGGTGTTGGTGTTGCAGGAGTAGCAGCAGGAGGATTCTGCTGCTCCTGTCACTGGGGTCTATGTCTCATCCCCAAGAGATGTGGTAGATTACTGCTCACTGGACTGTTCAGAAGCTGCGCAACTCCCGTGTTACAGCTCTTCCTGATGCGGCTCTCAGGGTGACAGCTATGTGCCAGGTTCATTGAGCATTGCCATCTTCTGAGCTGTAGCTTCGTTTCTCTCTTGGACCCACGGAGGAGTGCTGTAGTCTTCTGGGTTACAGCTCTTCAATATCAAGCTATATTACTGACAGGAGTAATGGGAAAGGAGAAGTGAGCAGTACTCTCAGAATGCTGTGATTATCCCAGAGCAATGCTAAAAGAAATAGTTTACAGATTTTCTGCGGCTTTGAGTAAAACACTAAGTTTTAAGTATTTTAATTTCTTATCTCTATTAGATTTAAGAACTCAGGAAATAAATCTAAATACAAATAACTGATGGCCAAAAACTATATGCTGAGAAAGTTTTGATTGCATACCTAAATAGAGTTCTTGCTAGTCATTATACATTCTTTTCAATTCTTACTCAAATAAGTCTGTTGCCAAGCAGTTATTAGATTAGTTACAAAAGCCATGGTCTTTAAAAATTCAGTATGTTATTGAAATATTAAACATTTGTGCTTCTTCCTTTCTTTCCTGTGAAAGTTACCAGCAGTACAGAAGGATTGAAATCTGTATGGAAGTTTTAAAATCAACTGTAAATATTAAATAGAAGAACTCAATTTGCATTCTTTTATAGAAACAATAATACTGAAATAACACAAATTGTGTTCACCCTCTGTATAACATGATGCTCAAGGGTTTTTTTTCCCCAATAAAGAAAAAAAAAAGGCTCAAACAAATTAGGAGTGATACCTGAAAATGTATCTTACCTGAAAATGCACAAATTAGTATCTTGGAAGAGCTTAGAAATTATTTCTTCAATAGACGTTTAACTCTCTACTAAAAAAAAAAATAGCAGGAAGTCTGTTTCATTTATTCTCTAAAAGAATACTGAAGTGGAATGGAATCCCTGCAGAACGGAAGTGGAACTTGTTAATATGTGCTTTTATTTTCCACAAGTGGCAACACTGCTAGCAATTAGAAACAAATACACAGACAACAGAAGGGCAGAAGGCAAAGTAGAACGTTTATTATTTTGAGAGGTTCATCAGGGAGTGCTCTTATGTCAGGGGAGTAAACACTGCAACCCAGAGAGGGAAGCTACAATGCTTCCAAGTGCCACCAGCACTGTCGCCTTTTCTTATTTCTTTATTTCTTCAAGCACCTTTATTTCTTAACCCTCACTGCTGTAGGTGAAATGACAAGGGTGTGGTTCAGCACACATTATTTGGAGTCAGTAGTTTTATCAGGACTCGGGATTTATGTTGAAAGGAACAGAGTCTCTAAATGAAGAACATGAAAATATTTCCCTTCTGTTACATGTTTTGAGTAGGAGGTTTTCCCATTTGGTTGGCTTAGGAATAGAAAAGCTTGAAGCTGTATATTCTTTAGCTCACTTTCTGTGGGGCTAACAGTAACATTACTACTCAGTCTTTTTGTTAGACATAAAAAATTACCTTCCAATGCTAAGTGGGAAGGTATTCAAACCTCAGTAAATAATTAGTGAACCATTGAAAGGTCTCTGGCAGTCATGGGAATGAGTCATGAACTCAGAGCCATTATAACAAAAGTGTTTCAAAAAGTTTGTGAAAATGGCATTAAAATATATTTATTTTGCTGCAAATGTTTATTTTCAAACCATGCATATATGTTTCATACTACATATTTTCTATCGATATTTTTAAGATCCCCTCATACAACTTCAGTCTTTAGTAGAGAGGCAAAGCCCTGTAATGCCGCAACATGCCCATGAATTTTAATCTGAGCTGTGTACTGTTCAGAATATGTCCTACTCATAAATGTTTAACAAAAAGCATTACTTATTCCTGTTTTCAAATTTTCATGTGTTTTGACAAGGGAGAGAAAGGGAGAGTGAAGGAGAGGAGAGGTTAGGAGAGGAGAACTCTCACAGAAGCCAAGGTATAAAGCCTGGAGCTGACCATGAGTTCCATCCAGGTCTCCGACACAGGCAGTAGGAACCCAACTACTGCTGCTTCCCAGGGTCTGCATAAACAGCAAGGTGGAAGCAGGAGCCAGAGAGGGGATTCAATCCAGATACATGGAATGCAGTCGTCTTAATTGCTATGGTGAGTGCTTTATGCCAGGACGTTATTTCTGAAGTTTTCAATAAAGGTCATCGTTGATTGCTTTGGCCACCTGGGAGCTATAAGCTTTAGGGGATCAGAGATGTTCAATGAGACCACAGTTCCTCCACACAATAACTTTCATGTCATTTACTCTCAGGTTGTCATTCACTCCTTTTCATGATGGTTATAGGCCTTGCTGCTGGTGAAAAAGTGACCAAGTCAACCAATACTCAATCAGCAAGCATTTTCTTGTATCTCCTCCAAGTCTTTTCAATTCTCAAAGATTTGTTACCAATGAAACACTTATCACTACCCTTTTAATATTACAAAAATAGTGAAAATATATATAAAAACAAAAGGAAGACTCAAGATCCCAAAAGTACTTTGCCTAGAAAATAATTCTTTCTTGCCTGTATGTACTGAAAATGAAAAAGATCAACTTGAAATTGTGACTACTTTTGTTGTACTTGCCATGCCGAGAGAGAGAGAGAGAGAGAGAGAGAGAGAGAGAGAGAGAAACTACCAAGTAAACAAAAAATGAAAGTAAATTTAAGAATCAGGATGTTAATGTAAGGTAAGGTTAGAGCAAGGGATGGATTAAAAAAGGAAAGTCCAGGGAAGCAGAGGGAGGAATACTGGCTCAAGTCTGTGCAAATACTTTACGTCAGCCATTTGCTCTGTGAAAAGTTGATAAGTAACTCATGCCAAAGACTAGAGATGGAATTATAGTCTTAATTTATGTATGTTTTCAAAGTGCATGTGTTTAAAGTAATACAAGGACCAAAACCTGCCGGGAGAACTGTGAGGCTGCAAAGCCATTAGCATCTACCATTTAAAGCTGTTAAAAGGCAGTACACCAGTCACAGTTGAGAGCGCTGCTGACACACTCTGGAAGGGTGAAAGCCAGCCAGAACCCCCGGGAGATATGAGACTGCAGCGCTGTGAAGCAATCAGCCACTGGCTCCGAGACCATGCGTATTTCTAAAGATAGGTTTTTTTCCTACACTTCATTCCCAGATCCAATTACTGCCAAAGCCATAGGTAGCAATTAACACTTAGTAGGCACACAAAAATACCCTTGATTATAGTTAGCCCTTATAGGTCAGTGTGAATAAAAAACTGTGTACATCCCGTGTTAACCAAGCTGTGTGAGCTGAGCAAGTGGAGTTTGAACTGAAATGAATGTGAAATCCAAGATCTCCTGTTCCCTGAAAGCTTACAGTTCACTAAGAGTGATGCCCTCAGAGCACCGTACAGGAGAAGCACACAGACTGAGAAGCAAACTACTTCAGTCGTATATTTTATAATCACAGACAAGCTGAAGAAAAAGTAATGTGGGATGTCCAAGTAGCATTTTAATTAGCTCTCAATTAAGAGCTTATGGCAATATTCCCTAACACTGGCAAATGAGATTCCTTGAGAGTCATTCTAAGTGAATGAAAAACAAGCAAAGACTGAGTATAAAGGGATATTGCTATTTTTCTAAGACCTACATTCAGAGTAAATAATAGGACAAAATAACACAGGCCTTCAGACTCAAAGAATGGGGACCCATGAATTTAGATTTTGCCATTTTCATTTTGCCTAGTTTCCTTTAGACTTGCAGGACTTGTGGAAGATTGAATAAGGTGCATTAAATACTTTTTAGTTAGCACTTGATCGTTGCTCATTTTTGTCCTCCCTTAATTATAATGTTGCAAATTGTTTCAGATTAATGGTTGTAGCGATTCACAAAAAATAGGTCTATGGCTGTTTTATATTCATTTAATTTAGAATAATGGGAAGCAGGGCTTGCAGAACTTATAGGTGCATATTAGAAGGTTGTTTCTCAAATATGAACAAATGTGGGGAAATTTTTGAACATGTGTGGTAAAAAATAGTTGGAAGATGACAATACTTCATTAAAATAAAATAGTCATTACATCCATATACATGCATATGATGTATTTTATTGAGTCACATAATCAAACAACCTACTTTGAGAGGAGAGTGTTTTGTGTGGTGGTTAAAATCTATCAGAGTGCCTGGATTTGAGTTCCATTCCCAACTGCAGATTCATACTATTGCCGACCCTGGGAAGCAGCAAATGATGACTTGAGAGATGGGTCCTTCCACTCACATGTGAGACCCTGACTGACTTTTCAGCTCTTCACTTCAGCCTGGCCCTGCCCTCCTTGACTGCTGCAGGCATTTCAGAAATGAAACACGGATGGAAGAGCTCTTTCTGCATCAGTGGATAGAATAAGGATAGAATTCATCTCACACCAAGTTTAGCATCGGAATGTATTTTATCTATTACCTAAGTGATGAAAGTATTTGGTGGTGTTACTTGTGCCAATTTCAGGAACATTATTTTACCAATTAGTCTTTAATATACACACAAATATGTGATCCGCAAATTTAAATTTCATATCTGCCATATGCCTCAGTCATCATGCCATTGGATGCCTGGAGTGACTCATCTATAAATTGAAATAAGTAGTAGCTTTTATATTGTTAGACAGTAGGTTCCCATAGCATATTTGCTTATTTTGTTGGACTTCTCCATTCCTTTAGAAGAAGACTAAAATGAATGCATTTATGTAACACTCCCTGTGGGACAGGGTGAGACAATCTTTACAAAATGTTAAACCAACTGGGGAGTAGATGGCTCTGCCTGGGAAGAGTCTCAAGGGTCCACTCCAGTAATTAGATATTGAAAATCCAATCCTGGGTCCTGCGCTGTGGTATAGTAGGTTAAGCCTCTGCCTAAGGCACCAGTATCCCATATGGGCTCTGGTTTGTATTCCAGATGCTCCTCTTCCAATCCAGCTCTCTGCTGTGACCTGTGGCCCAATGCGTGGGCCACTGCAACTGTGTGGGAGACCTGGAAGAAGCTCCTGGATCCTAGATTTGGATCAGCCTGGCTCCAGCCCTTGCTGCCATTTGGGAATGAACCAGCGGATGGAAGATCTTTCTCTCTGTCTCTCCTGCTCTGTCTATAACTCTACAGACAGCTATCATATTTTGGTGCTGAATATGATGTGTTAGGAACTATGTTCTTTCCTTTGTTTGTTGCTATTGATATCCATGCAGCCCCCTTATGAAGTAGCTATCATAATTCTCATATCATATATACATGAATGGGAGTTCAAGGAAGCTGAGAGTCTTTCAAACATCAACTTTATAAAAAGTGATAGAGGCAGGATTTGAACCCAGATGTTTGCTTTGATAATGGTGGTAGATGAGGTAGTTATGACATGAAAGTATTTTTGTGACACTTTAAAAAAACTATTTGATTATAATGCACATCAACCTTATATGTGAAATCATTCATAAATAACCATCTGTTGGGACAGCCATCTTCTGCTCCCTCACCTCAACAAGAGAAATATGTTTTAATAGCCATCAAACAAAATGTCCAAGTTTCCTATGCAAACACCATGTTCTATCTGTTCACTTCAGCTGATAACTTTCTTTCCAAGTACAACAAAACAAATAAACATAGTTACAAATCCAACGATATAATAAGATTCTTTATTCCTTTTAGATGAAATGCTTATCCCATCATAGTGACTCTTGAGTTTTAATAAGAGCCTAGATGCAGGATCAGAAACCTGTTTGAGTGAGGTTAGTTAAGAGCTGAGGAGGGATACATTAAAAATAATTTATTAAATCTTAGTGAAATTACTCTTCTTTGAAGGACTGGTAAATCAGACACATCTTTCAAAAGGCAAGCCATCATTTCTAAGAATGTCAGATTTATATAACTGCCATGATAAAATAATGTAAACATTATACTTCTAATTGAAGTACAGTTTTAACCTTGTTGAAAATGGTTAGAGATGTGCAAACAACTTTCCATGATTTTGTGAGATATTTTATGACTAGTTGCCTTTGAAGATTACAATTTCAGGTGTAATTGTCTATCTTCACAAAGTAACCACAAGCTCCAAAACAATTTTATTCTTTATTTCTAGTGGTTTAAAATGAACTAATAAATGAGAAGGCATGTTTTTATATTCAAAATTTCAAAAAGACCACTGTGATGATAATTTCAATTATTTTTAGTCTAAAGTAGAATGGCAAAGCCCCATATTCTTGAAGCTACACATTACCATTTGACTGCAAATGGAAAGTGCATACATCCACCCTCCATCAGGATGGTCAGTAATGCCGCTTGTGACTGGCAGAAGTGAGCACGTGACGTACAGCCCCACCTCCACCCTGGAGCAATGAGTGCCAGTTCTGGCAAAACCCTTCTATCTGCTTTTTGATCCCCCCCTTGTTCTGTAGCTGCATGTTACCTCTCACACTTTGTCCAATTTTACTTCTTGCTGAGCAAGCCTGAGCTACAGGCTCTGTTAGAAATGCCTTTGACACCCAAGGCTACTAGAGAACACACAAAGCACACACTGCAGTAGCCTTGGGTGTCAAAGGTGGTCATCTGGGACTGGAGTGACTAGGGTTGGGGACAGACACTGTCTCCCAGCCATGCCATCCACCAGGGCCACCACTGCATATCTGACTTGTGATCTAGGCCCAGGAGAACTGCTCTTCATGGTTTCTCCACCCCAGTTCAGTGGCTCCAAGATGGTAACTGCATCCCCAGGGCCCTGAGTTGAGCATGTGACAAAGCCTGAGAGTCGGAATTCCTATTAAGTCTCTGTGAATGAGTCTCTATGTCCATTTTGTAAAGAGGACACTGTGCTCTAAGCTTCAACCTCATGCCTTCTCTTGTAGAAGGGATTTGGGGGCTGGTTTTGTTTTGGAGAAGGTTGTGTTTTGTTTCCTTTTGTTTTTGCTTTGGCCTTTTCTCTCATTGTCTGTTCATGTAGATCAGCTATATGAAAGGGCAGACCATGGCTAAAGGTGTTTATAAGCGGTTTGGGAGAAACTTTTACCTTGAATGGGAAATGGAATTGGGGCCCACACTAGTGCTGGCACACTCACCCTGCCCTTTCCGTCTAGTTCAGTATCTAGTGTTTCTCCTTTCAAATATGTGATTGTACTAGCTCTTTCTTATGAAAGATTTCTCTTTAGATCAATAAAAAAAGGTTAAAAAGACAAAGCTCAATCTGCTTTCTAAAAAAAAATATATAATATATATATAATATATATATATATATAGGTGGCCTTCAACTGCTTGTGCACAATTCTCCACGTCTCCTTTTCTAATGCAATAACTAGTGATATTCAGGGAGAGACTCTTGTTAGTTTGCATTGTGGTTAAGGAAAACATGGAGCAGAACGCACAGCTGACTCCTGATAGACACATAGCATGAGTGAGAAACAAAGTTTTTTTGCATCATATGACTAGGAATTTGGGCTTCTTTGCTACCACCACGTGGACTTCTGATCACTGTAATTCCTTAACTTCTTTGTATCAGGGCATTTGCCAGACAATACAGCTTTAACTTCCAAAAATCTGGGTTCAAATCCTGCCTCTATCACTTTTTATAAAGTTGATGTTTGAAAGACTCTCAGCTTCCTTGAACTCCTATTCATGTATATATGATATGAGAATTATGATAGCTACTTCATAAGGGGGCTGCATGGATATCAATAGCAACAAACAAAGGAAAGAACATAGTTCCTAACACATCATATTCAGCGACAAAATATGATAGCTTTTATTGCAATTGTCTCCTAGTGAAGGCTGTAGCTTCAGCTATGTAGAGTTGCTTATGAGGACATCAAGTTTTAACTTAAGGCCAGTAATACAATTCCATGCATACATCTTCAGTTATAAAACTGAAGATTTAGGCCAAATTATAACAGCAATTTTTATGAATCTATTTCAGGACCCCGAGCTTACTAATTTTGACAAATGACTCCTTCAAAAACTTGGCTTTAGTAGTAACTGGAAATGGTTTAGAAAGCCTGAGTTTAGAGCTGAGTAATTGAACAACACAGTTCCTGTGGCAAAGCTCAGGAAAAAAAAAAAAAAAACAACGTGGCACAAAATATTGTTTTAAAAGCACATCTTTTTATTCAGAGTACAAATGGTTTTTGTGTTTTTTTCAACAATATCAAATTCAATACCCAAGATTTCCAAGATTTTTATTTTTAAAGGAAATGAATTCAAAGTAAAAACAGACTAGCATGGTAATCCTTAGCAGCATATGATACCATTGCTTTTGGAAATTTGTACTGAGACCACTTGATTCTTAAAATAATCAAATCCACAATAGCCAGAAGATACGAAATGCGTGAACTGATTAATGTGTCATTTTCATTTACTAAATAATTTGCAATATCTGTGATGATTGCTTTATTGACAAATGAGTATTATTATTAAAAAAATTACACAACAGAGAAAACAAAGATTTCCGGATGGTTGGAAGTCCACACCCACTGCTGTCCAGTAGAGAAGGGTCATTTTAAGAAAGACAGATTCTCTGGGCATTATAATCTAATTGAGAAATCAAAATACACTTCCGTCTTCTTTATTGATTAAGGAATACAGTTTGGATGATGATTTTATTAAGGATCAGAAAACATAAAATGATTTAGAACAGTTGTTCTCAAAGTGTGCTTTGGGAGCCTCCAGAGCTAAATGAGTCTTTCAGGGGGTCCACAAGGTAAAAGATGTGTTTACAATTATGACAATATGCTATTTTCTATTAAAATTTCCATTCTCTTTGAGTGTGGATGACATTCTCTAGAGGCTGTATTAGGTGTGATGATACCATCTCTGTGATAGCTGATGGAATATGTATTTTGCACTTCCATGTTTTAGAACTTCTCAGTTTAATGTTCAACTTATAAATACAAATAGATAAACCTGTGTAAACAAAGGTTCTTTGGATTCTCAACACTTTGGAGGAGAATAAAGGAATCCTGAAAAGCTCAGATTTTCACTGAAGCTACAGTCTTCAATTTTTAAACATGATGAGCAAATAAATATTTCACCCAATGAAGACTGAATGACATAATAGACATTGAGATACATATTCATAAAATAAAGCTTATACAGAAATACATAACTGAGACTGTGCAATTATAGAATATGCTGCAGGTTAATTTTATATCCAACACATGCAGGTAAGACTGGAAGAAGCCATGTTGCTTTGAAGTCTTCATGAAAAATATGAGATCCATAGTCTGGTAACTGTTCATGTTTTTTTCTTTTTTAAAAATGTATTTATTTGAAAGCAGAGTTACAGAGAGGCAGAGAGGGAGAGGGAGAGAGATCTTCCATTCACTTGTTCATTCCCCAAATGGCCACAATGGCCAGAGCTGGGCCCATCCGAAGCCAGTAGCTTCAGTGTCTCCCAAGGGGATGCAGAAGTCCAAAGACAGGCGCTTTTCTACTGCTTTCCCAGGCCATAGTAGAGAGCAGGATTGGAAGTAGAGCAGCAAGGACTTGAACTGCTACCCATATGGAACTGCAGGTAGAAGTTTTATCTGCTATGCCATAGTGCCAGCCCATGTTTTTTCTATATAAAGAGCATGCATTGGTTATTAAAGAGGTTCTCTGTACTGTCCTTGGAACTTCTTTTCTAACAGAAATTGCTACTTTTTCATTTCAAAATGAAGATGGCCAAAGGATGACTTTATACAGGATATAGAAGTCAGCAGTTTGGTCATGAAAGTGAACTGGAGCTCCTTCTATGAGAGAAGTTAGGGAGGGGAGTTGGTTGGAGGAAACCAATCATTCTGTGGGTCTGTGTCTGTGGATTCCTTTTTCTCTGATGTTCTGGCATCTTAATATCTTCCAAGGTAGCCCATGCAAAGTTCAATTTTCAGTCTAATCAAAAGTAGTGATAACAACCCCTGCCTGCTTGTGCCCATACATTCAATCTATGAGTCCTCCAGTCTAAATTTAGATCAATAACCTTGGCTACATCTAAATTGTGTTTCTGCCTGGTCTCACACCTTCAGATCTCATCTTTGCACATACAGGTTTTTACTGTTATATACATTCTTCTGTCAAGCTTGTAATTAAACCCCTAGAACATGATGGAATATGACTTTAGGAGTAGGTTTGGGCACAATGAAAGATGGCAGAAGAGAAGCATGAGGAGGGTAGGCTTCCCTGAGATTGATGCTCTTCAGTGAGCTTGTCCTCAAGCAAAGCAGTACAGCAGGAGAGAGACTCAGATGCACTAGCACATGTTGAGGTGCTGTGCTATTGTATCTGGTTGGTAGAACAGAGGTCACACGCTTGCATCCTTGTTCAAAGGAAGATTGGTATTGGAATTCTGGACTTTATATGAGCAAGTATGAACCATATATATCTTTCCAGAGAGAGGTTTTGAGTGACAACTCCAAATATGATGAAGATTCTTTGCAGGTTAGATTGATTTTTTTCAGTACCACGATGATGACCAACCATATAGCTTTTTACCTTAGATGAAAGAAAAAATTCTAGAAATCAAGACATTAATTCTTAAAATTATGTAATCAGAACTGGTCTTGTAGCACAGTTGGTTAAGCCATTTGAGACACCCATATCCCAATTCAAGTCCCAGACACTATGCTTCTGATCCAGCCTCTAAGAAGCAACAAATGATGGTTCAGGTTTTTGGTTCCCTACTATCCATGTGGGAGACATGGGTTGAATTTCTGGCTACTGACTTGGGCCTGGCCTAGCCCTGGCTGCTGAAGTCATTTGTGGAGTGGAGTGAACCACAGAGAAGTTTCTCTCTCTCACTCTCTCTCTGCTTTTCAAATAAATAAATAAATATTTAAGAAACTGCAATTTAGGTTGTTACTTTAAGGACAAGGAAAAATTTCGTAAATTCTAGGTGTTCATTCAATGTTAAGTAATGACAGTTAGAAGCCTTGGTTCTAGCATCCATTCTCTTTTATATGTTATATTGGGAAGGAACAATTTTATTCTTAAAGGAAAGCAAAACAGAACAAATGTAAAAATGATGAGGAAGAAAGTAAAGAAAGGGGTTCAGTTGAAAGTATATGATCAGGGGCTGGTGCTGTGGCATAGTGGGTAAAGCCACCACCTTTGGTGCCGGCATCCCATAAGGGTGCCAGTTCGAGTCCTAGCTGCTCCACTTCTGACTTTGCTATGGCCTGGGAAAGCAGTGGAAGATGGTCCAAGTCCTTGGGTCCCTGCACACTCGTGGGAAGACCCAGAAGAAGCTCCTGACTCCTGGCTTTGTATAGGCACAGCCAACTGGGGAGTGAACCAGCAGATGGAAGATCTCTCTCTCTCTCTCTCTCTCTCTCCTCTCTCTCTCTCTCTCTCTGACTCTGCCTTTCAAATAAATAAATAAATATTTTTAAAAAGTATATGATCAGGGATGTGAAGGTCAATTTTGTTACATAACCAAATATGTCTGTTTCCACACTGGCATATTCACATGCACAAATACACATGGTTTATTAAAAATAATAAATGAATCCATTTGATAACCTAAATTATTAAAAGCATTTATCTCTGGTTAAAATATTATTCCTATAATTTTAATTTCAAGGCAACATTATCCTAAGTTTTCATTTTTAAAGATCTATCTTCATAGTGATCCTAGAGGTAGGAAAGAAACCTTTTGAAATATATTTAAATATTTGATCACAGTAAAAGATACAGTGATCAATAAGGAACATAAATGTAGGCATTTTGCAAGATAAAATAGAAAATATTATGACACTTGCTACTTTAAATATATTCTAAGGTTAAAAAGCAGAAAAGAAATGGCACTAAGAGAAAATCTAGCTGTGACTGTAACAACATTGTTCTTAGTTATTCCCTCCTCTCTATATACATGCCCTTTGGTGTATGACTCTGGTATCTCCTCCCACAAGGAGAAAGGCTTTCCCTGGCACCACTGATGTTTGCCTGACCTATTTTAACAATGGAATGGTAGCAGTTATTCCAGGATCAACAGCCTAAACTATGTGTGTGCAAATGAGATTGTCTTCTTGTATGCCAACCTTTTCCCTTAGAAAAAGTGTTTTGGATTGGTATTTATCTAAGTAGAAGGAGAGACAAGTGGAAAGACCTGAGTATAACCTGTATCTGGAGCTAAACCCACAATCCCAAACTAAACTCCAGACAACTGCAGATGGTTGAATGAGAAATAATTGATATTATTGTGTCAGTCACTAAGTTTTGGAGTAGTTTGTTATCAGTGGCAATAGTTTCATCCTTGTGTTCTACAGTAGCACCTTTTTATGAATGAAAAGAAATTTCCTTCATGAAGTTTCCAGGAAGTGATTCCTGGCTCTAATCAAACTGGATGACCTATATAGGTCAGAGAGTATTATCCTATTTATTTTATAGGGAGAAAGGGGAGATGGAGGAAAGCCAAGTGATTCACCCAAGACTAGTCATTGGAACTATATAATTCAATATCATCTATTCCAAATTCTGTTTGTCAACATTTACACAAGACATACGGCACAAGAACAAACTTCTGCAGCAAATCACCAGCTGCTGCTAAATCTCCACATACAGCAAAATAGTCAGTACAAATATACTTGGCTGCATTAAAGAATGCTGAGGTATGCAATGTTCAGTGGTTGACACAATCCAGTTCCAAAATTAACTGGATCAGTATAAATGAGGTTATTGAATTTTCCCCACAATTCTAGTTTTACTGTTAATGTTTATCATAGGACTTATGAGTATACCCAATACTTTTTTGGTAGCAGTCCTCTGGGAACTATTTAATGCATTTAAAAAACATATTGGAATTATATTACTCTGTTCTCATGCTGCAATAAATTTCTTGTCTTGTTAATCTGTGTGAAAATATTTGGTTTTCTATTAACCTAGCTGCAAGATTTCAGCCTACATTTGCTATCTGACTGGACATAAGTCACCAGTTCCGATGGCATTTATACCCCAGAAAGGAAGTGGTTGCTGTTAAGAAGCAGAAAAATGAAAAGACCATTCATTACAGCTCTACAAAGAAACATGCATGCTGAAACAAAAGCCACTTTGCCCATTTCATTATAATTGCAGTAGCCTCCAAAGCTTCGAGAAGAGAGATTTTTACTCTTCTGTTGGAAACTGAGGTGCATTTGCACATCAAGAGGAAGATGCTTTGTAATTTCAATGAGAAAATTACACTTATGCCACTCACTATGCACTGAAAATTAGGGGAAAAAATTAGAGTCAGCTTAAAGGTATCTAAGAGAAAGTTAATATAGTGCTTAAATAATATACTTGCACTTAGTGTCAATCAAGTGAGTGGCTTATTTTCCTTAACTATAATTTTTAAAAGCAAAAAGCTCATTTAATATGTCTACAGATATTTTAACATTTCATCATAAAATTTTGTAATTGGACTAAAATTTTCATCTTTTATGACACAAAATATTGTATCTTTTTTAACATTCTGTTGATAACAAATTTTTCAGATATTGTTATGCTTTATAAGTAAAGATCTGTAATTTCCTTTGACACTATATTTACATCTTTATAGACAGCATTTTAATAAGAATTAAATGTACTAAAATAATAGGAAAATATAATAGAACACTATGGAATTGGAAAGATTTGTAGATTGATGAATACATTAAAGTAATTAAAAGTAGAAATTTCCATCGAGGAGGGTCTTCACATATAATCATATTTGATACCCTTGTTTTACTCTGAAGAAGTTTTACCAAAGTTAATGAGACTTCTTGACTGCTACTTCTGTCACTATTTTCTGATCATTTGCAAACAACAACAACAACAAACAAACAAAAAAACCAAAACAAACAAACAAAAAAATAAAAAGGAATACAGTATGAAGATATTTAGCTTCTGTTATCATTCTGGATTGATAAGGATAAACAAAATGGAGTCTAGACAAGACAGGCCAAGAAGGGTATAATTCAAGCACCATCTAATCTCCTCATATTTAGATAAATAGCAAGTCTTAACTAGTGATGTTCACAAATAAACTAAATAAATAAAATTAAGAGCAACTTTTAAACTGTTTATCTATTTTCATCTACTTGAAAGGCAGAGAAAGATAAATACTGATAAATCTTTCATCCATTGGTTCAGTCTCCAAATGGCAAACAGCCAAGGCTGGGCCAATGACAGAAGCATGGAACTGCATCCCTGATAATGGAGGTGGGGGCCCAAATATTTGTGTCATAATCCACTGCCTCCTAGGCACATTAGCAGAAAGCTGGATTGAAAGTAGAGGAGGGAGCTTCCAAGATGGTGGATTAGGGAGGGAACTTACTGTTCTAGTCAAGGAGAAGATACCTTAAAAAAAGTGGAGATAGTGGTCTCAGGGAAGAGTTAGGGGAAAAAAGGCAGAGGAAACTACACAAATTAGAGGGACACAGTGGATCTCCATGGAGGGCTTGGACTCCTACAACACAGGACCACAGCAGATGAGAACCTACATACCTACAGCGAAGGAAAGTGAGGTGAGACCAGACGGCAGAAGTCCAAGCCACTGGCAATAAAGCTGGAAGAAGTGCCTAGAAGGAATCCAGCTTGGATCCCAGCATGGGGATAATATACCTGCCAAACTAGAGAAGAAAAAAAAAAAGGAAGATCACTTTACAACAGCATCTTATAAAAGCCAATAGAGCAGGTACCATTTTGGACATGTGTAACAGCTAGCCAGCAGATGCCTGTGTCCAGCAACCAGCCAACTGGAGATTCCAGACTCTGTTGGAGAGGACTAACAAGGGGCTGGAAGCTCATGGCTATGGAAGGCATCAGTGCCAGGACTGTGAAAAAACCTGAGGCTGTGTGGGAGGACTTGCGGTGTGGCTGAGACTTTGCGAAGTCACTGTGGGAGACTCCACACACTCAGGGCTTCCTAGTTACCTGGTGAGAGACATTGCTGGGGAATCTGAACTTATACTGAAGATTGCACAGAACCTTTGTGTGGTCCTTGGGGCAGAGCAGACAAATATCACACCCACTGGGGCTAGTGTTCAGGCACTGGTCTCCTTTGAGGAGAGGAGCTCAGCTGAGCAAAATAAACTTCCCTTCTGATTTAAATAAAAAAAAAGAGGATATTTACCACACCAAACTTGGGTGTGCCACTGTAGACACAAACAGAGCTCCCTGGCCACACACACTACACACCTCTAGATATTCATTGAAAACAGATATTCCACTAATCTACAGAGGCATGGTACAAAGAAAAAAACCAACACAGTGAAAAAAACAAACCAATGAGTATCTCTGCAAATGCTGAAAAATAAATGCACCAGTTTAAGAAACAAGAATAAGGAAGACAATATGATGCCCTCCAAAAAAAAAACCCACAACACTTCAATAATAGATTGTGAAGATGATAGAAATGCAAGAAATGAAATTCAAAAAATTGACCATATGATTACATAGAAGAAATCAGAAGCAAATGCATGAATAGCTGAAATCTATACAAGAAAGAAAGTTCCTCCCATGAAATTTAGATATTAATGAAATCAAAATGAAGTGAAGAATTCAATACAACAAATAAAAAGGCAGTGGAAAGCCTTAACAATAAAATCAGTGGAGCAGAAGAAAGAATATCTGACTTAGAAGATAAAGCACATGAAATTATACAATCAAATCAAAAAGAAGAAGAGGAACTAAGAAAACTAAAAACCACTGTTGGGAATCTACAGGATACTATCAAATGACCCAACACATGGGTTCTAGGAGTTTCTGAAGGCATGGAAAGAGAGAAAGGATTAGAAGGCCTTTATAGTGAAATAATAACAGAAAACTTACCTAGTTTGGAGAAAGAAAAGGACATTCAAGTACAGGAATAACATAGAATTCCTAATAGAAATGACCAGAAAAGATCTTCACCATGGCACATTATAGTCAAACTCACCACAGTGAAACTTAAAGAAAAGATTCTAATATGTGCACAAGAGAAATGCCAGATTACTTTCAGAGGATCTCTAATTAGAAACATGGTAGACTTCTCATCAGAAACTGTACAGGCTAGGAGAAGATGGTGAGATATATTTTAAGTCTCAAGAGAAAAACAATCTGTCAATCTAGAATATTATACCCTGCAAAGCTCTCACTTATGAATGAAGGTGAAATAAAGACCTTCCATAACAAATAGAAATTGAAAGAATTTGTCACCACACATCCAGCCCTACCAAAGATGTTTAAAGATGTGCTACATACAGAAACACATAAACATGGTCATCACCATGAAGGAAAGTAAAGGAAGAAAATCTGCCAGTAAAAGTTCAAAGGAAATTCAAAGTAAAAAATAGGAATATTTTTGGAAAAATGGCAGGGCAAAGTTGGTACTTATCAATAGTCACCTTGAATGTAAATAGCCTCGCCTCTCCAGTTAAAAGACACAGACTGGCTGAATGGATTAAAAAATCAAAATTCATCTATGTGCTGTCTACAAGAAACACATCTCACGAACAAAGATGCACACAGATTGAAAGTGAAAGGATAGAAAAAGATATTCCATACTAACAGAAATCAAAAAAGAGCTGCTGTAACGATTCTAAAATAGACTTTAACATAAAAATAGACTTTAACAAAAACTGTTAAAAGAGACAAAGAAGGACACTGTGTAATGATTAAGGGATCAATTCAACAGGAAGGTATAACTATTTTAAACATATATGCACCTAATTAATAGCACATGGTTGTTTAAAAGAAATGTTAAGGGATCTAAAGGGAGACATAGTCTCCAATACAATAGTAATGGGGGACTTCAATACTCCAATTTCAGCAATGGACAGATCAACCAGACAGAAAATCAGCAAGGAAACAGCAGAGTTAATCTACACCATAGAACAAATGGACCTAACAAATATCTACAGAACTATTCATCCTAGAGTCACAGAGTACACATTCTTAAAACCTTCTCACCTGTGCCTGAAACTTTCTCTAGGATTTACCAAATACTAGGCCATAAAGCATCTTCTCAGACCACAATACAATGAAGCTGGAAATCAGCAACTCAAGAATCTTGAGAAAATACACAAATACATGAAGACTGTACAACGTGCTTTGGAATAAACAGTGGGTCATAGAAGAAATCAAAAGAAAAATAAAAAAAAATCTGTAAACAAACGAAGATGACAACAAAACATATCAAAACTTATGGGATACAGCAAAAGCAAGGTAAAGAAGAAAGTTTATAGCAATTTGTGCCTCTATCATAAAATTGGAAAGTTACCAAATAAATGAGCTATGAATGCATCTCAGGGACCTAGAAAAATGGCAGCAAACCAAAACCAAACCCGGTTGGGGTGCCGGATTCTGTCCTGGTTGCCCCTCTTCCAGTCCAGCTCTCTTTTCTGGCCCAGGAGCACAGTGGAGGATGGCCCAAGTCCTTGGGCCCTGTACCCGCATGGGAGACCAGGAGAAGCACCTGGCTCTTGGCTTCGGATCAGCGCGGTGCGCCGGCTACAGCGCACCAGCCACAGCAGCCATTGGGGGGTGAACCAACGGCAAAAGGAAGACCTTTGTCTCTGCCTCTCTCTCTCTGTCTACTCTGCCTGTCAAAAAAAAAAAAACCAAAAAAACAAAAACAAAAACAAAAAAAACACACAAACTTATGGGATACTGCAAAAGCAAAGTAAAGAGGAAAGTTTATAGCAATTGGTGCCTTTATCAAAAAATTGTAAATGTACCAAATAAATGAGCTATGAATGCATCTCAAGGACCTAGGAAAACAGCAGCAAACCAAAACCAAAATTAGTAAGAGAAAAGAAATAATTAAAATTAGAGAAAAAAATCAACAGAAATGAATGAACAAAATGGAAAACATCAGCAAAGAGCTGGTTTTATGAAAAAATAAACAAAAGTGACACACCATTGGACCAAATAACCAAGAAAAAGAAAGAGAAGATCCAAATCACTAAAATTAGAAATGAAAAAGGAAATGTAACAACAGATACCAAAAAATTGTAAAGAATCATCAGAAATTACTACAAAGAGCCAACAAACTGGGAAACCGAGAAGAAATGGATAGATTTCTGGACACATACAACCTACATAAATTGAGCCATGAAGACATAGAAAACCCAAATAGACCCATAAACAAGATGGAAATTGGATCAGTAATAAAGGCCTTTCCAACAAAGAAAAGCCCTGGACCAGAGGGCTTCACTGCTGAATTCTACCCGATATTTAAAGAATATTTTCAATTCTTCTCAAATTATTCAAAACAATTGAAAGGGAGGGAATCCTCCCAAATGCTTTCTATGAAGCCAGCATAACTTTAATTCCTAAACCTAAAAAAAGACACAACAGATAAAAAGAATTATAGACCAATTTCACTAATGAAAATAGATGCAAAAATCCTAAACAAAATTATGGTCAATCAAATCCAATAACATATTGCAAGGTGTCTGGCACATAACAAATCTTTCCAGGCAGGCGAATCAATTAATTCACAGGATTTTATTGGGGTTCTGCTCCCGGGCGAGGTTCCCCAGTCCCAACAGAGCAACAGAGCAGGGGCCGGGGAAGTCGCGCGTCAGAGATTGGGAGGGCTCCTTTTATAGACACAGAGCATGGGGGTTGAGGCGGGTCTGATCCTCATTGGTTGACCTTTAGGCACTCATGGGAAACTTGACAAGGACTTTTCTTCCCTGGAAGTACAGGTAGGAACTCTCCATTCCCGGAAGTGTAGGCCTTCCCTCCTTGGGGATCCCAAAGCTACCAGTATGAGATATCTCAAAAATCTAAATGTAGACATACCACATGACCTAGCCATCCCACTCCTGGGAATTTACCCAAAGGAAATGAAATAAAAAAACATAAGGTTATCTGCACCTCTGTGTTTATTGCAGCTCAATTCATAATAGCTAAGACATGAAATCAACCTAAATGCCTATGAACTGATTACTAGATAAATAAATTATGGGATATGTACTCTAAGTAATACAACACAGCAGTAAACAACAAAAAAAGGAAATCCAATCATCTGTAACAAAATGGATGAATCTGAAAAATATCATACTTAGTGAAATAAGCTAGTCCTAATGGGACAAATACCATATGTTCTTCCTGATCTGTGGTAGCTAATAGAGCATCTAAAACGAAATCTGTAGAAGTGAAATTGATACTCCAAGAAGAAATGACTTGCCATTGACTGTCAAGGAACAGTTTTGTTCTTTTTGTTTTTGTTTTCCTTCATACTATATGTTGAACTATTAACATAGAGATAATCAAATGTGTATAAAGTCAATTAAAATTTTTAGTAAAAAATAATAGTGGAAATAAGAGGGGGAGGAGGAATTTTGTAACTGTAAAACTGTATAGTTCCACATATATTCCTACGGACTTATCTAATGTACAGTTTAAAAACTTGTCATGGGACTCCAAATCCCATTAAGCTTCGTGATAAAAATGCCATCTTAATTGTTAAAGTGATCATTTTAAGTGTTAAAGTAAACATATAAATAGGATTAAGTGTTAAAGTGATCATATAAATAGTGTCAAGTGTCTGGTAATAATAATAACAATAGATAGAATTAAAAAAGAGAGAATGATCCAACATGGGAAGCAGGCCACACAGCATACTCATAGAATGACAATCACTTTAAGTAATACTTTGACTTCAGAATCAGCCCTAAAGTGTTCCTGTTCTGGCTGAAAAGCCTGTGAGAGCATTTCAGGCAAGAAAAGCCAAGACACTGGGAAAAAATGTTCTCTATGAAGGATCTCTGTGTGAGATCCCAGCAGAAAGAAGTGGCCATCAAAGAAGGATGTACTTTTCTCTAAAAGGAGGAGAGAACTTCCACTTTTCTTATGGCCTTGTCCAAATACTGACAGAGTTTGTGGATTCAAAAGGTCTCCACAGCTTTGGCAGCTCATGTTAAAAGCCTTGGGTGGTCACTGATGTCATACATAATAGTGTTAATTGTTAAATTAACAACAGGAGTCAATGTGCACTATCTCTCCATACAGGACCTCTGTCCTCAATGAGTTGTACTATGAGAGTTAACTGTAAAACTAGATCTCAAACAGTTTTGTGTGTGTGTGTGTGTGTGCATGCAAATTGTTGAAATCTTTACTTAGTATAGAGTTGGTTTTTGGTGCATAAAGATAATTGAGATGAGAGAAATCTCATCACAAGCACCAAGACACATATTAAAGATAAAAGCAACTGGAAATGCCAAAAAACAAAGGGAAAAACCTTAATAAGAATAAGGAAAATAGTCTAAGCCCCACAAAGGAACACTACATCTCCTCTTCAATAAAAGAAGCTAAAGAAAGGCCAGTGCCGCAGCTCAATAGGCTAATCCTCTGCTTGCGGCGCCGGCACCATGGATTCAAGTCACAGTCGGGGCACCGGATTCTGTCCCGGTTGCCCCTCTTCCAGGCCAGCTTTCTGCTATGCCCAGGAGTACAGTGGAGGATGGTCCAAGTCCTTGGGTCCTGCACCCCATGGGAGACCAGGAGAAGCACCTGGCTCCTGCCTTCGGATCAGCGCGATGCGCTGGCCGTGGCGGCCATTGGAGGGTGAACCAATGGCAAAAGGAAGACCTTTCTCTCTGTCTCTCTGTCTCTCTCTCACTGTCTACTCTGCCTGTCAAAAAAAAAAAAAAAAGAAGCTAAAGAAAGAGATCAAGGATATGCCAGAAACAAAATTCAGAAAATTAACCATCAGATTACTTAGAACCAATCAGAAACAAATTCACGATATAAATAAAAAGTGTTCCCTAAGAAGAGAGAAGTCAGAATGAAATACTAGATATGAAGAATTCAACAGATCAAATAAAAAATACAGGGAAAGCCTCAATAATAGAATAAATAAAACAGCAGAAAGAATATCAGAACTACAAAATAAATTTCTGGAAATAACCAGTCAAACCAAACTGAAGAAGAAAAAAATTAGGAAATTGAAAAACAGGGTTGGAGATCTGCAAGAGTCTATCAAACGACCCAATATACGGATCCTAGGAATTCCAGAATATGTCAAAATGGAGAAATGATTAGGCCTTTTTAATGAAGTAATAACAGAGAAGTTCCACAATGTGGACAAAGAAAGAAACATCCAAGTACAGGAAGTACACAGCACTCCCAATAGACAGATTCGAAAAGATCCTCAACTCGACACATAGTGGCAAAGCTCTCCTTGGTAACACACTAAAAAAAAAAACCCTAAAATGTATACAAGAGAAATGACAAATCACATTCAGAGAAAACCAGTTAAACTCACCCTGGATTTCTCATCATAAACCCTATCGGCAAGGAGAGAATGGCGAGACATACTCCAAGTCCTAAGAGAAAAAAACCTGTCAACTCAGAACACTGTAGCCTGCAAAACTCTAATTTATGAATGAAGGAGAAATAAAGATCTTCTACAACAAACATTAATTGAAAAAATTTGTAATTACTCAACCAGTCCTACAAAAGATGCTCAAAGATTGCTAGGAACAGAAACAAAAACGGGAATATTACTACAAAAGTAGATGAATGAAGAAAATTACCCAGCAAAAGAACAAATGAAATACAAAGTACAGAAACAAAACTATTTACAGAAACATGGCAGAGCAAAGTTGGTACTTAACAATAGTAACACTGAATGTAAATGGTCTCAACTTCCCAGTTAAAAGACACAGACTGGCCGGTGCTGCGGCTCACTAGGCTAATCCTCCGCCTGCGATGCTGGCACCCTGGGTTCTAGTTCTGGTCGGGGTGCCAGATTCTGTTCTGGTTGATCCTCTTCCAGTCCAGCTCTCTGTTGTGGCCTGGGAGTGCAGTGGAGGATGGCCCAAGTGCTTGGGCCATTGATTGCATGGGAGACCAGGAGGAAGCACCTGGCTCCTGGCTTCGGATTGGCGCAGTGCGCCGGCCATAGCAGCCATTTGGAGGGTGAACCAACAGAAGGCAGACCTTTCTCTCTCTCTCTCACTGTCTAACTCTGCCTGTCCAAAAAAAAAAAAAAAGAAAAAAAAAAAAAAGAAAAGACACAGACAGGCTGAATGGATTAAAAAAGAAAACCCATCTATTTACTGCCTACAACACATTTTACCAACAAAGATACTCACAGACTGAAACTGAAAGGATGGAAAAAGATAATCCATGCTAACAGAAACCAAAAACAAGCTGGTGTGGCCATCCTAATATCAGACAAAATAGACTTTAACACTAAAACCATTAAGAGAGATAAAGAAAGATACTATATAATGATCAATGGATCAATTAAACAGGAAATGTGACTATTATAAACATATATGCACCTAATTACAGGGCACCTGGCTATTTAAAAGAAACGTTAAAAGATTTATAGGGTGACATAGAATCAAATACAATAGTAATGGGGGACTTTAATACTCCACTTCCAGCAATGGGCAGATCAATGAGACAGAAAATCAACAAGGAAACAACAAGGTTAATTAACACCATAGACAAAATAGACCTAGCAGATATCTACAGAACCTTCCACCTTACAGCCAAAGAGTACACATATATCTTCCCAGTACATGAAACTTTCTCTAGGATTAGCCACATGCTAGGCCATAAAGCAATTCTCAGCAAATTAAAAAAGAAAATCGAAGTCACACCATGCATCTTCTCAGACCACAATGCAATGAAGCTGGAAATCAACAACTCAAGAATCTCTACATCATATTCAAACATATGTAAAATGAACAACATGTTACTGAATGAACGGTGAGTAATAGAAGAAGTCAAAAGAGAAATCAAAAAATTTCTGGAAACAAATTAAGTTGACAAGTCAACAAAGAGCTGTTAGCCGACAAACTGGGAAGCCTAGAAGAAATGGATAGATTCCTAAACACATACAACCTACCTAAATTGATCCATGAAGACATGGAAAACCTGAACAGACCCATAACCAAGACAGAAATTGAATCAGTAATAAACACACTCCCAACAAAGAAAAGCCCAGGACTTGTTGGCACTTCACTGCTAAATTCTACCAGACATTTAAAGAAGAACTAACTCCAATTCTTCTCAAGCTATTCAAAACAACTGAAAGGGAGAGAATCCTCCCAAATTCCTTCTATGAAGCCAGCATCACCTTAATCCCTAAATCTGGAAAAGATGCAACCAGGAAAGAAAACTTCATACCAATTTCCCTAATGAACATAAGCACAAAACTCTGGCCAATAGAATTCAACAACGCATCAGGAAGATCATCTACCCAGACCAAGTGGAATTTATCCCTGATATGCAGAGATGGTTCAACATTGATTCACAAATCAATTAATATGACCATCACCTTAACAAACTCTGAACAAAAATCATATGATTATCTCAATAGATGCAGAGAAAGCATTTGATAAAATATAACACCCTTTCATGATGAAAACTCTAAGAAAATTGGGTATAGAAGGAAAATTCCTCAACAAAATCAAGGCAACTTATGACAAACCCATGAACAATGTCCTGTTGAATGGGGGAAAAGTTGGAAGCATTTCCACTGAGATCTGGAATCAGACAGGGATGCCCACTCTCACCACTGCTATTCAATATAGTCCTGGAAGTTTTAGCCAGAGCCATTAGGCAAGAAAAATGAATTAAAGGGATTCAAATCAGTAAAGACTAAGTCAAACTATCTTTATTTGCAGATTATATGATTATATATATATTATATATTTATATGTAATATATAATATAATAATATAATAATAATATAATATATAATATATGATTATATATTATATGATTATTTATAGGAGACCAAAAAGACTCCACTAGAAGAGTTTGGAAGAATAGCAGGATTTAAAATCAACACACAAAAACAAAAGCCTTTGTATATACAGACAATTCCATAGCTGAGAAAGAACTTCTAAAATCAATCCCATTTACAATAACTACAGAAAAAATTAAATATCTTGGAATAAATTTAATTAAGGATGTCAAAGATCTCTATGATGAAAATTACAAAACTTAATGAAAGAAAATGAAAACACAAAAAAATGGAAAAAAAATTCCATGCTCATGGATCGGAAGAATCAATATCATTAAAATGTCCATTCTTTCAAAAAAATTTACAAAATCAATGCAATACCAATCAAAGTACCAAAAACATTCATCTCAGATCTAGAAAAAATGATGCTGAAATTCATTTGGAATCACGAGAGACCTCGGATAGCTAAATCAATCTTATACAACAAAAACAAAGCTAGAGGTATCACAATACCAAGTTTCAAGACATACTTCAGGGCAGTTATAATAAAAATAGCCTAGTACTGGTACAAACACAGATGGATAGACCAATGCAACAGAATAGAAACATCAGAAATCAATCCAAGCATCTGCAACCAATTTATATTAGAGCAAGGAGTTAAAACCATTCCCTGGAGCAAGTACAGTCTCTTCAACAAATGGTGTTGGGAAAACTGGATTTCCACATGCAGAAACATGAAGCAGGATCCCGACCTTACACCTTACACAAAAATCCATTCAAAATGGATTAAAGACCTAAATCTATGACCCAAGACCATTAAATTACTAGAGAGAATTGGGAAAACTCCACAAGACATTGGCACAGAGAAATTGTTCCTGGAAAAGACCCCAGGGGCCCAGGCAATAAAAACAAAATTAACAAATGAGATTACAACAAACTGAGATGCTTCTACACAGGAAAAGAAACACTCAGTAAAATAAAGAGGCAACTGACAGATTGGGAGAAATTATTTGCAAGCCTTGCAACTGATAAAGGATTAATAATCAGAATATACAAAGAGATCAAGAAACTCCACAACAACAAAACAAACAACCCAGTCAAGAAATGGGCAAAGGATTTAAAAAGACATTTTTAAAAGAGGAAATCCAAGTGTCCTACAGACACATGAAAAAAATGCTCAGGATCACTAGCCATCAGGGAGATGCAAATCAAAACCCCAATGAGGTTTCATCTCACCCCAGTTAGAATGGCCCTCATATAGAAATCAGCAAATATTAAACGCTGGTGAGGATGTGGAGAAAAAAGATACACTAATCTACTGTTGGTGGGAATGCAAACTGGTAAAACCACTATGGAAGACACCCTTGGGTGTTCATTGAGGTAAAAAATAAGAGTGTTAATTGTTAAATCAACAACAGGAGTCACCGTGCACTTACTCCCCATGTAGGACCTCTGTCCTTAATAAGTTGTACTATGTGAAATAACTATAAAACTTGTTCTAATCTGTATTTTATACCTGGTATGTGTGTATATGTGCGTGCAAACTGTTGAAATCTTTTTAGTATAAAGTTGGTCATCTGTATATAGAGTTAATTAAAAATGAAACAATGAAGAATGGGATCCGAGAGGGAGTAGGAGGTGGGACGGGAGTGGGAGTGGGAGGGTGGGAATGGGGGGAAGAACCATTATATTCCAAAAAGCAGTAAGTATGAAATTTGTATTCATTAAATAAAAGCTTTCTTAAAACAACTCATTTGAAACTTATTAAGTAAGTATGTAATTCACAATGACCTAGTACAGACTGTATGAACAAATCAAAGAAAGAAGCTCCAAGCTTCCACTCAAAAGTAAAGTCAAAGAAGTGGAAATATTGATTACCCTGTTCTGATAATACACATTGTATGCCTATATTGAAACATCACACAGAAGCCCATAAGCATGTAACATTGTTGTAAATACAATTTTTAACAAGCTTAAAAAAGAGTATACAATAGAATATATTTGGTTATAAAAATAGAATGAAATTTTACAATTTGCAGCAGAATGGAAGCAACTGGAGGACATCATGTTGAGTGAAATAAGCTGGGCATGAAAAAGACAAATACCACATGTCCTCCAGTAAGTGTGGGAGCTAAAATTAAAAAAAACTCAAAAACAAAAACAAAAAAAGAAAATGCCTGTATGTATCAGTACTGCTGTAAATATAGTTCTGTCAAATTGTTTTATAACTTTGTCAAACTAATGTTTTAGAATGATATATGACTATAGTTTTAATGAGCTGAGATTATCTTAAAACTTACTGTATATAAGTGAAATGATCATATTTTCACTTGATTCTTGTTTATAGACCTTGTCTATATTCCTGATGAGCTAGAACATTTTACTGGTTGAAATCTTTATTTAGTAGAGCATTAAGCCTTTGAGTATAATATAAACTAAAAATATGTTATTTCAAAAATTCAAAAAATGAAGGAAGTAAGGGAGGGAGGAATCTGCTCTCCTTGTATTAATATCACATTAACATGAGAATTGTGTTGTAGTAATTATCATGCATTGTTGTGACTCTGAGAAACTAATATATTAATAGATGCCTTAAATTAAAAAAGACCCAGACTGAAAAAAAAAATCACATTACAGCTTCCCTATCCCAAAATATTTTTTCCTGTTTCAATTTGAAAAATATCAAAATAACTGTAAATAAAACTATTATAAAATTAAAAACTAAAAAAATAGTACTCAGAAAGGAAGGCAGATAGAAAGCAAGGAAGGAGAGAAAAGAAGGATAGGACAAATGACCTATTCTAGAGAAAACATACACCTTTAAGTAAATAGAAGAAAAAGACAAAGTAAATTCATGTCCTCTGAATATGCAAATGAACTTGAAGAATATGAAACACTACAAGATGAAAGCAAATTAAAGTTTAGACTCTTAAGAAATAATAAATGAGATCTAGTAAAGAACAAAATTAGTAACCTCATAAAATTAAATTTTATTTTTGAAAGACAAGAATAAAATAAAAAGACAGTAAAGAATTTGGAAAGCATAAAAAGGTATGCGCAACAGATATCTACCAAGATTAATCTCACATCATTTTGTAGAAACTGCTATTTTCAAGATCGTTCATACTGTAAAAGCTAAAAGTGAGCTGCAAAGCCATATGTTACCCAACCATCACCACTGCTTGACACACCTGATCACACATCTCCTCGAATGATCTACCTTCCTTGGCATCCAGGAGAGCTCACTAGCCTTGCTTTCGTTTTGTTTCACTGGCCTCTGTTTCTCAGTTTGGATGTGAATTTCTCCTCACCCTCCCAACTTCATAATGCTGAAGTACTTCGGGCTTAGTTCTTGGTCTCACCTGACTTCATGGACTTCATGCCTTTATATGATTTTTGAGGACAACAGAACATATCTCCTTATTAGAGATCTGAGCTCTGAACATGAGACTCATATTGTGATCTTTCGACTTGGAATTTCCTTCTTAAAGCTACCGTGTGTAAAAATCAAGCTCTTGTATCTCCATCTCAATTGTTTCCTCTGAAAATTATGCCACATGATCTGACAGCAGCAGTATTACTCATAGACGTCAAACTTATACTCAAAGTCATTCTTGATTCATCTCTTCCATAAATTATATTTAGTCCACTAGTTAATCCTGCTCACTAATTCAAAATATGTATAGAATTTCACTACTTCTCACTATACCCACGGCTACCACTCTGGCCTAAGATGTTACCGTTTTTCACCTGGACTATTGCAATGAATTCTAAACTGCTTGTCTCTTTGCCAGTCAATGTCATTCCCAGGTTCTGACCTCTCCAGTACATTTACAGATCAGTCTGATTATAAACCAAAATCCTATTAGAACCTTCAAGTTACTTTGTGATAGAGCCCCCCACCACCACCCCGCATCATCACCTCTGACTCTATCGCCTATCCTTTCTCTTAATTACCCAGCTCTAGTCACACTGGCACCCTCAGTGATTCTTGAATATTCCAGATAGTCTCCTGCCTTAAGCTCTTAGCCATTTATATGTTTCATTGTCTGGAATATCTTTCCCTCACAAGTCATAGTCACAAACATCTGGTTCCTTGTTGAGCTATGGAGGTGACATGTCTCAGGGCCCCAAGAGATTGTGAGACTGACTGACTAGATACAGGCAATGAAATGTGAATATAAATTATGGCCTTTCTTCACCAAGACAGGATGTTCTTGTTTCTTGATTCTCTTGCTGTGGTAAATAGGGAAATGATTGATTCGATGGAGTCATGAGATTGTAGAATTTATAACCAAAGCAAACATGGAAGGAAAGTTTAGTCAAGCACTTTCACAGAATTTATAAGCGGGGACAATTTACTGTAGGGAAATGGTGGATCATCATGCACACTGCTGGCTTTGAAGCTCACCACCAGCCAGTGGTTCTGAGAAGAAACAAATTGCTGCAACTGCTTTTCGTCAGGACTGCAGGGAACGTCCTCTGAAATCACAGATGCTTTGAGCAATGGGGCAGGTTGGCTACAGGGAAACACAGATGGGCTTCTCCAAAACGTCATGGTTGCAGGAGCCCACTCATCTCTGCTATTACCTGTAGAAAATGATTTTGCATCTCACGTCCCTCTCTGAGTTTCTGACAGTGTTTCTCCTTGACAAAATGTGGCAGCATTAAGATCCACAGTGAACAAGATGGTCTGGGAAATGCAGTGCTCCCATTTTCAGCCCACAGAAGGGAATGCCCATAAATGCACTAAGAAATGGTTGCTAAGAAAAAAGGAAAACAAAGCATCACAGTTCTCTACTTTGGTCACTCAGCATCCATATTCTAACCATGTTAATCACACACAAAATATCTACAATGGATTTTTGCCAAACATAATGCCATAAGCCATGCAACATACAAATGTTCTCACTTCTTCAGATAGGGGAATCCAAGTTCTATATTCTGTTCGAGGCTGATTCATTCCAATTTAGTTACAGCCAACACATAAAAAGAGAAATTTTAGATTGAATTAACAATAGCTTTGTTAAGCTGGCAAGAAAAAATCCACTAACTTCCTCCTTTCTTAAATGAAACCTAGTCATAAGGCCATCATTGGCATTTAAGACCGTCCTCTACCGTGCATTTAGGGTATTAAGCCGTCATTCTTCAATTGTGATGGTCGTGATTCTTACCTAATAGGCTGAATCAAATCTCCATTTTTGAGATATTGGAGCTTATAGTGGACCTGCCCATGAGCGGTTGCTATGCAGCAGGGAGTTAATCGATCTGACCCGAGACTGCTATCTTCAGAAAGGTCTGCTTGCAAAGTAAGCTCTTGCCTGGTGTTCGGGAATTTGGCTATGCGGGGAAGATTTCTGCACATTCCCTGGTAAGAGTGGATCACTGTGCTGGAATCATGTGTTCAAACAATGTGATTTATGCTATCTAACTTCCTCCTGAGAATCTGATATGTGCCTACGTGGTATCTAAGTGATAAGCCTTCATTGAAGACTCTGAGCACTGAAACTGTTGAGTTTCTCTGGTAGACAGTATTTTACATGGGTTGTTATGACTTGTTTCCTGAGGAATTAAATGCATCCTCTGTGACCCCACCAAGGGAGGGCTCTCAGAAGTTTGTGCCTCATTTGCTCTGGACTTCATTCCACGCCTTTTTCCTTTGCTGATTTTTCTTTGTCTACTTTTGGTGTTACTAATCCACCTGGGAGCACAGCAATACACTGAGTCCTATGTGTTCTAACAAATCACCGAATGTGGGATTGTCTTGAAGATACACTCATGAATTCATTTCATATTTCACTATTTTAAAACACATACCTTAAGTTCTATTGTCTGGGTTTTGGGCATCTTTGATGTTCCCTTCACATAGAAATCAAGAGAAGATTCATAAAAATGTATACATCTCTTATTTTTAAAAATTTTCACTTAAGCAAATCAAATTTTAAGTCATGGCTTTTAAACATATATATCACATAAATCAAAATGTAAAATATTGGTAACACCCTATTGTATATTTTGTGTGCCATTTCCCAGAGGAAAATACTATTCTATTTTTTTAAGAAAAATACCGATTTGAGAGGCAGAGTTAAGAGAGAGGGAAAAGGAGGGGGAGAGATCCTCCCTCTGTTGGCTCACTCCCTAAATGGCTGCAATGGCCAGTGCTGAGCCAGGTCCACGCATGGAGTCTGGAACTCCATCTAGGTCTTCCATGTGGATGAAGGAGCCTAAGTGCTTGGGCTATCCTCCACTGCCTTCCCAGGTGCACTAGCAGGGAGCTGGGCTAGAAGTAGAGCAGCTAGGACTTGAACAAACACCCATATTGGATGCCAGCAAATTTACCTGCTATGCCACAGCGCCAGCTCCCCGATCTGATTTCTAATGCAATTTATTAGCTATGCCTGTTCTTAGTAGTTTGCAAATAAAATCATTTAGTATATATCTCTTTGTGTGTCTTCCTTCATTATTATCTGCAAGAGTCATCTCTGTTATTGTTTGAAGCACTAGTTTTTAAAACCTGCTAAATACTATTTCACTATACACAGTGAACAAGTCTTGAATCTTTTACTACTTCTATCAACTTAATCATAATAAATTCTTCATGACATCATACATATAGTTTGAGAGAATAAAAAAAGCAATGGATATAGATCCATGGGGTCTTAAAGGCACCTGCATGTGAAACTGCCTTGCAATTTAGGATCTGTTCAGTCCAATTTAAGATGCATTTGATGGTGGAATACTACTATATGTACCCATTTAAAGTTTATTAAAATTTATTTTCCTTTGTTTGAAAGACAGAGAGACAGAGACAGATGGACTTATAGGAAGAGAGGTCTTCCAGCCATTGGTTCACCCCCTCAAATGACTGCAATAGCCCAAACAAGCCAGCTCAGAGTCAGAAGCTGGAGACTCAGTCTGGTTCTCATTCATGGATGACAGGTATGCAAATACTATGGTCTACATCAGCAGGAAGCTGAAATTGAGAGGCCAATACTTGAGTCCAGAAACTACAATGGGGGATGCAGGCATTCCAATGGCACCTTAAAACCCACACCAAATGTCAGCCCCACGCCTATGTTATAGCGTTGTAAGAAGGACAAAACCCATTTAAAATAGCTTCTTATACCTGCTGGAATAAACCCAAATCTGTTTCACAGAAACAAAGTTCTCAAAGAAGCTGTGACTTTTCTTTCATATCCACAGAGTCTTATGCTGTGATTCTGCTACTGGGACTTCCAAGAAATTATAGACAGAAGGCACAATTAGCACAAAAATTTCAAGTAAAACTGAATCCACTGAGTCAGAATATTCCAGCGCAGAGCAGTTTACCCTGTATGCAGGACCCACCTATGAGTCTCTTCTTGCTCTTTGGTTCTTTCAAAGCTGAATGAAATATTAAATGGATTCTGCACATACTTGATTCTGCTATATACTACCTATAAGATAATATATATCATATACTTTTATATGATATATATATATGATATATGATATATATCAATCAAACATTTTCTTAGTGTTGGGAAAACAATATACAACATGTATGAAAGTAAGCCTTCTCATTTGATCTTGAGAAACGCCCCCAAGGCAGCAGCCCCAAGAGTCTGGAGCCTCATAAGTTTTCATGAGGCTTAATCTTCTCCAGCCTTTGGAACACATGCTTCTTACAAAGGTACCCACAAAACCTGCTCATCTTTTTTCAAACAGTAAGATAACATCAATGTAGTGGGCCACATTTATGTCCCCCAAAAATGCAGTATGACAGTAGATCAAGGTAGCCCTGTACTAGATTAAGACAAAGAACCAAAGGTCAGAAAATAAAGGTGTGCTCCTGTACTGTGAAATGAAAGGAAATTGCTTCTGGTGGTCTTTGCTAATCAATGTAGAGAAAATAGCTTTTGCCAAATCAATAGCTGCATATCAGGAACCAGGGCTTGAGTTGATTTATTCCAACTAAAACGACAACAACAGAAGAGTATCTGGAATAGCAGAAACAGCTGAAGTCAAGACCTGATTAAGTTTATAGTACAGGGTCATTCCCCATGATACATTTGTCTTTCCTTTTCAATACTGACCAGAAAGAATAATCATATAGGTATCTGTATATTTATGATATTTCCATAGATGCACTATTATTTTTTAATGATAAGGTACATAGTTAGAATGCTCGTAAGTCTGCAGTTTAATAAACTAAGAACAAGCTCACAATTAAATCAGCTACAAGATAAACAAATTGTACTACCTCCTCAGAAACCTACTTTATACTCCCTTCTAGTAACTAACAACTGCAAGTTAACTACTGTCCTTAGTTCTAACAAAATGGATTATTTCCACATGCTTATATGGTTTATATAAAAGGAATAATACAGCATGTACTCTTCTGTATCTTGTTTCATTTTGTCAGTATTGTATTTTTAAAATTGACCCATATTGTTGAGTGTGATTATAGATCTTTAATTTCCATTGTTGTATAGTATTCCATTATGTAAACATATTATATGATGTTTAGCCAGTCTTCGCTAAATGGGCATTTGGCCTGTCTACAATTTTACCTAATTCAATTAGCTCTATGAACATTATAACATATGTATTTTGGAGAATATCAGAATTCTATAACTGTATTCCTAGAAAGGGAATTTTTGGCTCATAAAGCATGCAAATGTTCAGATTTACTAAATGTTGTCAAACATATTTTCACAATGTGGCTGTGATGATTTTCACAATCACCAGCAGTGTATGAGAGTTCTAGTTGCTCCGTATCCTTGCCAACATTTATTTTCCATCTTTTTCACTTAAAGTCCTTCCGTATGTGGTGGTATCACATCATGGTGGTAATATAACATAAAATCAAAGGTCATTTTTATATTTATTGGCCATTTAGCTATCCTTTCCTGTGGAGTGTCTCTTCAAGACTTTTGCTTACTCTTCCCCTCATGCTGTCTATATTTCTAAAGCTGATGTGTGAGAATTTTTGTATATTCTGGATAAAAGTCATTGGAAAAGATATATTGAGAATATAGTCCTGCATTTTTTCAGGGTACTTTTTACTAGAATATAAATATGCATATGGAAAGAGTGCCCAATTAAGTGAACATAATGCCTCATGTATTTTTGCATACTTAATACAAAGGTGCAATCAACTCCTAGATCAAGAAAGAGAACATCAGGCATATCCCTCACATTGCTTTTCAATCTGTATCCCTAAAAAATGTAAGTTTATTTTAATATTTAGAAAAATATTGCTGTTTTTGCACTTTATATAATAAAAACAATATATAATCTTTTGTGTCTCACTTGGCTCAATATTATTTTATAGAGATTCACTCTTAAGTTTGGGTATAGTTACACATCGCTCAATCCCATTGCTTGTGGTATTACATAAGCAATACCCCAAGGTATGGAATAAAATTAAAGCAAAGAAGTGCAGAGCTGGTCAGTTCAAAGCAATCATGACTAAAGTGGATCAGTGATGGGTTATAACTGAAGCAAAACTTTCTGCTTCTGGGTCAACCTTTTCCTCAGCCATGACTCTTCTAGGCATTGGTTCAGAGTTTGAAGAATATATTTCTATCCTTAACCCCAAAAAAGCTAAGGGAAATATTATCTGCCCTCTAGATGTTTTCATATTCTCTCTTTAGACCCCTGCAGTATGTAGCTTTAAATTTTGGCAAAGTTTAAAGAGAGAGGGAAGGGGAGGGGGAGGAGGAGGGAAAAAGGGACAGGGAGAGATATCCCCCCATTGAATGGTTCACTCCCCAAATGGCTGCAATGTCTGGAGCTAGGCCGATATGAAGCCAGAAGCCAGATGCTTCTTCTGTGTCTCCCATGCCAATGTAGGGGCCCTAAAACCTGAACCATCTTCCAACACCTTACCAGGCAACAGCAGAGAGCTGGATTGGAAGTGGAGCAGCCAGGACTTGACCCAGCACACATACGGGATGCTGGCACTGCAGGCGGCAGCTTTACCCGCTATGCCACAGTGCTGGCCCCCTTGTCTTTACAATTTAAAAGCTTTTATTCCATGGATTTTAACCAAGTAGTCCAATGAATACTCAGGAATGGCGGGAAGAGTCACACATAGTTTTATGAATACACTAAGTCTACTGTGAAAGGACATTAATCTACGCTACAAGTCTATCATTTGACTTCCTTAAGTCCCCACTGTTCTGAGTGCTAGACCATGGTGGCGTTTCATATACCTGATGGTTACCATAATCTTTAAAACAATACTCACCAACTTATTTCACATTTTAAATTGACATTCTTGAAACCAGAAACAGATTATCACTTATGAAGACATGACAGTTAAATTTTGAAGCAAGAGAGCATCATCAAATCCCACCAAATCCTTACCAAGTTTTCTAACACAATATCATAATTAACAGGTATTGAAAGAAATAGTGCGGCTGGCGCCGCGGCTCACTAGGCTAAGCCTCCACCTAGCAGTGCCGGCACATCGGATTCTAGTCCCAGTCGGGGTGCCGGATTCTTTCCCGGTTACCCCTCTTCCAGGCCAGCTCTCTGCTGTGGCCCGGGAAGGCAGTGAAGGATGGCCCAAGTGCTTGGGCCCTGCACCCCATGGGAGACCAGGAGAAGCACCTGGCTCCTGCCTTCGTATTAGCATGGTGCGCCGGCTGCAGCACGCCAGCTGTGGCGGCCATTGGAGGGTGAATCAATGGCAAAAGGAAGACCTTTTTCTCTGTCTCTCTCTCTCACTATCCACTCTGCTTGTCAAAAAAAAAAAAAAAAAAAAAAGAAAGAAAGAAATAGTGAAAATGGCAAGTAATTAATCCAAATAGACAAGAGAAAAAGGCAAAGAGTGATTCATTAGACTATTCAGGGATGATATGAACACTTGACGCATTTCACCAGACAATAAAATTCACAGAGAAAGCATCAAATAGACACAGGAGAGCTGAACAATACAACTATTGGAATTCAAGCAGTCACCACATGACTTTAATGGTAGCTGAGGTACAAGTATCAGAAAACATATTTGGAAAACTGGAACAACAGGTTAACTTTAAAAATAAACTGGCGGTGGGCATTGTGACACAGCAGGTTAAGCTGTTAATTGGGATGCCCACATCCCATATCAGAGTGCCTGGTTGCATCGCAGATACTCTACTTCTGATCCAGCTTCCTGCTATTGCACCTGGGCAGTGAATCAGTGGATAGAGGATGTCTCTGTTTCTCTCTTTTTCTTATCACTCAGGCTTCCAAATGAATGTCTTTTTAAAATAAAAATTAACATAAAACTAAAGCATAAAGAATAAACAGTATAACAAATTATTGGAAAGGTCGAATACACCTAATTGGAAGCCCAGTGAGAGAGAGAGATGGATAAGATAAAATAAGTATCCAAAAAGATATGTGTCTCTCTTGAAAAAAACTCAAGTCACAGTTTCAAGAAACAGTAGTTGCTTCCAGGCAATATCTAAAGGCATTTACATTTGGGAGTTGACAAAGCGATATTTCAATGTATGCTAAGTCATCCTTTGCTTCTGATAGGGTTGGTATTTTCCACTTGGATTTAAATTATTGCACTAGAGAGTTGTTGAATCTCAACCATGATCAAATATTTCATAAATTCCTATTAATTGTGATGTCAGTGATAATAGGATACTGATATGGGTAAGTGCCAGGCTAAATAAAACAAATTTAAATGTGGAAAAGAATTTCAATGAATTCTAAAGAGGAGATAAATATTTCTTCTTCTGGATCCATCAACAATAAAATGATCAGCAATGAACAAATAAATTCAGAGAATCATTCAGGCCAGAATAACTATGTGTTCTAATGATGTTCCACACAATTTGTCACCATTCCCCATGGCTGAATGTCTAATGGAGCTCCTTGATACCCAAGATAAATATTTTAATATGTAATGTGATGTGATTTTCAAGCAGAAAAAATCAGGTTAATTACCTCTTTTGTGGCATTTAGCTGAAATAAAATATTATTTTTCCCTATGAAGCAATGAAGAGTTCATGCATAATGATAGTCAAAAGAGGCATAATCCAGATGCAATAACCCAGGAAATAATTATGGAACTAGGGTGGTAAGAATGTGGAAAGAAGCAGAAAACTTCTGTATTAATTCACACCAACAATTGTCTTGACAAATTCCATGCTATTGCTTTCAGTGATTCATTTGTTCATATATATATTATCCCTGTCCAATTTTAATTTCTCACAGGTGATCTTTAAAATGATGCAATACCATTTAAATAGACACAATGACTATTTTCCTGGCCTGGATTGTATATGCATCCTCATAATGAAGAAATATTGACAGAGGGCTTTAGAGTGAGATGCTGACTTCACTGTGACTCCCATCAGAGGATTTTTTTCCTAATGCTGACTCCCTGTTTCTAAAGGACAATGCTAGCTGAAGGTGAGGGGTAATTGTTTCTTATCACAGAGTTTTATCCATTTATTTGCTTCTTTCTACCATTCCTGGTTTGAAATGAAAACACAGGCTCCCAGGAGATATCAAAGCATTTACCATGAGGATATACATTTCCTAGAAAAAAGTAGTTACTCTCAAAAGATTAGAAATGATGAAAACTGAAAAAAAACATATTTTTACCATTCAGTTCATAGCCTACCTAAGCAGAAGGTCCCTGAAGACAGGCTCCAGCCTCCTTGGAGCACTGGTACAATTTGAGAGGCATCAAAAGGCCAAGGGAATTTCTCTTGAGGGCCTAATTGTTCATCTCATCTGTTCATTCCCTCCGATAAAATATATATCTTAGAAAACCAACATCTGTGAATCAGAACATTTTCGAATTGTATCAAACATTAGACACACTGTAGTATAATTTACTAATCTTTTCAAAACATTTCAATGTTGATTTTGAAATTTAGCAAGAGAAATTATTTCAATTTTCCATGTATGTGCATACAAACTATATTTTCCTTAAAATCTTTTTGTTAAGTTGAAATATATTTTTCTAATTTCTACTCATTGATAATAACTCAATCAATTATTTAAGAAGAAGAGACTCAGAAAATTTGTGGAAACATGGAATTAAAAGGCAAGCTTATTTTGGTGCAAAAAAATGAGTTCATGCATATTTTTATAACACACATTTTCCATATTTTTGAAGACCCTTCATATGTACCAGGCACTTCACCTAATAGTTTTCCTGTGATGTTTATTTTAATTATTTCAACCATTTAATGAAGTTGCAGAAACTGACAATTGGAAAGTTAAATGGCTTGCTCAAATTTCATGCCACTATGAAATGTTACGGCCAAGCGTAAACCCAGGTTTATTTAATATCAAAGCTTTTTTATTTATTTGAAAGGAAGAGTTAGAGAGAGAGAGAGAGAGAGACATCCTCCATCCACTAGTTCATTCCCCAAATGGCCAGAGCTGGTCCAATCTGAAACCAGGAGCTTCCTCTAAGTTCCAACCTGGGTGCAGGGTCCCAAGTACTTGGGCCATCCTTCATTGGTTTCCCAAGCCACTAGCAGGGAGATCGATCAGAAGCGGACCAGCCAGGACTCGAACCAGACCCCCATTGGGATGCCAGCACTACAGGCAGCAGTTTAACCCACTAAACTACAGTGCAGGCCCCAATATCAAAGTTTTAATATTACTTATATGGTCATCACACAACTAAGTATAAAAATTCACATGTATTCTAATCAATTTTTCACACACAAAAAAATGCATGCCAAGGTGGGCATTTGGAGTAGTAATGAAGATAGCCCTTGGGATGTCGGCATGATATTTTGGAGTTCTCAGATTCAAGTCCCAGCATTCCATCCCCAATTCCAGATTCCTGCTAACTCAGACCTTGGGAGACAGAAGGTCAAGCTCAAGTAGTTGGATCCCTGTGATCCATGTTGGACACCTGGATTGGGTTTCCTTTGCCTGACTTTGGCCCAAGCCAGGCTCTTTACCCTCTTTTTCTTCCTCTGCTCCCTTCTCGCCTTTGCCTTTCTAATGAATGCATACATGAATACAACACACACGGAATTTTTTTTTTGAAGAAAAGACCTCCTCCACCTACTGGGTAATACATTTCTGATTAAGTTAGCAAAGAGGCTCATTATTTAAGAACATTTAAGCCATGTATTTAATCATGACATTTTCTGAAGTTGTTTCTTTTTTTATATCAAGAGTAAGAATTAACAATATGCTCAATTGCATTAAATATTATTACATGAATCAAATATTATCAACTTATTAAATATTTAAGGACGACAGCTTAGTATATTTGCTACCACTCTCTATTTATCTGCACATTTCATTAAAAAGTCATTTATGGACTTATGCAATCACTGATGAAAATGCTGGATATAAATTTCCAAGGAACTATGCTCTCTGCTTTATATTTGACTTATGGAAGAGTAAGATTAAAGAAAAGAAATTGGGAGACTCGAAGAAAGGAATATTAACCCTTTCAACTGTTAGATAATGCCACAGAAATGATAAAAAAACAAAATAGATAGGGATAAAGAATTTATGGGCTGGTGCTGTGGCACAATGGGTAAAGCCACTGCCTACAGTGCCAGCATCCCATATGAACACCAGTTCAAGTCCTGGCAGATCCACTTCCTATCCAGCTCTCTGCTATACCCTGGAAAAGCAGTAGAGGAGGGTACAGGTCCTTCAGCCCCTGCACCTGCATGTGAAGGCTGGAAAAAGCTCATGTCTCCTGGCTTTGGATCAGCACAGCTCTGGCTGTTGTGGCCATTTGGGGAGTAAACCAGCAGATGGAAGACTTTCTCTCTCTCTCTCTCTCTCTCCCTCTCTCTTTCTCTCTCCCCCTCCCTCTCTCTCTGCCTCTGCTTCTCTGTAACTCAGCCTTTCAAATAAATAAATCTTTTTTTTTTTAAAGAATTTATGGGCCATCTATGGGCAGACCACAAAACATGCATTCTGATGAACTAAAAAAGCAAATAGCGTAAAGTGCATGCTAATATATAAGCCAAGATATTCTGGTGATAATTACTGGCTGAGGAAAAATATATATTAATTTTACTCAATAGAAAGTATGATAACCCTGTTGTGGATGCTTGTGGAGTGAAACAGAGCATGAGAGATCTCTGTCTCTGCCTTTCAAATTAAATACATACAAGTTTTAAAGATGAAGTGTAACAATCTTAATCAATACAAAGGGATCCACTCCATCTAAGACTGGTACAGAAGAGAAACCTTTGGATATCATACCAAGGATGAGTCCTGAAACTGAGGATAGAGCTGCAGTAATTTACATGTGCAGCACTCTATACCCGAAACGTGTGTGCATATAAGTGTGGGTGAGAAAAACCCCACACTGCATTCTGATACGTATTTTCTAAATCCGAACTTTTGGAAAGAGGCTAAGATGCCACTGTGGCACATGGCCACAGAGTTGAACATAATGCTGAATGATTTCACAGACACATTTTAGTAGGGTATTGAGAACAAAGGACTCAGAAGGGGCACTGTAGTAGAGCATTGAGAAGAAAGGACATCCTGTAAAATGTCAAAGGGTGGGTGATGAAGCAGAATGAAAAAATGGTCAAAGACTTCTCTGGGGAAAGATGATGAAAGAAAAGAGAAAATGAAGTGATAGCATGAAGACAGAAGTTTGGTATTTTTATTTGATTTGATTTTAAATGATGAGGGCTAAAGAGATAAACATACTTATAGGTTCAAGGGATGCAGGAAAGAGGAGAAGATTAAAGACAGGAAATAATAACATCCTAGGCAAGATTACTGTTCACAAGGAAACTTCAGAAAGTGGCTGTGGAGTAGTCCAGTTACATAGATAGTTCTGAGTCCACCATTATCATGACACAACATAAGGACACAATTGGGTCTTTTCAGCACAGAATCTAGAATCCATGAGGTTCGTTCTAATCAATGAATCACTGGAAGTTACCAGAAGTCGAGGAAATTTCACCAGTTTGCAGCATGTGCGATCCCTGCAGGATTGGAGATTTGTACTCATTTCCCCCTTCACAAAGTCCCTGTGTCACACAAGTTGGGTCACACCTTCAGCTTAACAGAGGATTTGCTGCAGGTGCATATGCCCTTAGGGAACAAGTAGACTTTGCATCATTTTCTTGAATGACTTGTCTCTATAAACCATGTCTTCCCAGAGTCAGGGATAGGGTCTTGGCCTAAGGCCTTGAAAAGAGAAAAGAAATTATCCATCGTCACTGTTAAAATGTTAAAGGCAACAGATAGATTGGTCTAAGCTTAAAATGGATGATATAAATAACATCAAGTACCTGGTTAAAAAAAATAGAATTAAAAAGGAAGGAAGGACCAACATGGGAAGCAGTCCACACAGTAGACTCCTAGAATGACATTCACAGTAAATAACACTCTGATCTCAGAATCAACCCTTAAGGCTTCCTGGTCAGACTGAATGGCCTGCAAGAACATTTCAGGCATAGAAAGACAAGACTCTGACAAAAAAATATCATACATGGAGGATCTCTGTGAGACCTCAGAGGAAAGAAATGGTCATCAAAGAAGGAGACACTCTTCTCTGAAGAGAGGAGAGAACATCCACTTTGCTTATGGCTGTGTCCAAATACTGATGAAGTCTATGGTCACAAAAGGCTTCCATAGCCTTGGCAGCTCATGGCAAGAACCTCGTATGATCACTGATGTCATAAAAAAGTGTTAATTGTTAAAGGAACAACAGTAGCCACTGTGCACTTGCTCCCCAGGTAGGATCTCTGTCCCTATGGAATTATAATATGAGAATTGACTGCAAATTCTCTCCCCAGATTATACTCTGTATGTTGTATGTGTGCATGGGTGCAAATTGTTGAAGTCTATGATTAGCATGGAGTTGATCCTCTGTATATAAAATCATACTAAAAATGAACCATAATGAAGAAGGAGATGGGAGAGAAAGGGAGATGGGATGGGAGCTGGGGGGGAGGGGAGTATGGGAGATAGAACCACTATATTCATAAAGTTGTATCTATGTAAAAATGCATTAATTAAATAAAATTTAAAAAAGAAATTAACCTCATTTAGGCAATATCTGGAAAGCTAATGTTAATGGATATTTTGGTTTGATGTACAGTGTGCCTCTAATCTTTGTTTTAACAGTTTTGTAGTGAAAACAACAGAATAAATTACTCATAGAGGAACACAGTGAATATTGGTTTTATGTGCACACAGGTACAAAAAAGACATCCATAAACTTGACTGAGAATTTCTAGTTCCTCTTAGTGACTCAATAAGAAGCAGTCTGGAAATGCACTTACATTTAAATCAGAGCTTATCAAGTTTAGAACAGTCTGTATGCATTCTGTAATTATTTGAAAGTGTGTATATGATTACGTGGAGCTCATGGGTACAGGGGTCCAAAATTTCTATATCTTTACCACCTATAAATTGAGATCATTTTCACTCATTTTACACTAAGTAATTTGACAAGTTTCTAGCACGTATATTTGTATACAGATACTTTCTATGTATATGATATTCTGGTTTTGTAAATTCTAATAATTTCTTGTCCAGGTCGGGGGAAGGAGACTTTTTTAAAATCTCTTCTGGGGAAGCAGAAATAAGCACAATCATTTTTTTACCTTGTGATACAAAAGGTAAAAATAGCTAATATTTTTCCATAATTCCTTTCCACATTTATCACATTGCCACAAAGCTTACCCAATTCATTCTATTTTAAACTTCTCTTTTTTCCCTATTTTATTCGCTTATCCATTTGTTTGACATGTATTTATTTAATGTCTTCTTAATGGAGATAAAACATGATCTTCACTCTAGTCTCCTGCAATGGAAGTAGCAAGACTGGTTGCAAGAATACAATGCATTAAAATGTAGAGGAGATTATGATAAATTCTATGTGAAAGACAAAACTATGTTACAGAGTTCAGAAAAATGAGGGATTGTATTGGAGTGGCATTATTTTGCAGTTGGCAGTCTATCAAGAAAAATTTAAACAAGATTCATAGAAGACACTGGATTTGAACTGAGAATTAAAGATGTCATCTGAGGAGAAAGTTTAAAGGAGAAATAATGCACACTAGAGACTGCTAAATCATGTCTCTGATTTAAAGGATACACATAATGATTTGCAAAAATATATAGTGATGCTTTTAACAGTTTTTAAAATACAGAAGATTTGTGGAAAGAACGATTTTGAATTTGGTTTTGACATGATGTATTTATGTGTGGAAATAATTACAATGTAAAGACAACCTCATAAAAGGAATAGAACGGACCATATTTATCATGACTGAAGAAATAAAAAAAATGATATGTACTATGTATAATGTATGCACAATTCTCGAATAGACTGAGTTTATGTTGCAATTTCCAAATGAGGTAACTGAGGTAAAGATATTTACTACAAAACATTTAGTTGAGATTATGATAAATATACATTTATATATCATCGATTTATCAATGATATCAAATATCAATGATACAGACAGAGTGAAATCACAATTGTAGAATTCTCTACATCAAACTACTCAGGTTTCTTCAGTGCTATCAATCTGGGTTTGATTGGAGAAACATAATGGCTATAAGTCTTATATGAGGAATTTTTTTTTTGACAGGCAGAGTGGACAGTGAGAGAGAGAGACAGAGAGAGAAAGGTCTTCCTTTGCCGTTGGTTCACCCTCCAATGGAATTAGACTTTATGCAATTGTGGGAGCTGCTTAAGCATTCTAGTGTCACAGAGTGTCTTCTGCATCTGGTATTTGCCTAAAGTCAACAAGTCGGGCTGTGTATTAGAAGACGTAAATCCGGAATCCATGAGCACAAACATGAACCACTGAAGTCAAAGTGGTACCTATTCCTGCCTCACAATCTCGAATCATGGTACTTCAGGAAATAGGCATGACAAACTTGGTCTCTTGCCTCCAATACTGCCCATGTCCCCCAACATAGAATTTAGAGAATTTGGGGAAGGATATCCAATAGGTTAAAGACATTATTGATTCTCATTTCCATTTTCCAAACCACAGATAATGTCTTTGTGCCTAATAGGAAGCATATAAGAAGAGAATTCTGGAAAATGTGGTTCCAAACTAGCTAACTTAGCAAAGTACAGTGCCACAAGTGTCTCAGCAACTTATCACCATACTGAAATCATATTATTTTTTTTAAGATTTTTATTTATTTTATTTGAGAAGCATAGTTACAGACAGTGAGAGAGAGAGAGACAGAGATAGGTCTTCCTTCCATTGGTTCACTCCCCAAATGGCTACAATGGCCAGAGCTGCACTGATCCGAAGTCAGGAGCCAGGTGCTTCCTCCCAATCTCCCATGTAGGTGCAGGGGCCCGAGCACTTGGGACATCTTCTACTGCTTTCCCAGGCCATAACAGAGAGCTGGAATGTAAGTGGAGAAGCAGGGATTAGAACTGGCGCCCATATAGGATGCAGGCATCACAGGTGGAGATCAAACTTTGTGCCATGAAACTGGCCCATGAAACTATATTCTTTAAAAAATTCTTAAAAATTTCCAAATGCATTCAAGAGCCTAAACATGCTTCATGTAACATGATGTAATTGTGTCACTCACAACTAAAAACATGTTGACCTCCCCTCAAAAGCATATCAAATCTGTTTATCCATTTTTGGATAAAGGATCTTTATTTGCTTCTTTTTTTTCTTTCTTTTTCTTTTCTTTTCTTTTTTTTTTTTTTGACAGGCAGAGTGGACAGTGAGAGAGAGAGACAGAGAGAAAGGTCTTCCTTTGCTGTTGGTTCACCCTCCAATGGCCGCTGCAGCCAGCACGCTGCAGCCGGTGCACGGCGCTAATCCGAAGGCAGGAACCAGGTGCTTCTCCTGGTCTCCCATGGGGTGCAGGGCCCAAGCACTTGGGCCATCCTCCACTGCACTCCCTGGCCACAGCAGAGAGGTGGCCTGGAAGAGGGGCAACCGGGACAGAATCCGGCGCCCCGACCGGGACTAGAACCCTGTGTGCCGGCGCCGCAAGGCAGAGGATTAGCCTAGTGAGCCGCAGCGCCAACCTATTTTCTTCTTTGATAACTCACTCTCCAGTTTCAATATCTTGTAATTTAATGAAATATCAGGCTACCTAGTACTAATGAAGATGCAATGCAGAGAGAGAATCGATCTGTCTTTACATACATATTCATAGAAAATAAGGAAAAACTAATCACAACTATTGCCAATCTTGATTTCTGCACTTGATCATGTAGTTGAACTGGCATTAATGATACGCTTTTTCTGTTACATCCTATAGTCTCTTTGCAACTAGCAAGCAATTTGAATGGCCATGGTACCTTTGATGGTGAGCGACCCAAACATTCATTTTTAAAAGGTGTGGCCTTTAGCAGTGCTGCTTCTAATGGGTGATTGTTGTTCTTATTCAATTTTTTTTTTTTTTTTTACTCTAGAACAGAAAAAGAGACCCCAGTTTCAAATTTCTCCTCTTTGCTTCTGTTGTCCAGGTGACTTCAAAGAACATGTATATTTTTCATGAATTTTTGAAGCTCTTCATAAGAAGCATCCCAGGTTTCCCTTGAAAATTGGAATCAATCACCAAGCTAATACAAAAAATGACTTTCTTACTTGTTGATTCACTGGCATGAGAAGCTCAAACTGTCTAGGTATTCAATATTTATTGGACGTTGAGCTCCATTTTGAACTAAATTTCTGTACTAGTTAAAATTTCTGCTTATAAAACTACACCCTATCTTGATAGTGTAAAATAACAACTAGTTTCTTTTGGTCACTATATTATAGGTTAGGTCATTGAAAGGGGCCCACACAGGCAATTTTCACTTGGTTGCGGTCAGATGTTGGCAAGGGTGGCAGTGAGCTGCGTGAGTTGGTCGTAAAAGGTGGTACTCTTCCCAGCTGGCAGTTGATGGTTGAGTTCAACTGGGCTATCAATTCCCAGGCCTATCAACAGCCTTGCCGACACAGCAGTCTCAAGGCATTCACATGCTTCACATGTGAGCTGGTGTCTACAGAATGAGTGAACATGTTAACAAACATGGGCAAAAGCTTCCTGGTTTCTACGAAGATTTGGAAGTTGCCTATCCCATTTTCCATTGTATATTTGAGATAAAAAGAGTCACAAGCCTTCCCTGTTTCAAGGAGAGGGTACAAAGACACAAATGTTCCATAGAACAATGTTGAACAACCTGTGGGCATCCTTTTAACAACTATCTTATTGGTTTTTATTTCCCTCCTATTCTCGATACTCCTGTTCATTTAGATCACACACAATTTTCCAATTTCTCATGGTCTCTAAAGTACCATCAGTACTGCTTCTGTTGTTTTCTCTCTGTAGACGACTTTAAGCCTCCATTTCTTCCTAAGAAGATTGCTCTTTCAGGAATCAGCTTCAAGTCTAACACGTGCATGTCTTTACTCAATCATCCTACAGAACTTTATATAACCGATACATATATATTCCGTGAAGCATATCAAAATACTTTATCCTAGATGTGGTTACCCCTTTTTCCTCAAAATTCTGTCTTTACTTACTATCCTCAATTTTAAATATCCTAGCTTCTCTAATTACACACATATTAAACTGCATGATTTAAGAAAATACAATTGATAAATTTTGTATTTCTACCACTAATATGATATTTTATTAAATACTTGTTATTAGACAGATATATGGCTGGCTAGATTAATGAGCATAAGCAGACTGATGGATGAGTGAACTAATACAGAACTATGTAAACTTAATTCTCAATTTTAATTTTAAAACATTCTTTGAATATTTTAACTGTGCACAAATTGATAAAATTAAAAAGTGAATTTTTTTTGCTTTTGTAATATAATTTAAAATGTGAGAATGTATTTACCAATAATGTAGAGGTTACACACTTCAGTTTTCCCTTTTCTAATTCTTGTATTTTTTCAAGGGCATACTCAGGTAGGACAGAGAAATCAAGCATTATGTTGAAATGAGAATTCTGAGAATGTCGAAAGTCCACTATAGAAAATAAATACAGAAAAATGTCTAAAAACAGAGCTAATTGACTCTAACAACTAAATATTTTTTCTATACAATTTGCTTTATTGCCAAGCCAACAAATACTAATCGGGTGCATATTTTGTGCCTGGTACTGTGATAAGTGTTCTCAAAGTTAATATGCACCAATATTGGACAGGTATATATATTTATGTACTCATATGCATAGATTTAAAAATTTATTTATAAGGATTGGCTTTGTGGTGCAATTGGTTAAGCTGCCATTTGAATGTTAGCATCCTATATCAGAGTGCTGGTTTGAGTTCTGGCTGCTTTGCTTTTGATCCAGCTCCCTGCAGTGTGCTTCAGCCAGGGCAGACCTGGCTGCTACAGCCATTTGACAAGTAAGGCAGCAGTTACAGTATCTCTCCCTCACCCTACCTCTCTCTCTCTCTGTCTCTCACTCTCACTCTCACTCTTACTCTCTTTCTCCTTTACCTACTCCCAACCATCTGTCACTCTTTCATGTAAATAAACCTTTTAAATAAAAATATCATTTTTTCTGAAGTCCATCACTTGAAATAAATTTGGAATATCATATAGAACAAATCTGCCCAGGTTAAAATAAAGATCACTTTTTTCAAACAAAAATAAACTTTAAGCATAAAAATAAGTTTAAAAAACATTTAATGGTTTTTACTAATAGTAAATATTTACCAATTCTAATTAAATGACCAATTTCTTAAAAGTAATTATGTCACCTACTTTGGTTTATATCCTCTTAGACTCTAGAGCACCCCTATATGTACAAAAAGCATTCAATGAACACTTTGAGTCAAAGCTGAATCAATTTATATATATACCAATGCATAAATACACACACATATGTTTAGAACACATATTTCTTTACTGAGGCAAGTTTGCTCCGTGAAATATTATTTGGTTTTGTTACTTTCTTAAAAAAAAAAAAAAAAAAAAAAAAAAAAAAAACACTTATTTCTTGAAAGTCAGAGTACAAACAGAGAGGGAAAGATAGAGATCTTCCATCCACTGGTTTACTTCCCAACTTGCCATAAGGGCCATGGCTGGGCTAGCCAGAAACCCAGGAGCCTGGAACTTCTTCCAGGACCTGACGTGGATGTCAAGAGCCCAAGCAATTGGGTCATTCTCCACTGTTTTCTCAGGCGTGATAGCATGGAGCTCGGTCAGAAGTGGAGCAGCCAGGACTCAAAATGCGACTTATATAAGATGCCAGCATTTCAAGTGGTGGTTTAACCAGCTACAACACAGCTCCAGCCCTGTATTATTAATTTCCCTAGCAATTATTTCTTCAAAGAGGAGAAAAAATCTGTGGTGTGATTATTAGGGATTTTAAATCAGTCAACTTCAAATTAATAAAGATTTTACATTTATCCCTACACCTGTGCATGTGATCAACCATATTGTCAGATTCAGAATTCTTGTAAAGAGCCCTGTCAAGCATTTATTTTTCTGGTCTGTTCATAGAAGAGTTCCACACATGGTGACATTTAATTCCTTTTGACAATGATTATGACATGTGGTTATAAAATGAAGTTAGGTAACCTTGGACACATCTGACACTTAATTCCCGATGGCAGCATTTCTCAGAGGCAACCCAAAACCCCAGCCTGGGGTTCAAGAAACAAGAATTTGAGTGAATTAGTTGAGCTTTAAAAAGACTATGTGCTGTTTTAAACCATCACACCTAATTTAATGCAATTAAGCATGACTGACACTTTTTTTTTTCCCCAAGAAGGAATTAGATGCAAGCTAGCAATGAGAAAGAATAACTTCTCCTACCTCCAAAAGACAGCTCTCCCCAGGGTGAAGTTGAGCTAATTAGCAAGGCATGGTGTAGACAATAAAAAAGGAGAACTCTAATGTCAGCTGCAGCCATGGACTTTATTATCATGAGTGCAATGACGTCCTCTAGTACAGAGCTAAAGAACACTGTTTTTACAGGGAGGGGTGATTGTTTAATTGGATTAGATTTGTCACGGACATATTTCAAACTGACACTCAAAATGTCAATCAGTTACTTCCAGGTAATGAAATCGATCTATTGTATTTCCGTGAAGCACACCAAATGGCTTAAAGCTCAGTAAACATTTTCTTTCCGCTTTTTTTCTGACATGGCCAAAATTAAATAGTGATTTATTGTCAGCACGTTACAAGGAAGCTTATCAACTTAAAGCGTATTCTCCCCATAGTGGCCTCCTCTTACTCACCAAAAGGAAATCTTGAGAAGCCTATTTTCATAGCATCCTATTTATTATTCCACATTCCTTTGCTAATTTCACTGAGTATATATATGTTTCTGGATAAATTTATTGGATATTATTTTTATATTTTTAAGGATAAAAATTGATGGTTTTAGAAGCTTCTGAAATCAAGGGTATCTATTAAAAACATCAAATATTCAGAATTTCTCTACAGACAAACCCCTCTACCTGCAAAAGTTGAGTGGCCTTCCTCCCAGTCCTGGTTGGGATCAGCTTTAACCAGGTCCATCAAACAGTCTTCAGAAGGGTCAGAGACCCCGCTCATTTCCTCTCCTCTATGAAATTCTCTCATTATCTGGTTAATGCCCCTCTTAGGATCAGTGGTTACTATATTCTCACCCTGTCTTTTATACTAAAGTGTCTGTTTAAATGTTTACAACAGGTTATAATGGAACAAACGAAGGCCTTCAGCAACCAGGGGGTCAACCAAATGCTGCTACAGGGATATACTCGGCTCCCCACCCAGGAGACAGCGGCTTGAGACATCGCCCCCTGCCAGTGAAGAGTACCTCATCATCCCATGTCAGCAGAAAGTAGCTCTAAAGACAGATCATCGTCCCTCTACCCTTCCTGGACTTTTGAGACTAATGTAATCCCATACAACTCCTGCTTTATAAAAAATAAAAGGGGGAATGTTGGGAAAATGGTACAGTCTTATCTATGGCACGATCTACACCCAGACAGGATCCTAGGCTCTAGCACCTGCCGCCATTGCTGGAAGCCAGGTGGCCACATGACCCAACCACCCCCATCCTAATGGGATTCGCTGCTCCTGCTTCCCTGCCTGCCCTCCAGCAAAGTTTTCAAAGGGCCTGTTCCTGAACACGTGGCTCTCCTCTCCTGCTCTCTTCTCTTCTGCTCGCTCCCTCTTCTTTCATCTCTCTCTTCTCTCCTTACTAGCTCCTCTCTCTGTCTCTCTCTTATACTCTCTTTCTCTCTCTTTTGCGCTCTTCGCCCCTTCCTTCCAGTCTATTGGGTTTTCCCCCAATAAACCCTTTCCCTTAAAAAAAAAGAAAACATTAAATATTTATGTTTTGGCAAAATTAACTCTGGATGTTCAAATACAAGAAAAATACGTTTATTTTTGTTATTGATGAAAAAGGAGGTCCTTCCTGCCACAGTTGCATTCTTCCTTTCATCTTCCTTCCTCTCACAAGACTTCCTGTGTGGGCTCTGTGTGTTGCACTGACAGAGAGCTGGAGAAGACTTTGAGAAGATTGTGACAGGAATGGACTCTTTGGAGACTTCCTACTTACATGTCTCACTCTAGGGAACAGAACTGAGGTTGCCAAAAAGATGACAGAAATTTAGCAATGAGCAGCAAATAAAGGCTACTGTAAAAAGAACTCTGTCATTTCTTCTTGTACATCTAGTAAACAGAAATTTTTTTGTTTTGTAAATACTCTGCATGTGCCTCATTCATGGTAAATAAAAAGCCCATAGCTCTCTGAAAAAATAAAGCACATATCAAGCAATTGAGTTATATAAATATCCTATTCAAAAGTGCTCTCATAAGAGAAGATAATTATTTGAACAAAATGAACAAGTCATTCATTGCAGTGGATTTCCATTACAACAATCTCACTTAAGTCAGACAAACTTTGTTGGGAGGGCCTTTATTACTGTTTCAATTTCTGTCTCAGTTATGGGTCTGTTTAGGTTTTCTATGTCTTCCTGGTTCAATTTAGGTAGGTTGCATGTGTCCAGGAATCTATACATTTCTGATAGGTTTCCCTGTTTGCTGGCATACAAGTCCTTGTAGTAATTTCTGATGATTCTTTTTATTTCTGTGGTGTCTGTTGTTACGTTTCCTTTTTCATCTCTGATTTTATTGATCTGGGTATTTTCTCTTCTTTTTTTAGTTAGTTGGGCCAATGGGGTGTCAATTTTTTTTTTTATTTTTTCAAAAAACCAGCTCCTCATTTGGCTGATTTTTTGTAATTTTTTTATTCAATCCTGTTAATTTCTTCTCTGATTTTAATTATTTCTCTTCTCCTACTAGATTTGGGTCTGGTTTGCTGCAGATTATCTAGATCCTTGAGATGAATTGAAAGCTCATCTATTTGGTGCCTTTCCAATTTCTTGATGTAGGCACCTATTGATATAAACTTTCCTCT